>NC_081556.1:67481559-67810726 GCF_963082655.1 Stomoxys calcitrans
GGGGATAACCAAAGTTGAAGTTTTCTCCTGATGTTCTCGCCAGGGATCAAACCCATATCACAATGGAATATGAGAATAATAATAATTTTGTCATTCTTTTTGAAAGTCAGCAGAGTTTGTCGAAATGACTGGTATAAGATTTTTTAATATTTAAATTGCTTGTTTTTAATTTTGTTGATAGGTTTTTATACTTTGTGAATTTGTTTGCAACTCTAAGAAAGAGAATATATACGGTATACATATATATAAATATATCGATCGGCTTAGAATTACTTCCTGATCCGATTTAGCTATGTCCGTCTGTCTATCTGTCCATCAACTTTTATATCAAATTTTGCGTATGCCATTTCTGTGGCTCAAGGACAAACGCTATTGATTTTGGAATAGATATAGCTCCCATATATACCTTTCTTCCGATGTGAGCTATTGTGGCTGTAGCAGCCACAGTTTTTATTCAATCTTTACAAAATTTTGCGTGATGTGTTTCACTTGACGTTTCAACTTGGGAGCTATATGAAAATCTGACTGATTTCGACCAAACTTCGAACACATAGTGAAAGCCATAGAGGATGATGTTCTAAATTTTAAGCAGACTAGCCCCCACCCCGCTGTGCCCTCTTTTACAATACACAAAACAAATATATCCTTATATTGCAATCTAAACTTCTAGGGTAGCATCTTGGCTTCAACGATTTGTGTACAATATTTCACTCAGAGAATTTTGTTAGTAAAATCAACGAAAATTTTTGGAGTCAAAACAGATAGTCTGCTAAAAATGGGAAAGCACACCTTTTATGCAAAAACGGCAAACTTGTTCTGCTGTTTTCATATGTTAAATGTCATAAATACTTTGAGAAGTTGTAATTTCACCTTATATTTTTTTTTTTTTTTTTTTTTTTTTTTGATTCAAAACTCAACTTTTATCAAATTTTCCGAAACAAAAAGTTGGATATCAAATTCGTATACTGCCTTCAAATATTTTGAATTTGAACCCCATATTGACATAAATAGGTTACATGTCCGTTAAGGCCTTTTGGGGTTAAGGCTCTCTGAAAGATATATCCATATTTTAATGTTTGGTTGATCCCATACTTCTAAAACCTTCGCAATTGAGTGATATCTTATCATGATATTTGGTTTTAGAAGCTGGGATGACCCCCAGGCGCAAGACACCATATTTCTGTGTCAGATTCTCAAGAAGATTACGTCGCCTATAAAATATCGTTGTTTACATAATAAAGATATGAGCCCATTACGTATTGCAAAATACTGCATCCTCTCCCCTACTTCTTTAAACTGTTCACCAACTACAATATTACGTTCATTGAGTGCATAGTATAGCCTCACAATTAGTTACTTTGACTGAGCGTAATTATTCATAACTGGCTATCTTTTTATACCCTCCACCATAAGATGGGGGTATACTATTTTCGTAATTCCGTTTGTATCACCTCGAAATATGCGTTTAAGACCCCATAAAGTATATATATTCTTGATCGTCATGATATTTTAAGTCGAAAGCACGCCAACTATCGAAGGAGTAAAGCTAGACTCATGAAACTTTCCACAATTACTTTTTATTAGTGTAGGTCGGTTGGGACTATAAATGGGCCAAATTGGTCCCTGTTTTGATATAGCTGCCATATAAACCGATCTTGGGTCTTGACTTCTTGAGCATCTAGAGGGCCCAATTCTTTTCCGATTTGGCTGAAATTTAGCTCGATGTGTTTTGTTATAACTTCCAACAACTGTGTTGAGTATGCTTCAATTCGGTCCATAACCTGATATAGCTGCTATAGTTTGTTATGACTTACAACAACTGCGATAAATATGGTTCAAAGCGGTACATAACCTGATAAAGCGGCCATATAAACCGATCTGGGACTTTACATCTTGTACAACGGCTTCTCCCATGACTTTCAACTTATGGTCTTAATCGACCTATAGCCTGATGTAGATCCCATATAAACCGATCTCTCGATTATGCTTTTCGAGCCCCTACAAGGTGCCATTCTTATCCGAATGGACCGAACTTTTACCCAATATCTCCAATAGCATAACAATTCTTATCCATTATTTGTTGTATGCCTAAAAAGAGATACCGCGCAAAGAACTCGACAAATGCGATCCATGGTGGAGGGTATATAAGATTCGGGCCGGTCAAAATTAGCACGCTCTTACTTGTTAAAATTCCCTAATATGTTTAAATGCAATAAGTGACACCCACCCACCTACTGCATACGACCTGTACTGTAGTTACAAAATTTGTTGCTTGTTGTGTAGGCTCCCAATAGATATACGTACATACAAACAACAACAAAATTGCGAATGGTACACAAAGCCGAGTCTTTAGAAATTGACTGACCAACATGCCGAGTAGGTCCACGCATATCACAACCCCACAAACCCTCACCTACTTTAAATAGTGATATTCTTTCTCTCGCACGGCTTGTTTCTTTTACCCTCACCACCAATGCTCTCACCCATAACCCTGCATTCGCACCCATAACGAATGCTTATGCTTCTTCTTCTTTTATTAAAAATTAATTCCTCATTTATCTCATTATCATTTTAATCGGGTGAAAATTTCGATCTGTTCTTTGTTTACAAATTAACATGGTCAAATAGACAGACTAGATCGAATCAGAAAGTGATTCTGATTTGACCGGTATACTCAATGGGTCTATCCCTCCTCCTCCTTGTTTTAAAAATCTGTATCACATTTGTGGTGAAGGGTATAAAAAACGTTGGATATTGTCCTTTGCTGCTAAATATAAAATCTTCATAAATAATCAAAATGTTGCAAAAGCTGTTGTGAAACTCACAACTCGCACTTCTTCCTTTTGCTCCCAATAAGCGAATTAAAATTCCCTAATATGTTTAAATGCAATAAGTGACACCCACCCACCTACTGCATACGACCTGTACTGTAGTTACAAAATTTGTTGCTTGTTGTGTAGGCTCCCAATAGATATACGTACATACAAACAACAACAAAATTGCGAATGGTACACAAAGCCGAGTCTTTAGAAATTGACTGACCAACATGCCGAGTAGGTCCACGCATATCACAACCCCACAAACCCTCACCTACTTTAAATAGTGATATTCTTTCTCTCGCACGGCTTGTTTCTTTTACCCTCACCACCAATGCTCTCACCCATAACCCTGCATTCGCACCCATAACGAATCGGGTGAAAATTTCGATCTGTTCTTTGTTTACAAATTAACATGGTCAAATAGACAGACTAGATCGAATCAGAAAGTGATTCTGATTTGACCGGTATACTCAATGGGTCTATCCCTCCTCCTCCTTGTTTTAAAAATCTGTATCACATTTGTGGTGAAGGGTATAAAAAACGTTGGATATTGTCCTTTGCTGCTAAATATAAAATCTTCATAAATAATCAAAATGTTGCAAAAGCTGTTGTGAAACTCACAACTCGCACTTCTTCCTTTTGCTCCCAATAAGCGAAATACAAAATACGTATTATGGCAATGAGGTGAATTTCGGTACATTTTACATGGTTATTACACAGTTTCAAAAAGGCCATACTTTCCCAATACCTGCTGGTATTATTTTATTCACATTCATTTTAAAATCATTTGGTATTAATTCAAAACCAGACGACATGGTCAGGTCAAGTTAGGTTTAGGTGGCAGTCTCAACCATCAGACTCACTTAGACGTTTTCGTCCATTGTGACATCACAGGAACAGAAGAAGCCTTCTAGTTCTTAACGTTAAACCATCCAGAACGCATTAAAAAGCCCAACAACTTGCGAATGTTCACATCCAGTTTGCCTGGAATGCGTAAGTTAGTTCGTGGTCTCACAAGCTCATCCGCTTTACAATTCACTGGGATATCTCTATGGCCCGGCAAAGGTGAATTTTGAACTGTTCAGCCATTTGAGAGAGAGATGGAGATCTGCGATATTCAAGGGGGGTTTTTGTGTTCTGAGAAGATACTTATGCCAATTGTCGTTATGACATTAAATCTTCGCCGATTCACCATTTCCTTTATTGCAAGGATCTCCGCTTGATGCACACTGCAGTGATCGGATAACCTTTTCAATATGACCAGTAGCCGCCAACGTAGCCGCCACATGACCAAAGAAAAAGCCCTCTTAGTCTCACGGCAGTGGTAGCAGCAATTTGTCTAGCCACAATGTTCAGAGGCATTAGATGTAGCATTAAATTCAGTGCATCAGATGATGTTGTCCTCAGTGCGTAGTAGTAGTTTAAGTGTGTCCTGACTAGACTTCTCTGTCTTCTGAATATATCCCACCGTAATAGGTCTCGAGGACAAAATCTTCCTTAGCCTAGAGGTCTCAGATGTATCCTCCACGGTGCTACAGAATTCCACCCAGGATGTGTTTTGAGCCTTTCTCAGGTCGCCCTTATATTTTCTTAGCTCAGCCTTATAGATGTCCCAATCCAGTGGTGCTCTTGCGGCTTTCGCTCTGTAGAAGAGTTTTCTGCAGTCCTTCCTTCGACCAACCAGCTCTGGGGTCCATCATGGCGGTCGCTGTTTGCTCTTTAGCTTAGCACTGTCACCAGTGAGTCATTGAGGGCCTTCGTGATCCGCTTGAAAATTATGTCTATGTCCTTCGCAGTTACACTTCCTTTTCTGACTACTCTTGTCAAGAATATAGGCTCTGTGTCTCCCATTTCCCGTACTCTTGAGTAGTTTATATCCCGGAATTCTTAGTCCACGAACCATTCCTCCACACACCCATGGTTCCTGGATAAGAACCATGTCAAATATCCCTGCCATCGGAAGGACTTTTAGTGCCGCCGAAGCGACCTTACAAAGGCGGAAATTTATCTGTACAAACCGGACCATTTTCAGGATTCAGAACTTCCACTACTGTTGTGTTAGCCTCGTCTTCTGATTCCACCAGGAGTTGTCATGATGATCTTCCGTACGCATCCAGCGGAAGGTGAGAAAGCTGTGGAACCACTCAGGACACAAGACACTTGCGGTAAGGATAATTCCTCCTGAGATGCTTCACTAGCTACTGCCGACGAAGTACTGTTTGAGTTCCGACCTTCCCCGCTGGCGCACACTTTGACCCCAGACCTACCGGATGACTCACCCAGACAGAGCTTTTCGGGTCCCGTTTCGATGCTGTCCCCCCAACAGCAACAACTGCTGAGTTGTCTCCTGATTCCCCGTATCGGCCTCGATACCAGCCTGCATCGTCACAAAGTGGAGGATACCCAGGAAATTCCGCAAGAATATCGGGCAACATCGATGGCCTGGGCAAATTATAGGCATGCGAAGATAGAATAGGTTCGGCATTGACCTTTAGGATCAAATCAGGTGTCTTCGTCAAAAGCCTCTGCTGACCCGTCGTCTTTCGGTTAGTGGAGCCTGGAGCTGCCTCTTCACCACTCGAGGTTTCAGTAACAGACAACATGCTACGGCCTGATACTTTCACCGCAGCTGATGGGTCTTTGAAGTCATTTTAAGCCTACTTCCGGGCTCTAGATCTGCCGCTCTACTGGACACAAACACAGATCATCAACCGCCAAATTGATACCACTATCGTAGCTAGCCTTGAGTGACTTATATTTTTCTTCCAAAAATAATGACCTAAAAAATAATTAAATAACAAAACGTCCGCTCCACTCAACGGTTCCATCAACAATCCCAACCAGATGACATAGACAATTAGAAATGGACGTCGGCATGTTTCATCGCCACAAAAGTTTTGGCCCGCTGCGCCTTCTTTCACTTTCTTATTTTATCTGAGCCCTATATTGCCACGTCAGGAAATAAGTTTTGTTTGGGGGTGCCGATATGGCCTGTCAGATATTTCGCGCCAATGTGAATATTAAATATGTTCGGTATAGAGGTGTTTTTAGAGGTGAGGCGGATCCTCATATATCAGATTCGTGCTCTGGTCTCAAATATCCTTCATTTGAGTCCCATATTGTAAATATTGGTTGGAGGTAGAGCTCTCACATTTCTTTTATTTGAGCTCCAATTTTCATTGGTTTAGGGGGAGTTTATGGGGTGATACGACCCAACACTTGGCCTTTCAATTGGATATCAAATTCGCTTTCTTCTATCAATTTCCATAGTAGGCACGCATGGCCGGTTTGAAAGGAGGAGTTTGGGGGGCAATAAATTATTTTTTTGTACTGGTTATCAACATTCAAAATCATATTTCAAGCTACCATTTGGGATACCACATTTTTAAAGATACGCAGCTAATCCTGTGTGCAATCCAATTTGAAGGTAAATATTGTACTCTATTACCAAATACACTTTATTTCAGTCCTATTCTATCCTGTTCGGCCTTCATATATTATTTTTAATTCCTTTTTTTTTTGGTAGGACGGGGAGGAGGATTGCCTTCTGATTGTATACCAAGTTCGTACTCTACTCTTAAATACCTTCGTTTGCTACCCATCGGTAAATATGTCCGACCGAGGGGAATTTGGGATGGGTGCTTAAATCGGTGCACACATTTTCGAGGTCTGGCGTTTTTGAAAATAGAGGCATAAGGAAGGGTCCCTATGTGTGATTACATTTAAGAGTTATTTTTATACCCTCAACCATAGGATGGAGGGCATACTAATTTCGTCATTCTGTTTGTAACTACTCGAAATATTCATCTGAGACCCCATAAAGTATATAAAGGGTGATTTTTTTGAGGTTAGGATTTTCATGCATTAGTATTTGACAGATCACGTGGGATTTCAGACATGGTGTCAAAGAGAAAGATGCTCAGTATGCTTTGACATTTCATCATGAATAGACTTACTAACGAGCAACGCTTGCAAATCATTGAATTTTATTACCAAAATCAGTGTTCGGTTCGAAATGTGTTCATTCACCGTAACGTTGCGTCAAACAGCATCTTTGAAAAAATACGGTCCAATGATTCCACCAGCGTACAAACCACACCAAACAGTGCATTTTTCGGGATGCATGGGCAGTTCTTGAACGGCTTCTGGTTGCTCTTCACTCCAAATGCGGCAATTTTGCTTATTTACGTAGCCATTCAACCAGAAATGAGCCTCATCGCTGAACAAAATTTGTCAAAATTTGAACACATTTCGAACCGAACACTGATTTTGGTAATAAAATTCAATGATTTGCAAGCGTTGCTCGTTAGTAAGTCTATTCATGATGAAATGTCAAAGCATA
Organism: Stomoxys calcitrans; assembly: GCF_963082655.1. Lineage (NCBI taxonomy): Eukaryota > Metazoa > Arthropoda > Insecta > Diptera > Muscidae > Stomoxys > Stomoxys calcitrans. The sequence continues at coordinate 67,488,721 of NC_081556.1, forward strand.
CTGAGCATCTTTCTCTTTGACACCATGTCTGAAATCCCACGTGATCTGTCAAATACTAACGCATGAAAATCCTAACCTCAAAAAAATCACCCTTTATATTCTTGATCGTCGCGACATTTTATGTCGATCTAGCCATGTCCGTCCGTCTGTACGTCCGTCCTTCCGTCCGTCTGTCTGTCGAAAGCACGCTAACTTCCGAAGGAGTAAAGCTTGAAATTTTGCACAAATACTTCTAATTAGTGTAGGTCGGTTGGTATTGTAAATGGGCCATATCGGTTCATGTTTTGATACAGCTGCCATATAAACCGATCTTGGGTCTTGACTTCTTGGGCCTCTAGAGTGCGCATTTCTTATCCGATTTGAATGAAATTTTGCACGACGTGTTTTGTTATGATATCCAACAACTGTGCCATGTACGATTCAAATCGGTCCATAACCTGATATAGCTGTCATATAAACCGGTCTTGGGTCTTGACTTCTTAAGCCTCTAGGGGGCGCAATTCTTATCCGATTTGACTGAAATTTTGTATGTAGTATTTTGTTATGATATCCAACAACTGTGTCAAGTATGGTTCAAATCGGTCTATAGCCTGATATAGCTTGATTTATTGAGCCTCTAGAGGGCGCAATACTTATCCGATTTGAATGAATTTTTACACGAAGTATTTTGTCATGATATCCAACAACTGAGCCAAGTATGGTTTAAATCGGTTCATAACCTGATACAGCTGTCATATAAACAGATCTGGGGACTTCAATTCTTGAGCTTCTAGAGGGCGCAATTCCTATCCGATTGGGCTGAAATTTTGCATGACATATTTTATTCTTAATTTCAACAACTGTGTCAAATAAGGTTCAAATCGGTTCATAACCTGATATAGCTGCCATATAAACCGATCTGGGATCTTGACTTCTTGATCATCTAGCGGTCGCAATTATTATCCGATTTGCCTGAAATTTTGTACGACGGATTCTCTCATGACCATCAACATACGTGTTTAATATGATCTGAATCGGTCTATAGCCTGATACAGCTCCCATATAAATCGATCTCTCTATTTTACTTCTTGAGCCCCCAAAGGGCGCAATTCTTATTCGAATTGGCTGACATTTTACACAGGTCTCCAACATATAATTTAATTGTGGTCCAAACCGGACCATATCTTGATATCGCTCTAATAGCAGAGCAAATCTTTTCTTATACCCTATTTTGCCTAAGAAGAGATGCCGGGAAAAGAACTCGACACATGCGATTTATGGTGGAGGGTATATAAGATTCGGCCCGGCCGAACTTAGCACGCTCTTACTTGTTTTATTCTTTTCTCTATGAATATTCCAACTGCTAATGAATTAAAGAATATCATTGAAAATAAGTGCTGTCCGATTCAATTTTAGGTTCAATGATAAGGGGCCTCCTTCAGGAGCAGTTCGACACCTCTTTCGGGAGAAGTTTTTATATGGCAAAGTACCTCACAAATGTCGCCAGCGAGATAACCACCGCTGAATATTTTTTCTGATGATCTCGCCAGGTTGTTAAAGTAATTACACGTGTTAAGTTCCATCACCCCGAATCGTATATATCCTCCACGATAGATCGCCTTTGTCAAGTTTTATGCACGGTTTAGGTTTACTAAAAAATGATAATAGGAGGTCATTCAATAAATGAATAGGAATCGCTTCCTGCAGGTGCTCAGAAGTCAAAAAATCCGGTAGAAAAAATTGCAACAACATCGAATAAGAATTACGCTCTTTATGGGCTCAAAAAGACATACCAATGGATTGGTTTATATAGGACTATATCCAAATCTAACCCGATATGAAAAAATATATATATACTTTCTACAATTGGATATTGCCCGGCTGCAGACCATAGGGAATCTGTTTCTATAACAAATAGAAAACAAAAACCCTTGTTTTTTAAAGTTAGGCAGTAGTCGTCGATTACAATAAGTAGTAATCGTCGATTGCAAATATGCTTACATTGAAAAGTTACTCTTATAGTAATCGACGATTACTTAGGGTAGCAGTTGGACAAGTATGTTTTTGTAATAGTTGGATGTCTTCATTTGGCAGAAATATATGACGCGGAGTAATTTCCTATCTTGCTGCGCTCGTAAGTGCATAGTTTCATCCTAGAAGACATACCTTTTTGACAAATCCTACCCACGATTTTGGGCGGTGCCAAACAAAGTCGCGATCTAGGAAACCAGTCAAATGTTATTACAAAGCAAAAAATACATTTTTCTGTTTTCTATTTGTAATAAAAACCGATTACCCTACGGTCTTCAATCTTTCTTTTTGCTGAAGGGCTCTTTTTTCCGTTCACTCATCTTGTTGTCTTCGGGAGGTGTCGAGTATGTAATACCGTTGCAAGTGTGAATTGGGTCTTCATTATATCAACGCTATATTTAAGTCTGAACCGTTTTTATGTACATCGATGGATGTGTAAAGGAATACGTATGAAATTTCGCCCAATATTGTGAAAAATTTTAGTTACTAGGAGCTTTAAAACTATATCGGGCGATGTATATACATATATGGGAGCTATATCTACATCTGAACCGATTGCCACCAAAACGTATACCGTTCGTGGTGATTGAATAACAAATGTGAACTACACACTGATTGCAAAAAAGAACGGATGGACACGCAGTATGGAAAGAAAACACTGATAGACAATAATTCCTTAATCACGGTAGTGGTGCAAAAAAGTGTTTACTTACTCTCTTACCAGTGACATGGAGCAAATTCTATTTTCTTTGAAGGTGATGCTAATTGCTCGTAGTTATTGTTTTATTTTCTGCAGTTAATAATAGCGTAATACAGTGGTCCAAACCGAAAAAGAACTGGAAATAAGTTGTAAACTTTCCAACTATTAGCCGGAGCCTTATAAAATGTTCTAGACATTTTTATAGGAAGACATAGCTTGGAAGATCACTGAATTATATTTACCAATATCTAATACAAGGTGGGATACAGTTTATCAAAGTGGATCATTTTTGACCTCTTCAACCTTGAAGGGCCTATAACTTTTGAACTAATGTTCGATTTACATTAAATTTAGAAAGAAAGCCCTGAACAAGACTTACAAATACTCACAATGCAATTTCATACCTTCAAATCTAGTCAAATTAATACAATAGGTTTGATCGTCCTCTTTTATTGCTTTTATTGATTTCTTGCTATGTGTGTGAGTTGGTCGTGTATTTGTTACAAAGAGTTACCAACATGTAGGAAGCAAAATTTGCAACACATCGAGGAATCGGATGAACATATATATGGAAGCTACATCCAAAGCTGAACCGATTTTTTCCAATTTCAATAGGATGCGTCTCTACGCCAAAATTAATATGGACGGACGGACAAAGCTAAATCGAATCAGAAAGCCATTCTGAGTGTTACAAACATACATACTAAGTTGTAATACGCCGTACCACAGTAGTGGTGTAGAGTATACACATTTGATACACGTTTTTTGGAATAAATGACTTAATGTTCAAAAAAAAAGTCAATTAAAAGTGTGGTCTCAATCTCAATAATTGTGTTGTCTTTGAGACAACACAAGCCCCCTATGGGTTATCTACCCATAGGGCGAGGCGTAGGATATGACCCAACCAAGTCCATTTTCTCTTCCGGATTTCCACATCGACCGGGGAAGAGTTTATTCTTATTTAAAATACGGTTTGGCCAGAAAATTCGAAGTATTTCTCGTAGGCAGCGGTTAATAAAAACTTTGATTTTGCGGGTAGTCGCTTTTGTCAAGCTCCATGTTGTACAGCCACATAATAAACTAGATTTCACACATCTGTTGAAGATTCTGACTTTTGTATTATGTGAAATGTCACTGCATCCCCAAACTTTGTTGAGTTTTAGAAAGGCGCTTCTAGGATTGTTGAATCAAAAATTGGGTCGGCGATAAGATGCAGCCTTGCTTCACTTCCTTATGGATCCCGAAATGACGGCTCTCTTTTCCATTGAAACGGACTAAAACTTAAGCATTCCTTTACAACTCCCTAAATAGCGACACGGTTTTTTCTGGGATATCCTTATTCAACAGCGTACCCCATATAGAGCTTCGAGAAACTGTTTCAAAAGCACGCTCGGAGTCGATGAATAAAAGGTAGAGGTGTGTATTGAGTTCTGCAGACTTTTGTCCATTAACAGTCGTTAAAAGAGCTCGAATTGAGCTCGGCAGTCACTCGTCACCCATTCGTTGTGTGCCATGTTGAAAGCATCTACGTAAATCTCACTAGCATGGGCTGTGCCATCATTTTAACTTTTAATTAATTACTTTATAAGTTTTCTGCTATTAATTACATATGAACATCTGAATTATTTTCATAACAAACTGAATTTTGTGCCTTTAACACTAAACTTAATTCGTTGGGCAGTGCGACACTTAGGAAGTTTTTCATTAAACCCAAAACAAGTAAAAGCGTGCTAAGACCTATTTGGACTATTATATGTGAGCTTTAGCAGGCTTAAGACCGATTCAGACCATATTTGACACGTATGTTGAAGGTCATGGGAGGAGCCGTTATAGAAAATTTTAAAATCAAATAATAATTGCGCCCCCTAGAGGCTCAAGAAATCAAGATCCCAGATCGGTTTTTATGTGACAGCTATATCAGGTTATCGACCGATTTAAACCATATTTGGCACAGTTGTTGGAAGTCAGAACGATACACGTTATGCAAAATTTCAGCCGCATCGGATAAGAATTGCGCCCCCTAGTGTCTAGAGGTTCAAAAAGTCAAACCCCCAGATCAGTTTATATGACAGCTATACCAGGTTATGGACCGATTTTAACTATACTTAGCACAGTTGTTGGAAATCGTAACAGACAAATTTCGCCCTCTATTGGCTCAAGATGTCACCATTCAAGATCGGTTAATATGGCAGCTACATCAAAACATAGATCGATATAAACCATTTACAATCCCAACCGGCCTACACTAATAGGAGGTATTTGTGCAAAATTTCAAACGATTAGCTTTATTCCTTCGAAAGTTAGCGGGGTTTCTTTCGAAAGACAGACGGATGGATATGGATAGATCGATATATGAAGAATACATATACTTAATGGGGTTTTAGAGGAATATTTCGAGGAGTTGCAAGCGGAATGACGAAATTAGTATATTCCCATCCTAGGCTGGAGTGTATAAAGACATTATTAGAGAACTAAAGTTTAAACGACGGTACATCAAGTGTTGTTTATAGCGATTTATACTTAATAAAATATTTTGGCTTACCTTTAGTTGTGGATTCGGAGGTAGCACCGTTGGGTATTTTACATCGCAAACGTTTCTCTGGAAAGAAAAACGAAATAAATCAAAATTTTGAATTAAAGAAACAACATCTTTCAAAGACATTTGGTACACCTCAAGTGAGACTGCAGCATAAATAAAAGCATAATAAACACAAGTCACTGTTCAATTTTGTAGAACAAAGTATTGGTCTTTTTGGCAGATATATCCAAAAATAGACCGATCTGAACCATAAAGGACACTGATGTCGAAAAATCTAACATAAGTCACTGTGTAAAATTTCAGCGAAATTGGATAATAAATGCATTTTTTATATGGCCAAGACTTTAAATCGAGAGATCAGTCTATGTGACAGCTATTTCCAAATCTGGACCGATCTCAGCCACTTTAACAAAGATGTCGATGGCCTTAACGCAACTCACTATCCAAATTTCAGATCTCAGCCAAATTGAAAAAAAGTGTCGAAGGGCCTAACCCAACTCACTGTCTCCAATTTCAGCGGAAAACGGACAAATAATGCATCTTTAGTGGGGCCAAGACCTTAAATCGAGAGATACCGATCCAAATCTGGCAGCTATATCCAAATCTGGGACACAAATCTGACCCAAATTGAAAAAGAATGTCGAGTGGCCTAACACAACTCAATGTCCCAAGTTTCAGCAATATCGTATAATAAATGTTTGAATCGCCAGATCGGTCTATATGGGGACAATATCAAGGAATAGTCCGATACAGCACATCTTCGATCTTAACCTGCCAATGGACAAAAAAAGAGCTTGTGAAAAGTTTCAGTTCAATATCTTTGTCTTTAAAGACTAATAGCACGTTTACTTTGAAATTTTTATGATCTTGATTTCACTAAATCCAAAAACAAATCCTGTCCGTTTACACTCCGTTTTTGGAAATTTAAGTGGCATACACAAGCGTATATGCACGCATCCATGCACAATTCTTAAAAACAGTTGCATAATTTTGTACTTTTATCGATTATTCAGCCATGAAATCGAGTTAATTTGGAATTTAAAAATAAATCCTATAAAAATGGGATTTATTTTTGTATGGTAAAACCTGCAAAAAAACACAGGATTGAGCACTTAAATCTCAAAAAGGCCATAAATCCGAATTTAGTGGCCAATGTAAACGTACTTTAAGATTTTTACGACAATTCAAAATACATATACTTTATCGGGTCGGAAATGGATATTTCGATGTGTCGCAAACGGAATGACAAAATGAATATACCCCCATACTTCGGTCGTGGGTATAAAAATACAACAATTTGGGAGATGAGATGAAACATCGTTGGGCTTAATAACAGCAACACATTTTTTATTATTAATAAAAATATTTCTGCGTTTTAGCATAAGACCTATACGTCTTATATCCCATCTACATGAAACCATGGCACGTATTTGGATACCATGATAAAGGGTAGGACATCTAGCGAACAGCTTAAATGCAACCAGCATGCATACTTCCCTGCACGAGGTTGTGCATAAAAAAGAATGATCTTTCGATGCCAAGTCATACACATTGGGTCGACGCTGTCTGTGTTAAGGGAATAGGCGAAGTAGGCCGAGTAAAAAAAAAATGGTTATGTATATTTGGATCTAATTATATCAAATTAGATCTAATTGGATACAAACTGATACAATTAGATACAATTGTATCTCGAATTTGTCCCAGATATAGACAAATCCAATTATGCATAGTAATATCCAATTGGATCTTAAATTACAAAAAAATGGTGCAGTTTGTTTTTGTTCATTTTACATTCAAATGTTGTTGTTTTTCTCTTTTTTCACCATTTTTCCATATAAGTGCTAACTTAACTTTTTGTCGCTAGTGGGGTTTGAACATGGGTCCTCTCGCTTGCTAGTCAGATGCGCTACCAACTTAGCCAACCACTTGTTTATAATGTGCGCGCCTAAAGGTAAACAAATACAATCGTCTATATTTTTAGGACAGCATCGTCTTTTGCTGCCAATGATACACCTTATTTTTTACCTACTCTCGGAAAGTAGTTATGAATTTGTGCTGACTCTTATTCTTTGTTATTGGATTGCACTCACACCCAAAATATCGTTCAAGTTTAGAGTATTGAGCGCATAAAAGCAGCATTTTTTATCCGATTTTGATGACATTTGGAACAGTGAGTTTCGGTAGACCCCTACATCTTTTTGTTGAATGTGGTTCAACTTTATTTTATCCCAGATATATATAATTTTTTTTTTAATCGGGTCGTACAAAAGCCAATTAATGTCTTAGGTGTATAACCCTCTTTAAAGCCTAACCTAAGTTTAAGTTTGCCCATCCCAGAAGGATGGACTTAATTATATAGAGGTATAATTTTTGGTTCTGTCCATAGAAAGAACCAATTCGATCTGAGTTTGTTGCTTTCTGCAGTTAAATAGAATTCATTTGCATAAAGCAAGAAATTAGGTATTTTCCACCAAACTTATTTATACATTTATAGTCCGTAGAAATTTGGAATAAGAGAAACATCGCATGCGCATTTCCAGTTCTGTAATTTCATCATTTTGATAGTCGATAACGTAGTAAGGACGCTTAAGAATATATAAAACCAAATATATATTAAAAAAAGTAAAAACGTATCTAGTTCGGCTAGGCCGAACCGAACACTGATTTTGGTAATAAAATTCAATGATTTGCAAGCGTTGTTCGTTAGTAAGTCTATTCATGATGAAATGTCAAAGCATACTGAGCATCTTTCTCTTTGACACCATGTCTGAAATCCCACGTGATCTGTCAAATACTAATGCATGAAAATCCTAACCTCAAAAAAATCACCCTTTACAAATACAAATACTAAACATAAAGCAACCAAAATTGTTAAACATTTAAAAAAATAACCAATTTTTAAGTAATCGTGAAAAACATGGGTATTTCACTGTGAAACACCAACTTAATACCCAGCTTTTTGTAAACATGCAATTTAACTCGTCGTATATTATTTAAAGTTTTCGTGCAAATCATTATTCGCAAAATCTTTTCATTGTAAAAAGATTTTCTTGGAAGAAAATCAAAAATTCAAAAAGTAAAATTTATAATGTTTTAAATAATATTACACTGTGCCCATATCTAATAGAATTTCCGTTCCTTAATCATTATGAGATCCGTATCATTGCCTTAAATACTGTATTGTAAATTATGGAATTCCAAGAAAAAAAGGCGAAATTGTTTTATTTGAAATAATTATTTTAAAATGTAAATTAATCTGGATAATTGTGTTTCCGAGTCCTTCAAATTTTTGATTTCATTGCTGATGTAATTCATATTATTTATAATTAAATATTACTTATTGTTTGGAAAAATTTTTCAGACTAACCAGAAAAATGTTTCGTTTTGAGACAATCTTTAAATCATATTTTTTACATATTAAAATTTTTATTAAAAATTTAAAATGATGAAATAAAATTTAAGAAAAAATTCGTATACAATTATGTATAGAAAAATTTTTGTAAAATGTTTGTCTTTCGGAACAATTTTTATAATTTTTTATTGGCAAGAAAATTCCCTGAAGATTTGAGCTTAAAGAAACTTTAAATAACATTTCGTTTAAAAGAATCACAAAAATTTCATCTTTCAAAAAATTACAAATTAGAATAGAGCTGTCTTAGAAAAATTCCAGCTGGAGTTAGGAAAGAGGTAATGAAATTTGGATTTATCTTAAGTGGACTACTGAAATCAGTTACAAAAGTTTTTCCCTTTCTTCGCTAAATGGCAATAAAATATAAAGAAATTGTTTTTTTTTCTTGCTGTAGGGGATAAGGAAATAAAAAAAAAATTTACTCAACCCCCCCTTGGTTACGTCCTTGGCCCCCATATAAACCGACCATCGGTTTTGACTTCTTGAGCCCCTAAAAGCCTTAATTTCTATCAGGTTTTGCTGAAATTCGGAATAATGTCTTGTGTTATGACTTCCAACATCCATGCCAAGTACGATCCTAGTCGGTCTATAAATTAATATATCTCTCATACAAACCATCCCCTGGATTTGACTTCTTGAGCCTCTACAAGCCTCAATTTTCATCCAATTTGGCTGAAAATTGGAAAAAAGACTTGTATAATAACTTCCAACATCCATCCCAAGTACGATCCGAATCGGTCTATAAACAGATATAGGTCTCATTTAAACCGATCCTCGGTTTTGACTTCTTGATCCCCTAGAAGTCTATACTTTCACATGATGGTATAGGCCATTCTAAGTATCGATATCCTGATATGTGAGATCATTGAAGCTTCAATCAATTTCCGATTTGATTGCTACAAAATAATTCAAATACAAACTATGTTAATAAGGATACATATTTAGCGGAATCCATGATGGTGGGTACCAAAGATTCGGTCCGGCCGAACTTGGCACGTTTTTCACTTGTTTTATCTACCACCGTTGAGTGGAGCGAAAGTGTTGTTAAGAAAACTGGTGAAAGCTGGCCAGGCGCAGCACTGGATTTAGTCAAGAATGGCGAACGCATGGATATCAAGGAACCCTTCAGATATTGAATCCACTTTTGGTACTCCAACCCCAATACTGCAAACACCGACTGGTAAGTTTAATGAGGCTAATTAAAATGAAAGACACGCAGTATTCATAATAAACTCCGGTTACTTCGTAGACTATATCTAGTATCTAACGAAAGTAGATAAAGCTGTATAGAAGTTGTGGGGGTGGGGATGGGTCGGTTGGGTTGGTCTCAAGGTGTGCGCCAAGGGGAAGGAGGTAACTCAGAACATATTCTGACAGCATCAGCTCCTTTTGAGGAATCGTAAACTTTAGAAGTGTCCAGCGGCCTGAGGAAGGGTGACAATAAATGACAATACCAAACGAATCTTGTGTGGATGACTCCTTGCGACTCAGACTCTGTTTTCGCATGCGTGACAATTTCCACCATTGTAAAGGCGCTTCAGTGGCACTTAAGGTCTTCTGATGGCAGGTGGAATGATCTGGTTTTTATCCAGAAACCATAAGTCTCTGAAGAAGGGTTTCGTGGACTTAGTATTCCTGGATTTAAACTACTCAAGGCTGCGGGGAATGAGAAACACAGAAATTGAAAACATTAAATGAAGATGTTCATAATCAATCTATTGGTTATGCCAATCATTTGCGTAAAAACGGAATTTGTTTTGCCTCTAGTTGTTGTGTCATCTACTTATTATTTGAAAATTCCTAACGGGGCATAAACAAAGAGTTAGCTCAACTACGATGTCGGTCATATGCATACAATTTCAGTTTTAGTTAGTACTGCAACCAATCAGTTACTTTAACCGAATGTGTTGTAGTCATTTACATTCGGAAATGCAATTAAATTATTTCTTCTCTGTGTTAAGTATGGTACAATTTATTAGTGCAAAAGTAAACGTCCAATATAGACTTAAATAATTATAGTACGTTAAAGTTTTAGAAGTCTGTATTTCAATTCGCGCACATCATATTTACGAGGAGCTCACTGAGTTTATTGGATAAGCCTGCTTGGTTCAGCTGTTGGTTATTGACCGTAATGCAGCTATTTCATCGTGTTGGTGTGGTACATTTTGTTATAATTGGTTCAAGACACGTGAAATGAATTTGCAGTTTTTAGCTGGATATTTCTCTCTTTATTGTAGAAAAGCAATCATCTTTTTGCATATTTACATATTGCAAGTGCAAATTTGCCCATGAACATTCCATTAATGAGTGCTGTCCGACTGAATTTTAAGCTCAATGATAAGGGACCTCCCTTTTATAGCCAAGTCTGAACGGCGTGCCGCAGACTTTTTTACTTTTTACTGATTTTTACTGTTATTTCTTTAATTTAGTTAATCAATATTCTTTTTGATTTAGTTTTTTTTTAATATTTTCGTTCTAAATAATTTAAAACAAGTAAGAGCGTGCTAAGTTCGGCTGGGCCGAGTTCTTTTCCCGGCATCTCTTCTTAGGCAAAAAAGGATATAAGAAAAGATTCGCTCTGCTATTAGAGCGATATCAAGATATGGTACGGTTTGGACCACAATTAAATTATATGTTGGAGACCTGTGTAAAATGTCAGCCAATTCAAATAAAAATTGCGCCCTTTGGGGCTCAATAAGTAAAATAGAGAGATTGATTTGTATGGGAGCTGTATCGGGCTATAGAACGATTCAGACCATAATAAACACGTCTGTTGATGGTCATGAGAGGATTCGTCGTACAAAATCGGCAAATCAGGCAAATCGAGTCAAGAAGAAGTCAAGATCCCAGATCGGTTTATATGGCAGCTATAACAGGTTATGAACCGATTTGAACCTTATTTGACACAGTTGTTGAAAGTAAGAATAAAATACGTCATGCTAAATTTCAGCCAAATCGGATAGGAATTGCGACCTCTGGAAGCTCAAGAAGTCAAGTGCCCAGATATGGCAGCTATATCAGGTTATGGACCGATTTGAACCATACTTGGCACAGTTGTTGGATATCATAATAAAATACTTCGTGCAAAAATTCATTCAAAACGGATAAGAATTGTGCCCTCTAGAGGCTCAAGAAGTCAAGACCCAAGATCGGTTTATATGACAGCTATATCAGGTTATGAACCGATTTGAACCACACTTTGCACAGTTGTTGGATTTCCTAACAAAACACGTCGTGCAAAATTTCATTCCAATCGGATAATAATTGCGCTCTCTAGAGGCTCAAGAAGTCAAGACCCAAGATCGGTTTATATGGCAGCTATATCAGGTTATCGTCCGATTTGAACCATACTTGGCACAGTTATTGGGTATCATAACAAAACACGTCGTGCAAAATTTCATTCCAATCGGAATTCTAGAGGCTCAAGAAGTCAAGACCAAGGATAGCAACCGATCTACACTTGTGTAGATCGCACACTTGTATTTGTGCAAAATTTCAAGCGGCTAGCTTTACTGCTTCGGAAGTTAGCGTCCTTTCGACAGACAGACGGACGGACGGACATGGCTAGATCGACATAAAATGTCGCGACGATCAAGAATATATATACTTTATGGGGTCTCAGACGCATATTTCGAGTAGTTACAAACAGAATGACGAAATTAGTATACCCCCATCCTATGTTGGAGGGCATAAAAATATTATTTCTAGTTGTATCTTTAATTTTTAAATAATTAGTTATATCATCTTTATTCTAAACGATTTAATACAATAATAATTTTTATTTTTTTATACTTGCCATGTAAAACTTCTCTCCAAAGAGCTGTCGCACTGCGGCACGCCGTTCGGACTAGTCTATAAAAAAGAGGACCCTTATCATAGAGCTTAAACTTGAATCGGACAGCACTCATTGATATGTGAGATGTTTCCTTAGTGGAATGTTCATGGGCAAAATTTGCATTTGCATTTTTTTATACTTACTTCCATTTTTTTTTTATTTTAACATAATATATTTAAATTCTTTATTAGTATTATAATCGCACTTTTTGCTCATTATATTATTTTCTTCGGATAAATAATTGTGTTTATAAGACTATTGTCTTGTTGTTCAGGAAAAACAAACAAATAAAAAAATAAAATAAATATGGCCCAGAAACTTTAAAACTATTTGGTTTAGGCTTTGAACTAATTTTTACAAAATTTGCTACAATAGAAATCAAAACTATTCGTATCGTAAAATAATAAATTTCTTACGTCTTGAAAATTTTAACTTTTTTTAGAAAAACATGTAGATATATTTAATTATACTAACGTATCAAGCTTTGAATCTTGTTTTCAGGGGATCCTCAGAGGATCCTATGTGTTCAAAAAACGTTTGCCCTTTTTTGCCCCATTTGAATTTTTTGAGCTTTTTTTTCAAATAAGTCAATACCAAAAGAAGTACGGAGGGACTTCGATACCCTACATCGATGCGATGGCCCAATCCGCCATCGATCTAAAAAATCACGATTACAGAAATATCAACAAGAAGTAATGGAACTGGAGGGGGATTTCATTGTTTAACACAATAAATAAAGTAATGGCAAGTCTTGTTGTGCAGCGTACTTCGCCTACAGTATTTTGAGGAAGTAACAGACAGGTTTCGGCCAGGACGTTCTTGTGCCGACCACATTAACTCCCTGCACATAATGACAACTTCTCCTGTCTTGGCAGCAAAATAACAAAGGACGGAGGATCAGAGGCAAAGGAGCGTCTTTCTCAAACTCAACAAAGTTTGAAGATGAAGTGACATCTCATGTAATACAAAAGTCAGGATCTTCAAAAGTAGTGTGATATCTATTTTATTATATTGTTGTACAACTTGGAGCTTGACACAAGCGACTACCCGACTACTAAAGTCCAAGTTTTTATAAATCGCTGCTAACGACAAATACTTTGAATTTTCTGGCCAAACTGTATTTCAAATGAAGAAGTGCAAATAAAAATAAACACTTCCCGGTCGATGTAGAAATCCGGAAGAGAAAGAAAAAATGGACCTTGGTTGGGTCGTATCCTACGCCTACCACGAGACGATATAACGAGAAATGTCCTATAATGGAACCCCACGGAAAGCGAGACAGGGGACGCCCGAAAAACACATGGATTCGCTGAAAAGAGGGTTGGAATCAACCCATATATCGTGGAATTAAGCCAAGGCGCTTTGGCCAACGATGGAGCTCGATGGATAAAGAGGTTGTTGATGCCCTATGTTATATACATAACAAATTACTAAATGATTGAGTATTATCCAAAATCGGACGAAAATATATATGGGAGCTAATTTAAATCTGAACCGATTTCTATTAATTTCAATAGCAATACCAAATGAGCAAATTATTACAATACTGGTCTAAATCGGATGAACATATATATGGGAGCTATATCCAAATCAGAACCGATTCCAATTTTAATATACTTCCTCTCTCGTCCCAAGAATATGTTTGTGTCAAATTTGTCCCTGTTATCTCAGATATTGCAAAACTCTTGTTGCTATGTGTAGTAACAATTTAAGAAGTTTCGAAAAAAAATAAAATGATTTATTAATACACACCTTATATTCGCAAATGGTAGCATCTGATGCACCTCCAAACGTGCCTTCTTTCCATTTGCTTTCCAATATTAATTTTAGCTTGGGACTTTTTGGCTGGCGACGTTCATATAAATTCGATTGGGATGTGTGTGAGTTTTTGCGGCGTAGAATAACACCATCGGTACTTAAATCCGACAAATCATCGGTATGCTGGTCACGTGTCTGTGCAAGACCTAGGTCAATTTGAATAGAATGGCCTGCAGGAGGCATTGAGCGCACATGGCTATTTCCACGACCGCTACGGCGAGCATGCTGGGTACTTTCGAATCGCCGCAGTAACTCTAGCTTATCCTCTACGGTAAGGTTGTTTATACGCAGTGTATTTGCATCCAAGCTACGAATTACTTCGGCTATTTCCGGGCGAAGATTGCGGCCGAGTGCAAAAGGATGGTGTTTGGTATTGGTTGGTAGTGGTGTCATCATATCTTCACTTTCAGCAGCAACCTTGGCTTCGTACTCTATCTCTTCGGGAGTTTTGGCTGCGTTAGGACTATCAGTACAACTGTCTGGATTGTTTGATGGAAAAATTAGAGCGTTTGAACTGTCTACGTCATTTGACACAAATGAATTGGTTCCTTTTTCAAGCATCAAAGATATATCGTGGACTTTGTCATTGTTGTTTTCGCCGACACAATACTCCACATACTTATCATTTTTCACAAATTTTGCTTTCGCACTGTAGCTTCCTTCCTCATTCTCTTCCAATATCGAGAATGGGTTAGAGGTTAACAACAGTTTACGGGTTTCCCCGTAGGCCTGTTTTAGCTCGCTTCTTTCTTGGTCTTCTCCGGCATCGCTCAAGTGATACATATGTTTGCCTCTGGAAAATTGATGATCAACAGTTGGCAAGAGCCTTGCTCCTATTTGGTCCTGCCTGCAAGAATGTCCATTTCCGCTGTTTCCGGCTTCTTTCATAGTCCTTCGTCTCTTCTTGAACAAACTCTGGAATAAACGATGCCTGTCATCAACAGCATCTCCTATACTAATCGTTTGCTTCGTTATATAGGAGACCTTCTCATGCTTGTCATGAAAACTATCTCTGTTTTTTATCACGAGTTGGTGAATGCTTTCGTTATCAGCGCTATCAACACCATTATGCCCTATCGCAGGTTTATGATTTTCACTTAAACTAATAGAACTCGTACTTCGAACGTATGGTGGGGTCTGTGTACCCTTAGACTTCTGCTCTTCCGATGTAGTAGTCGGCTCCATGGACGATTGAGCCTCGCCCCCGCTCTGTTGAAGATTCCCCATTTCTGAATCATAGTCATGATCTGATGAGTGTGGCAGGGCGCTTTTCCGGAAAATATTTGTAATTTTGGTGAAACAGTTTCGCATAATAGAAGCAGCCCGTGGGATGGATTTAAGTATATGTTCGGGCCGTTTTAATCCTCAGAATAAAACGCATTCGATTCGTTCAAGTTATATAGCTCGATGTCTAACCGCACACGCTCATATCATCGTACGGCTAAGTGCTCTGGGTCGGCTGTGCACTTGTGTGCGACTTGTTTCCCCTGCGCCACACTTCGTCTATCTCATAAATGTTCTCACTCCCGTTTTCTTTGTATTGTGGCTAGATACACGCAAAATGAAAAGCACATGTTTGTAACAATTACAGTGATAAGATAAACAATCGACCTAATCGTTTGTGATTTCACAAAACATATGCACAGGCGTATACACACATACGTACATATTTCACACATCAACAAGCACCGATAAGAAAGTATAGGCCAATAATAACAAAAATGTGGAATGCAGGAGCACGTAGAGTTTCTAAAAGGCCTTATTGCAGGCGCATACACACACACACACACAAAATAATTCGTTTCACATAAAAGAAAATTTCGCCATGTAAATTTCTCTTCCGAAAAATCGGGATTTTGTTTTTTCACTCGATGCGTACCAAATCAATGAAACCATCTTTTTTCAATGTAATGGGGAATGGATTGAGTGACAAAAGGAAAAAAATAAGTGGTCTAGGTCGTTATTGTTTAATTAAAAAGATACAATTTTCAATCACATTTTATATATAAAATTTTTTAAGATTCAATTTAAAAAATAATAGAATCAATTCATTTTTGAATTAAAAATTTCAATCACGATCGTAATTGAAGCAAAAAATCAGATTGTATTAAAAAAATATTATTGAATCAATTAATTCCTTAATTGAAAATTACAAAAATTTTAGTCACGTTCGTATTTTTCAGATTCAATTAAAAAGTAATTAAATCGATTAATTTTTTAACTGAAAATTGCCTAAATATCAATCACGATCGTTATTAAAAAAATTCAAATTCAATTCATTTTTTTATTGAAAACATTATTATTCTCAATTAAATGGCAGCCATTTGTGTGTTGCTCTAATGATTTTTGTCATCGGACATATCAGCATTTTTGTAACGAAATTTTAAAATTTACACTTTCCGAGTTTGCCATCCGCACTTGTCCGAGCTGCTCTATATCCTGCTCGTTGCTAAGTCAAAACCAAAGATAATATAAGAATGTGTCTATACTAGTGACGAGCACACAATTGCAATTACTTGCAAGCATACGGGTCTGCTTGGGATTATTTTCTTATGTATGACAATGCACTGTACAATAGAGTGAGTATTTCTGTCAACCACTAGTCTATGGATGTTTAATCATTCTATAACTCGCACTCAAACTAGTGTACTCGACATCCAAAAGGGAAAAAAGCAAAATCAACACCACTCACAAGCAATTGTGTCTAGGTCAAATATGGACGATCAAACGTTTCGACTACTTTAAAGCGATAAAGTTTCACCAGTGGCACTATGCGCTATGTCAGACTGGCTCCGTGGCTTAGAATGGAGTGGAGGGAATGGAATGACACAAAAAGCATTGCCATTCCAAGGCAAGCAAATCGTATCGAAAGAGAAAGATATTTTTCTATTAGTCTATCCCCTTTGAGATAAAACCTTAATGGAAGTTGGTCGAGACATGCCTTAAGCCTAGTACTGAGTTATTTCGCAGCGAAAACGCCTATTGCGAAATCCGACTGACTCTATTCGTCGCCAGAACATATACCAGACTTTAGGATGGAGATTCCGTATTCTGCGCATACACCTGTAAGATGTGGAGGTAGCGATCCTCGTCCAGCTCGTGTAGGTGAGCAAGCTCGTTCAGGTCCAAAGGACCGATCGCCGCGGAAACAGGGCGGCCATTGCTTCGAGCATCATACATAGAAAAAAATAACAATTAGAAGACACCAACACCAAATTTGTAGGTGAAACTTTAAATTCTCAACAATTTTCACATTAAATCAAATACATTATTTGTTGAAGTACGTAAGTAAGTCTCTACAAGAGACTTGACAGACAAAATTGTTGAAATTTTGTGGACTTTTAACAAATTTTTTAGTTGAAGTAGTTGTTAAAATATGTGTACTACCGTGTAGCGCACAAAACTCCCCATTCATGACTTGCAAACCCAGGTTCGAGGATCCCGGACCGTCATAACAGGTCACTGTCTGATCGGAAAACATGCTTACAGACTGAAGGTTGCCAGCAACGACTTCGGCAGAAGCTGTGTGGACGTCGAAGAAGAAGAGACTATAGAACAACTTCTGTGTATGTCCCGTACTTGCAGTCAGAAGGAGTTCCACTTAAGATTCTCATTTCTTTGAGAACCTGTCTGGTTTTGTTTTTAAAGTGCTTTTTAAACGACTGGACGGTTCAACGGTAGGAATTAGAAGGCATCTTCTTTCTTCTGTTCCTGTGGTATCACAATGAACGAAAACGTCTAAGTGAGTCTGATAGCAGACTGCCACTTAAACCTAACCTAAATATAACCCTATATGTTGGCTCGCAAAGAGTGCCTTTCAACAACAAATTTGTACTTTGGATTGTTAAGATTCAAAATAATTTTTTGCAGGGAAATTAACAACTTCCGTAGTTGTTTTTTCAGCCAAAGTTTTTGTTTTTAAAAATTATTTTTATCTGTGTAGGCACTCAGTATTTGTGCAATAGCCGGTGCCGCCCGGCCTCTCACTGAGACTCTCCGCTCGAAAAAGCTGATTGTCCGCGACTATCGTTGCAGCCACTCTGTATGGAGCATTCCACTATCCGACACTATCAGATTGGTCGGGCCAGACCACAATTTATTTGGCAATGTATTAAAAACAAGTAAAAGCGTGTTAAGTTCGGCCGGGCCGAATCTTATATACCCTCCACCATGGATCGCATTTGTCGAGTTCTTTTCCCGGCATCTCTTCTTAGGCAAAAAAGGATAAAAGAAAAATTTGCTCTGCTATTAGAGCTATCAAGATATGGTCCGGTTTGAACCACAGTTAAATAATATGTTTGAGACCTGTGTAATATGTCGGTCAATTCTAATAAGAATTGCGCCCTTTGGGGGCTCAAGAAGTAAAATAGAGAGATCGATTTATATGGGAGCTGTATCGGGCTATAGACCGATTCAGACCATAATAAACACGTATGTTGATGGTCATGAGAGAATCCGTCGTACAAAATTTCAGGCAAATCGGATAATAATTGCGACCTCTACAGGCTCAAGAAGTCAAGATCCCAGATCGGTTTATATGGCAGCTATATCAGGTTATGAACCGATTTGAACCACACTTTGCACAGTTGTTGGATATCATAACAAAACACGTCGTGCAAAATTTCATTCAAATCGGATAAGAATTGCACCCTCTAGAGGCTCAAGAAGTCAAAACCCAAGATCGGTTTATATGGCAGCTATATCAAAACATGGACCGATATGGCCCATTTACAATACCAACCGACCTACACTAAAAAGAAGTATTTGTGCAAAATTTCAAGCGGCTAGCTTTACTCCTCCGGAAGTAAGCGTGCTTTCGACAGGCAGACGGACGGACATGGCTAGATCGACAAAAATGTCACGACGATCAAAAATATATATTCTTTATGGGGTCTCAGACGAATATTTCGAGTAGTTACAAACAGAATGACGATTAGTATACCCCGCATCTTATGGTGGAGGGTATAAAAAGAAAGATTAATCAAATATTTTACCCAACTTGGTTTATCATTTTTGCCCAAAATATGTCAAATTCGCAAATTTTTGATTTTATATTCACATTAAAAACATTTATTTAACACATTTTGTTTTTTAAATCACAAATTATTGCAATTTTTTTTTTTTTTTGTCCATAGACAGGCCAAGTTCGAAAATGGGCTATATCGGACTATATCTTGATGTAACTTCTTTTAAACCGAATCGTCGACTTAAGCCGTCGATTTAAGATAAAGCCAAATTTATTACTGTGTTAGGCTCGACATTTTCTTCAATTTGGTCCAGATCGGTCCAGGTCTTGGGCCCATAAAAGGCGCATTTACTGTCCGAGACAGTGAGTTGTGCTAGGCCCTTCGACATATTTTTTCAATTTGGCCTATACCGGTCAAGATTTGGATATAGCTGCCATATAGCCCGATTTCCCGATTTAAGGTATTGGACCCAAAAAATTCGCATTTTTCCAGATTTCGCCGAAAATTAGGACAGTTAGTTGTGTTAGGTCCCTCGATACCCTTCTTGAAGCCGGCTTAGATCGGCCCAGAATTGGATATAGCTGCAATAGAGACTGATGTCTCGATTGAAGGTCTTGGAACTATAAAAGGAACATTTATTATCCGATTTCGCTGAAATTTGACACAGTGACTTTACTTAAGTTTTTGACATCCGTGTCCTATATTGTTCTGATCGGCCTATAATTGGATGTAGCTGCAAATAAGACCATTATTGAACTAAAATTGAACAGTGACCACCATTAGGCGATTTGATGTCTGTGCCGAATTTGGTCCAAATCGGACCATATTTCGATATAGCTGCTATGGATGCATAAATAATGTATATATTTTTCACTGGATTATGACGAAAGGTGATTTACATATATACCCGAAGTGGTGGGTATCCAAAGTTCGGCACGGCAGACTACGGAGATCGCGATTTCGAAGATGGAAAAAGCGTCATCATAAGTCCGATAATTAGTGAGTTGTGCAGTGGTAGAATCATGCCTTATTGAGACGAACATTGGATCATATTAGGGTACCTTCTACACTTTTTAGCTTTAAAGCATGTTGTCTGTTTTTAAAATACACTCAAAATTGTACTCAAATTACTTGTTTTTACTGGAAGTCGATCGCGTATTTTATTTGTCATCAGAAGGGAGCGGGAGAGTGCGTGAGAGCAAGCAAAAATTTCAGAATTTGGTAATTGAGGGGTTGCTTGGTAATTGAGGGCTTCTGCTGGAGCTTTTTACCCAGGAACAATGACCGCATCGAACAGATGTTTTGAAAAGCAGCAGTTTTTTTCAAATTTATACAAGGGAAAGTCTTTCGCCCAGCTGATGGAATTTCCCGTTTTCGTAGTTGTGTCCAAGTTGTATCCAAGTTAAATATATAAACAAAGAATGAATAGTTGAAACAGCGAATAAAGATTTTATTTATCAAGGCACTGTTCGAGTAACAAAATATGTGCTATTGTCACAAATTCTTGCATGAATTT
Source organism: Stomoxys calcitrans (assembly GCF_963082655.1). Lineage (NCBI taxonomy): Eukaryota > Metazoa > Arthropoda > Insecta > Diptera > Muscidae > Stomoxys > Stomoxys calcitrans. Next base: position 67,509,515 of record NC_081556.1, read on the forward strand.
ACCGCAAGAAATCATGTACTTTCATCGAAACAAAAGCGGTTTACTTGACGAAAATTTCCTTCATGGAAACGATTTTTTTTTGTGTAGCTACGGGTTCGATACAATATCTACATCTGATAAGGCATTAGATTGGATTGGAGCTACGATATCCCTGATAATAGAAGGTACATAGACTTCTAAACGAATGGTCCCAGGCTGGATGACCATCTGTGGCACGGACTCTACTCTGAAACACTGGGTATGTTATATTAAGAAGGTTATCCGATCACTGCAGAGATTCTTGCAACAAAAGAAGTGATGGAATGGTTAAGAAACACCGGTGTGTTCTGCGGTTTCACTTTAGTCTTTCCCCTCAAATCAATTTGTTATTATCACGACAATAAAGTGTCAAAATTCCATTAATTTTCATCGTAAGCTTTCCAAAATGAAATCGAGGAATTTATCACAAATAATATGTTTTGGTTTTTTGTTTACGTGATAATGACAAATTGATTTGAGGGGAAAAGTAAACGTGAAACCGCAAAGCCCGACAATGTAAAGGGTGATTTTTTCTGAGGTTAGGATTTTCATGCATTAGTATTTGACAGATCACGTGGGATTTCAGACATGGTGTCAAAGAGAAAGATGCTCAGTATGCTTTGACATTTCATCATGAATAGACTTACTAACGAGCAACGCTTGCAAATCATTGAATTTTATTACCAAAATCAGTGTTCGGTTCGAAATGTAAGCAAATTCTTCGAGATAAGGCCCAAAGAGCAAGGGATGCCAAATGGTCACGATTGGGGTCGATAAAAGCTCCAAGATGATGTTGCTGTTGCAGCAGTGTGTTTTACACTGAGGCGGCAGCCTTTGCCGATGAAGGACTTCAGTGCGTACAACCGGCTGCCATGAAATTTGCCATGACTATGTGTCCCAGCTTTGCTGTCATTGGCTAGAATGGATGTCTCACTCATCGTGTCATGACATGTGGTTGTCTGATTGAAAAATATGCTACGGCTGTGAGGACATCGAGGTAATATAATGGACAAGTCTAAGTGTTCATGCGAGTCTTTAATGTTATCGTAGTTGATGCCTAAATTCAGATCGGCGCAATATTCATACAAATACACAAATCAATCAATCCCACGTCCTTTCAGCAGGGTGTCTCAAAACTTAAATATGTAATTAGTTTAATGGCCAATGAATGCTTGCCAGGCATATTGGGCAATCAACAGACAATAATTCAAATAACATTTTCTATTTTCAAAGAATAAACAATTCAACGTTTTCAATATTATTTTGAGTTTTTAGCCACGGATTTCGAGTCGAAGGCATTTCAGTTTGGTGGTTCATAACGAACAAAGTGTGAAAATGTGTGTGCCGTGTGAAATGAAGATTGTGGTACGATTAGGAGTATTTGTAATTGTCATAAGGGTCATATCATTAAATCCGCAACTTTAAACCATTACAAGTGGTTTCTCCTTATTTGCTGTCGTTTTATTTTCAATGGCGCGTATGCTCATTGAAATAGTACACAATTGTCAGTGTGTGTACTTGTCGATATCTTTTCACATTATATAATTAGAAAATATATTATTCACTATTGATTATTTGTGTTGGTTTTCGGTAGTTTCTTTTGAAGTATATTTCGCTCCTTTCTTTGTGTTTTTTTCGTTTCTTGATTTTTTTTTATATTTTTGTCAACTTTTTCCAATAAGGGCAAATTGAGATTGGTCACAGTTTCCGGTTAAACTTTGGTACCATAACATTCCCTTTCCGAAAATTTTTTCCACTGAATTTAATAAATCGATCCGAATTGAATGGAAGGATGACGATAAACGACTGGTAAGCTTTCCGTGTGTATTCCAGCATGCAATCGAGCACTGAGTGAAGAATAGGTGAGCAGCAAGCAATTGGCACTTCCAAATCAACTCAAGAAACCTGGAAAGTTGAATCATTCAAGCAATTTCTTATCAAGGCCGGCCATACACGTATAAATTTTGTACGATCCAAACGGACAAGTAAGCCATAATTGTTTGGGGATCAATTGTCAAGGTGAAAAAAAAAACAATGAAGGACGGCCTAAAGCCGACCTTTTGATAGCTTTATATCATCGAAATTTTACATGTAGAATTTCGACCAAAATCATATTGTGGGAGTTGAAGAAAACATCTTAGTGCAAAATATTGAGTAGATAGGTTGATAAATGCGTTAGCAAAGGCCTTAAAAGTGAAAATAGAGAAAAACATATATCTGGGGGCTATATCTAAAGATTTCGATGAAATTTACAGGGATAAGAAAAGTCATAAGAGAAACCTTAGTAAAAAATTTTGTCACTCAATGACGTATTAGTGAAAATCGGACTAAAATATATATAAGAACTATATATAAATCTTAACAGATTTGAACTCAAATCGACATATACCGTCAAAATCATAGAAAAAGACATTGTGCAAAATTTAGAGAATATCTGTTATGAAACACGCTGGCAAAGGCTCTAAAAGTGAAAATCGGTTGATACATATATGGGGGCTATATCTGAATATGAACCGATTTCTATGAAATTCAACAGCATTGTCGGGAGCGATAAGGAAATCCTTTGTGCCAAATTTCTTCTGAATCGGCTCACAAATGATATTATTGCAGTATTAGCCCAAATCAGACGAACATATATATATATATATTGCAGCTTTATCCAAATCTCAACCGGTTTCGATCAAAATCCGTATGTTTTGCGATAGTCATAGAATAAAGCCTAGTGCAAAGTTTTGAGAAGATTGGTTGATGCATGCACTTGCAAAGGCTCTAGAAGCTGAAATCGGGCAATAGATATATATGGGAGCTATATCCGTATCTGAACCGATTTAAATCAAATTCACCAGTAATGCTGAGACCTATGAGAGACTCCCATGTGCCAAATTTCATGAGAATCGATTCATAAATGATAATACTATTGCAGTATTAGTACAAATCGGACGAATATATTGTATATATATGGGAGCTGTATCCAAATCTAAACCGATTTCTTCCAAAGTCAATTGGCTTCGTCTCTGGTCCAAAAAAATGCCTGTGCCAAATTGAAAAGATACGGATGAAAATTGCGAACTGTACTTTGTTTACAAATTAACATGGACAGACAGACACAACTAAATCGAATCAGAAAATGATCGGTATACTTATCAATGGGTCTAACTCTCCTCCTTTTTGGTGTTACAGACAAATTCACTATGATATATTACCCTGTACCACAGTAGTGGTGTATATTATAATAATTGTGCACACTACAGGCTTGACGTACACTCAACCAAATTTTTTAATTAAAACAATAAAAATGTTTGCTAAAACAGCAGGTTTTGTCTGCTGAAAGTGGGAAAACAGGCATTACTACTGTATTAGCAAACATTTCCGTCAGCTAAATCAGCAAACAAAATCTGCTGTTTTAAGAAAAAAATGTATGCCATTTTTATGATTGCCTGTTATTTGTTTTGATTAGGCATTTTTTAGAATTCTTTAGAATTTTTGTTGGAAGAGAAAATTTGATTTATGGAATTTTATAATAAAGAAGCTACCTGATCCATCCATTGGTGTAAATTTCGTTATTTTTTGTTATTGCTCTACTAATGTGTACATGACTGGCATGGCCTTTAGTTTCTAAACTTAAAGAAAAAAAATGATGGAAAGTATACATTCAGTGGTGATTACAAACATCCACTGAGACACACATTTACAGTTGTATTTTGTTCTTTCTTCTACTATCCCCTTCACAATTAAGCAGCAGTCATTTTCAGCAAACAAAAGACTTTTCAGCAGTCACCCTGCTGCTTTGAAATTGCAGAACCACTGCTGTTATAGCCGAACTACTGCTATAAAAGCAGCAAAATTAACACTAATATTAAGCAAACAGTGCTTCCAATTTTCAGCAAACTTTTTTCTATGATTTTACGTATCGGGATGTAATGCGTTTGTGCATTTAAATGCCGAAGAGATAGACATAATGCTTAACTTTTTTGATTTTGAGCAAAAATCCTTTGGTCGATAAGAAGTTTCGACTCCTTTAAGTCGCCAGGTGTATGCCCTGTTAAAGTGCACATTGCACTTTAACATACACCAAATTTTAAAAAGGTCGATATACTAGCACAAGAATCCAATCAGAAAAGACGAAATGTTACATATTATTGACACCCCTACGAACAAACGTATGAACTTTAAGAAAGACACAGACAATTGTGGTCAAATTTACAGGAATTTGGTACAAAAATACAGACAAAAATGAGAGAGCTTTAATCGAACTTGTGCGCTGTAAAGGAAAAGTCGATTGTTTTGTTTCAAAATGTAATTATTTTCAAATGTATAAATGTTTTTAATTTTTTGTAAAATTACTTGTTTGTTAAATTTATAGTTAAAACCCTGATGAAGATCACCGGCGGTGGTCGAAATATTGGTAAAAATTGCAAATAAAACACCAACACCTGTTTTTGTAAATTGTTCGATGACCTCGAGCCAAACCAAGAAGACAAAGTTATAAAATTCCAAATGTCAACAATAAAATCACAAAATTACCATTTCCTTAAAAAATATAAAAAAACTAATGTTTTTTTTATATGGAAAAAAATTGTAAATGAAATGAAAAAAAAAAACTCTTAGAGAATTTGATAGAGTGTTCAGTTGTGAAACAACACTTTAAGAATAGAATATACAAAACAGTGCTTTAAGAATAGAATATGTTTTGATTATTAGTAGATAAGCAGAATAGTCCAGATCCTACAACGGCAAATGGATATGTGTACCACACTCGAAGCGTTTAATCAACGGATCTAACCGACACAAAGTGTTATAGACATAGAGGAGGCAAAATGTTTTCAGTTCAGATGGCCCATATTTCTGTGTCGGCGTAAAGCTCCTTGGCCAGCATGAGACATTGGGAATTTTGTTTGAATATTTCTCATATTCGGTTTTAAACAGTGTTGTGGAAAAAAAATAAAGAGGCCATAGTATGAGGCGTTTTGATTCTCGGTTAAAGAAATCTCATCGGATACTTTTAGGTGTGAAGGCTTCAAGATTATATCGAATTCATTCCCTTCTTCGGTCATTAAGCTCGTCTCGAAAGAGAAATAAAAAAATTTGTTTATACATATGTTGATCTTCACAAAGCGAATTGCAAGATTATTCGCTTAAAGCAGTTTTGTGAATTGCAATGTTTCTAGAAAATTTCCATCTAATTCTAATGCCAATATCGTAATCCAGATACATAAAATATGTCTCGTACATTTCTTTTAACATGTTCGTTGACAGCTGAAAAATTCATCAAAATGTTCGGGAGTGCATTTCAAGAAATTAGGTGTCTAGAATCATTTGATGCTTTCTATATTTAAAAAATATAGTAACGGCGATAGCTCCACTATTTTGGTCTACAGGTGCGATTTTATGCCACGAGCATTAAAATACACTTTCCTGCGCTAAATGGTTATACAATACTAATTAATTAATTTTTAACTGTTTAAACTTAGGGTTTGAGAAAATCAAAAGAATATTGTGTAATTTTTTTAATAACAAAAAAAAAATTGTAAAAAGAACAACGTCATTACATCAAAATTTCACAATGGAATCTATGATCAGGTGTCAAAAGGTTAATGAATCAATAAAATAAGTTATATATGTGTAATATAGTAATATAGGTTATATACGGTTCTTTGATTTTCATATTCGCCACATTGAATACAATCACATTTGAACAAAATTCAGATTGTTATTTCACACCAACTTACACACATAAATTAGACATTTATGGCCGGCCTAAGAGACTCTCATTCAAAAAAATTTTATCGTATGGCTACTATCACTGACCACGTCAGTGAGACACTTAAATTGGTTTCCAATGTACGAGTACAGTGGCAATTGAGAGAAGCGATAATGTTTGTAATTGATTTCACGAACAGAGTTGCCACACCAGCAGTAAAAAAAACTCATACAAAAACCCACATACTTTTCAATAGAAAGAATACAGTATAAATGCTTTGCAAATTCTTCAATATCAAACACGTTTTGCCTACAGTTTGGTTACGTTCGAAAATGTTCGTAAGCGTTTTACCCTCAGGATAGACAAGTTCAAAGTTTGGGGTGAGTGATCGGTTTTGTGATAATATATCTCAACATAGCCTAAATATGGACTGATAAACTATTCTAGTCATACATTTATATAGCATTTTATTTTACATGAGATCAATTTTTAATAAATAAATAGTACAATATATGGTACTTTAATATTACATCCATTGAAGCTAAGTGAATCGATAATAGTTGAAAGTGGCAATAAATATCACTTCATTACGTTATGATAAGTTTGATCCACAAAGTGATAAAGTCACTTCGTTTACAGTTAAATGTTTAGGAAATTCATTAGTGGTAAATAATGGCTCCATTAAGCAAAGATTAAAAAAAAAAAAAACAAATTACCATTGTTTTGTTGACAGCTAAGGAAATTCATCCACCCCAAGCCACTATGGACATACACCTAAGCCAGTAATTGGCTTCTTGTGCGCTCTAAAAACTAAAAAGTAACCTCGAAAAAGGATGTTTTAAGTGAGAAATTCCGTGCTACTACAAAACATTTAATTGTTTTCCATACCACTGCCCTAAGTTGGTTCATGTTTGGTATTGTGTCCCCACCTAAGTGCCGATATCTGTTATCATCATCCCCACATATCACTTGCCGCACCGATTTTGCTTAAGTGAGCTCATCCCATTATGATACACCCAGATGAAAGTGAAACAAATATATTGTCAAATATATGGAACGACTCAGATAAGTCTATGAAATATATAAATTTGTTGATTCCGTATAGACTCAAAAATGGGTAAACCAATTTCTTTTAAATTTTCACAGATTCTGCAGATTGGTCCGGAAGGAGCAATCGGATATGTATTTTTTGATATCGCAAGGGGAGCGGACCCTTCCCCTTATCCCAAAGCCTTGACCCATAAATGAAAGTGGACCGATCGGGACAATATGCGACTTAAATGAAATGTATTCGGAAATAGAATAACATAACACGCAAAGCGAACAATCCCCCAAACAGACACAATATGGGACTCGAATAAAAAGATTCACGAATCTGATAGTAAATTTTGAGCCCAAGTATTTGTGTTGAAAGCGAAAGCATATGGATCGGGTTTGGTTGAAATTTTTGTTTAACGAAAAGAAGCCTCCTTTTTATACCTTCACCACTACTGTGGTACAGGGTTTAATACCTTAGTGAATTATTGGGTTGCCCAAAAAGTAATTGAAGATTTTTCATATAGTCGGCGTTGGCAAATTTTTTCACAGCTTGTGACTCTGTAATTGCATTCCTTCTTCTGTCAGTTATCAGCTTTTACTTTTAGCTTGCTTTAGAAAAAAAGTGTAAAAAAGTATATTTGATTAAAGTTCATTCTTATTATTAAAAAATAAATTTACTTTCTTTTAAAAAATCCGCAATTACTTTTTGGGCAACCCAATAGTTTGTAACACACAAAAGGAAGAGAGATTGACCCATTGATAAGTATACCGATTGACTCAGAATCACTTTCTGATTTAGCTATGTTCGTCTATCTGTCTGTCCGTCTGTCCATGTTAATTTGTGTACAAAGTACAGGTCGCAGTTTTCATCCGATCGTCTTCAAATTTGGTACAGGTATGTTTTTCGGTCTAGAAACGAAGCCTATTGAAATTGGAAAAAATCGGTTCAGATTTGGATATAGCTCCTATATATGTTCGTCCGATTTTCAGTAAAAATACAATAAAATGGTCATTTGTTAACCGATTCTCTCGAAGTTTGGCAGGGAGGATTGCCACAGTATTTGAGTATCCGACTGCCACAGTATCTGAGTAGTTTGATCGAAATCGGTTCAGAGGTCCATCAAAATTGGTTCAGAATTGGAAATAGATCCCACATTGTACTTATAGGGTAGGTGTAGGGTATTATACAGTCGGCACCGCCCGACTTTTGCCCATCCTTACTGGTTGCAGTTGAGTCCAAGTGGCGTGCCGATAAGCTCTAAGTTTTTGTACTGCAGCCTTACATGACTTAATTATTCGCAATTGTCGCAACTATTTTTTAAGGGATATCCCCTGCTGAAAATTCTGATATACATGCCAAAATTCGATTCAGTGTCATTGTAAATCTATAAACAACACGAACTGGAAGAATAACATGTAGTAGTTCGGAAAATAAAAAGGTAACTTAGTGAACGCTATCATACGGGAGGCAACCGTAGCGCAGAGGTCCGTGTATTACGCTGGACGCCTGGGTTCGAATCCTAGCGAGAGGCTCCTTATCATTGAGCTTAAAAGAAGTGTAATTGATAAGAAAGTTGCCTCCCCCTAACTACAATTTTTAAAACTGCCAGACTTGGAGATGGATGGATCGATTTAAGTGAAATTTGGTATGCTCATGTATGCTAGCCCAAAAACACAAAATTGGTATAAAATTTTGATGTTAAATAACCGTGGGGGACGCCCTACACCTAAACCCACCCAAACGCTCATGTTTTCTGATTGGGACAATATGGGTAGCAAATAAAAAGTATTTAAATGTAGAGTACGAACTTTACTTCACGTGTCGAGGGCTCGTCCACTTCCAAAAACCGTCCAAAAATTACATATTTACCGATGGGGGCAATATGGGTAAAAAAAAGCCAAAAAATCACCCCAAGCGAACATGTGGGCCGATCAGGACAATATGCGATTCAAACGAAAGGTACTTGACAGTAGAATACGAAAATCGCATAAAAATTTGGGGCAAATTCCAGGGGGTCGGCTCAGTCGAAAACAATGTCCCAAATCAACATGCTTAACAAACGGGACAATATAGGATTCTAATGAAAGTTATTTGAGAGTTAAATAAATAATTTTCGAATTTGCACCATGTCAAAAGGGGGCCTTAGTAGTAGTCTTATAAATGACAGCACAGGATTATAAATATAATTGCATATCCAGAGCGTAGTATAAAACTATCAATATACGATACATTTTGCCCGATTTTCACTTCTAAAGCCTTGTCGCTGAACTTATATGAATTTGTTACACTAACAATAAAGTGAACCACAAATGAATGAAAATTGAATTGAATGATAGTAAAATTGGCCTGGATTTTGTCCAGTTTGGTATGCGTAATTCTTTGTTTTAGGTATATGTGAGTGATCTAAAATTTAGTTGAATTTTTGCAGAAGTTGGAATATCTGAATCCAATTTCAGCATGTTTTGAACATAAATATAAGGACAACTTTGATGCGTTTTAAAACCAATTTCCAACAAATTTGACGAATGATAACCCTTAAATTATTATATATAAATTTGGAAATAGTGATGCATTTCTGGACGTATCAGTATTAGAAAAATAAATACAAGTTAGATTTTATTTGCATCAGGTAGTAGAAATAACTGGTTTAAATTAATACTTTACTCAAAGCTTATAAGTTGTAGTTTAAAAGTATTTTTATATACAAATATTACTATTTTATTTGCAAACATACAATTATTTGATATGCAAAATTTTTGCTCAACCAAAACAGTGAACTTTGAATAATGGTTATACATTCAGTCAAGCTAAAAATACAAATTTGGTTTGAATAAAACACACATATAATAAATTAATTCGTAAATAAAAAAGGAACAACTTACCTACAAAATAAGTTTTTGGTAGTCGTTGCAATGGAAGGAACATGTTGAATGTTGATAGAAAAAAAATATTATGTTTTTTCGTAAAAGACACTATGCAAAATAGATTCGAACTGCCTTATGAGTGTACATTCGACAAAGGGAAAATGACTCGCTAATAAATTAAAAACAAATTTCGCTTTATTTCACGTAAGTCATTTTTCAAAAATCACCGTAAATTTTTCCTCGGCACATCTACTTTTTCTTTCTGCTGTAACCAAGATATATTCATTTACAGGTAGTGGCAGTTGCCCAACAACAAAATATTGAGTGCACTATCTGTGAAAATCAGTGATAAGTACAACTCTGATTTTGAGTATGTTACAAGTTCGCACCATTTTTGGTTGTTTGTGTATGGTATGGTTCTTAACTATAATACACACACAATCAAAACTCGTTAACAAATAGTGTACTTCGCGATATACCAAGATATGTTCATTTACAGGTAGTGGCAGTTGCCCAACAACAAAATATTGAGTACACTATCTGTCAAAATCAATGATTAGTGCAACTCTGATTTTGAGTATGTTACTACTTCGAGCCATGTTCTGGTTCTTAACTATAATACACTGTAACCATGCGCACCCAAACTCTTAACAAAACCAACTGACTAAGGGTGTGAACAGAGAGCGCACTGAGAAATTGTCAATGCGGTAAAGATTGTGAGTGCGAGAAAACTTGTTACATCAAGTCAATTCAAATAAGCTTGTGCATAATGGTTGGGTACTATATTTGGTTTTCGGGTGAAACTCCATATAAAAAATTAGCCGAAAATATTGATGAAAAGTGTTCATTTCGCTATAACTTGTTTTTTCATCTAGAGGAAATTTTCATTTCCCAACGCCCAAAAAGAGCACAACCACTGTCGCTGCGCAACAAGTCGTTTTCTTACGTAAAATAAACGCGATCGCCAAACTTCTAATTGTAACGGAGTGTTCGTTAGTATCAGTGATATTGATCACATGTTTTTACTCAGGGAGGAAAAAAATATTTTTTGTGGATGCATAAATAGAAACTATTTGTATAAAAATATAAATAAATATAATTCTAAAATAAATGTATCCTTCATAACTAGCTATTGTAATAAATCTGTACGAAGTAATAACGATTGTGACAGAAAGTGTTGTTCTTTTGGTCTTGCTATAACAACAACATAATTTTTAGACAAGTGGAAGATGCTGGCAAAGGCTTTTGAAAAATTGTGCTTGTTTAACTAATAAATACGAAAATACTACAAAATCTAATCATTTTTACAAATAAAAGCTTAATGCGTTTCTTTTGCAATAGTTTTGTGTTTCATTATCTATTAATTACGAAGGGGTCGGTTTTGGTTGAAATTGCAACAACATATATGAATTTGAGTACGGTCCGCACACTCACATTTGTGTGTAAGCATGTACATAAACAGCTGATAAATTGGTTGGTGCTATATGAATTTTTTTATGTAATTGGCCCAACAAACCCAAAAAAAAATCAAATGTGGTAATCTTGTCAAACCACTGAAAGAACGATTTAGTGAAATTTTTCCCAAAAAAAAAAAACGTAATACCAGCCTAACATAGCAAACGGCGAGCGGAGCAGAGTGCGAGAAAATAGTTCCAAAGCGTTTTTCGCGCTTGTTCGCATTGTTGAGTTAACTTGTCAGCGCGTAGTTGTGCTTTTTAATGATTTAAAAATAAACAAGCAAAAAGGCATTAATTTCGGCCGGGCCGAACTTTGGATGTGGTGGGTTTAAATGAAAACCACCTTTAGTCACAATCCGGTAAAAATTGGATAACTTATGCACCCAAATTCGACACGGATATTGAGTGGTGTAATCAATATAAGTCACTGTTGAATTTTTTATTTAAAATTTCAACAAAATCGGGTAATAAATAAAGCTTTAATGAGCTTCAGACCCTTAATCGGCACATCGGTCTATATGACAGCTATGGGTTGCCTAAAAAGTAATTGCGGATTTTTGCAAAGAAAGTAAATGCATTTTTAATAAAACTTAGAATGAACTTTAATCAAATATATAATTGCCATTTTGTTCGATAACCTTTTGCCATCTTCCTGGCAAATTTAGTATTCCACGCTCATAGAACTTCTGGCCTTTATCTGCAAAAAACTGAATCAAGTGCGATTTTATAGCCTCATCATTGCCGAAAGTTTTACCATTTAAGGAGTTCTGCAAAGATCGAAATAAATGGTAGTCTGATGGAGCAAGGCCAGGGCTATATGGTGGATGTATCAAAAGTTCCCAGCCAAGCTCACTCAGTTTTTGGCGAGTGACCAAAGATGTGTGCGGTCTAGCGTTGTCCTGGTGGAATATAACACCTTTACCATTGACCAATTCTGGTCGCTTCTCCTTGATGGCTGTATTCAATTTGTCCAATTGTTGACAGTAAACATCCGAATTAATCGTTTGGTTCCTTGGGAGCAGCTCAAAATATACCAAACCCTTCCAATCCCACCAAATAGACAGCATAACCTTCATTTTTTCTGGACCATGATCGTTTTCGACTAACGTTGTTGTAAACAATCCATTTTTCATCTCCAGTCATGATTCGTTTTAAAAACGGATCGAATTCATTGCGTTTAAGGTGCATATCACAAGCGTTGATTCGGTTTGTTAAATGAGTTCTGCAAAGATCGAAATAAATGGTAGTCTGATGGAGCAAGGCCAGGGCTATATGGTGGATGTATCAAAAGTTCCCAGCCAAGCTCACTCAGTTTTTGGCGAGTGACCAAAGATGTGTGCGGTCTAGCGTTGTCCTGGTGGAATATAACACCTTTACCATTGACCAATTCTGGTCGCTTCTCCTTGATGGCTGTATTCAATTTGTCCAATTGTTGACAGTAAACATCCGAATTAATCGTTTGGTTCCTTGGGAGCAGCTCAAAATATACCAAACCCTTCCAATCCCACCAAATAGACAGCATAACCTTCATTTTTTCTGGACCATGATCGTTTTCGACTAACGTTGTTGTAAACAATCCATTTTTCATCTCCAGTCATGATTCGTTTTAAAAACGGATCGAATTCATTGCGTTTAAGGTGCATATCACAAGCGTTGATTCGGTTTGTTAAATGAATTTCTTTCAATACATGTGGTACCCATATTAAAATTGACGCCAAACAAACAAATGTAAACAAAATTTCGCGCACTTTTTTTTCTAAAGCAAGCTTAAAGTAACAGCTGATAACTGACAGAAGAAAGAATGCAATTACAGAGTCACAAGCCGTTGATTTCGCGCACTTTTTTTTCTAAAGCAAGCTAAAAGTAACAGCTGATAACTGACAGAAGAAAGAATGCAATTACAGAGTCACAAGCCGTTGAAAAAATGTGTCAACGCCGACTATATTACTACTTTATTACCGACAATTACTTTTTGGGCAACCCATGTATCTAACTACAGTGCGACCATTACCATATTTGGGTCGGGTGGCGGGTGGCCTATAACTATTTACTGTTTCAAATTTCAGCGAAATTGGATACAAAATAAAGCTTTTATTCGTTTCAGACCCTTTATCGGGATATCGGTCTGTATGGCAGCTATATCTAAATATAGTCCGATCAGAATCATATTTGGGATGGATGTCGGGAGAACTAAGACTACCCACTGTCTCAAATTTCAGCAAAATCGGGTAATAAATAGAGCTTTTTTGGGCTTCAGACCCTTTATCAGCAGATCGGTCTCCATGGTAGTCCGATCTGAAGCATATTTGGGTCTAATGTTAGGAGGCGTAAAACTACTTTCTGTTTAAAATTTCAGCGAAATCGATTAAAAAATAAAGCAATTAAGGGCTTCAGACCCTTATTCGGGAGATCGGTCTATATCGCAGCTATATCTAAATATAGTCCAATCTGAACCATATTTGTGTTCTATGTTAGGAGGCGTAAAACTACCGAATGTTTCAAATTTCAGCGAAATCAGTTAAAAAACAAGTAAAAGCGTGCTAAGTTCGGCCGGGCCGAATCTTATATACCCTCCACCATGGATCGCATTTGTCAAGTTCTTTTCCCGGCATCTCTTCTTAGGCAAAAAAATGATATAAGAAAAGATTTGCTCTGCTATTAGAGCGATATTAAGATATGTTCCGGTTGGGACTACAATTAAATTATATGTTGGAGACCTGTGTAAAATGGCAGCCAATTCGAATAAGAATTGCACCCTTTGTGGGCTCAAGAAGTAAAATAGAGAGATCGATTTATATGGGAGCTGTATCGGGCTATAGACCGATTCAGACCATAATAAACACGTATGTTGATGGTCATGAGAGAATCCGTCGTACAAAATTTCAGCCAAATCGGATAATAATTGCGACCTCTAGAGGCTCAAGAAGTCAAGATCCCAGATCGGTTTATATGGCAGCTATACCAGCTTATGAACCGACTTGAACCTTATTTGACATAGTTGTTGAAAGTAACAATAAAAAACGTCTTCCAAAATTTCAGCCAAATCGGATAGGAATTGCGCCCTCTAGAAGCTCAAGAAGTCAAGTCCCCAGATCTGTTTATATGACAGCTGTATCAGGTTATAAACCGATTTGAACCATACTTGGCACAGTTGTTGGATATCATAACAAAATACTACGTGCCAAAATTCATTCAAATCGGATAAGAATTGCGCCCTGTAGAGGCTTAAGAAGTCAAGACCAAAGATCGGTTTATATGACAGCTATATCAGGTTATGAACCGATTTGAACCATACTTGACACAGTTGTTGAATATCATAACAAAACACGTCGTGCAAAATTTTATTCCAATCGGTTAAGAATTGCGCAGTCTAGAGGCTCAAGGAGTCAAGACCCAAGATCGGTTTATATGGCAGCTATGTCAAAACATGAACCGATATGGCCCATTTACAATACCAACCGACCTACACTAATAAGAAGTATTTGTGCAAATTTGAAGCGGCTAGCTTTACTCCTTCGGAAGTTAGCGTGCTTTCGACAGACAGACGGACGGACGGACAGACGGACGGATATGGCTAGATCGATATAAAATGTCACGACGATCAAGACTATATATACTTTATGGGGTCTCAGACGGATATTTCGAGTAGTTACAATCAGAATGACGAAATTAGTATACCCCGCATCCTATGGTGGAGGGTATAATAAAGCTTCTATGGGCTTTAGACCCTTTATATGAAGATCGGTCTATATGGCAGCTATACCTAAATATAGTCCGATTTGATCCATATTTAGGTCAGATACCAGGAGGCTTAAGATAACCCTCTGTTTAAAATTTCAGAGAAATCGGGTAATAAATAAAACTTTTCTGGGCTTCAGACCCTTTATCGGCAGATCGGTATATATGGAAGCTATATATATAGTCCGATATAGGCCATATTTGGGTCAGATGTCGGGAGGCTCAAACCTACTCACTATTTCAAATTTCAGCGAAATCGGATGAAAAATGAAGCATTTATGGGCATTAGACCCTTTATCGGAAAATCGGTCTATATAGCAGCTATATCACAATATGGTCCGATTTAGGCTGTTCAAGAACTTAACCAGCGTGCATCAAAAAGACGTATCTGTGCCAAACTCAGCTCAATATCTCAATTTTTGAAGGCTCTAGAGTGACGATACCAGACGGATAACAGACGGATAGACGGCAGACACACGGACATCCTTAAATCGTTTTAGAATTTTACGACGATCCGAAATATATATACTTTGTAGGGTGGAAATTGATATTTCGATGTGTTGCAAACGGAATGCCTAAATAAATATACTCGCTATCCTACGGTGGTGGGTATAAAAATGTATATCGATTAAAAAATAAATGAAATTATTTCCAGAATTATAAAATAATGAAATTAACCATATTCACTCCTTTTTAGTGTAATTGGATGTTTTTTCCAATTTCTTTGATGTTAATAATTGCATTAATCACACAAGAAGAAGCAAAATTTCTTTTTCATATGAATACATTGCCGTATGCTGCAATTTTATTAACACAAATGAACAACAAGACTAACGGGCCTGTTCAAGTTAACGAATTTGCAAAATGCAAAAAATTGCTTTGGTTAAATTTTCCAAATCTTAAGGTTTGAAATCACTTGAGGTTCCTCTTACTGAATAGAAACTTGAACTTTGATGTGGCAAGGTTTGCATAAATTAAGCTAAATAAAAGTTTTCGTTTTAAGTTTTCGAAAATCGAAAAAAGACCAAATCGGTCCACAAACTGATATAGTTGCCATTTAAACCGATTTGGGATCTTGACTTCTTGAGCCTCTAGAGAGCGCAATTCTCATCCGATTTGGCACAAATTTTGTACAACGACTTCTCCCATGGCTTTCAACATACGTATACAATATGGTCTGAATCGATCTATAGCTTGATACATCTCTCATATAAGCCGATCTCCCGATTTGGCTTCTTGAGCCCCGAATCGGACTATAACTTGATATAGCTCCGTCCGATGGAGGAGGAGCGATTCTGCAGGCAGAGATCCTATCCGATGATTTTACGTCATTTTGACGATTTGGCTTTTTGAGGCTTGACAATTTTTGCTTTCTATCCCTTTAAGATTTTTCGATTTGGTTTGTTCGAGAACTTTAAGTTTTGTTGTTTGTCGATGTATTCTTGTAATCAATCTACAGGTCGCCTTTGTTGCCCTACACAAGTCTCATTTTTGGTCCAAGGACCAACGCTATTGCTTTTAAACAAATCAGTTCAGATTTAGATTTAACTCCCATAAATCTTTCATCCGTCGCCACAACTATGGACCGATCTTTACAAAAACTTGCGTGATTTTTATTTTATTTCATGTCCCAATACGTGTGCAAAGTTTCATAAAACTCGGTTCAGATTTAGATATAGCTCCCATATATATCTTTCATCTGATATGGACTTTTAAGGCTGTAGCTGCCATAATTTCGATTCGATTGGTGCAAAATTTAGAAGGATATGTTTATGTAACGTCCCAATAATTGTGCAAAATTTAATTAAAATCGAATCAGATTTGGATATATCTCCCCTATATATTTTTCATCCGATATGTTCTTTTAAGGGTGTAGAAGCTACAATTTCAATCCGAAATTAACCAGATTTGGTACGATGTGTTTTATTTGGCGTCACAGTATTTGTGCAAAGTTTGAACAAAATCGGTCCTGATCTTGATATATCTTCCATATACATATATATTTCATCCGATAAGGACTTTTAGGGCTGTAGAAGCCACAATTTTGGTCCGATCTATAAAATATTGGGCACGAGGTGTCTATGTGACGTTCCAGTATTTGTGAAAAATTTTATCAAAATCGTTACAGATTTAGATATAGGTCCCATATCCGATATTGGCTTTTTAGGCTATACTAAGCCACAATGTTTGTCCTATCTTAAGAAAATCTTACAAGGATCTATTCGATATTGTAGTAGGTATGCAAAATTAAAGTCTGATTAGATTTGGAGATAAGTTCTATATAGTAAAAGGAATACGTAGACTTAGTTGTGTAGGGTATTCTATAGTCGGCTCCGATCGACTCTACCTTTCCTAGCTGATTTTATGTTAATTTTTTTTTTTTTTTTTGAAAAAAACTGATAATTATACCTTTAGAGATGTTTCATTGAAATTTTGCTTTTAGAGAAAATTTTATTAAAATTTTGTCTTAAGAGAAATCGTTAACATTTTGCCTTTAAAGAGAAAATTTCATTGAATTTTGGCTATAGAGAAAATTTCATTAAGACTTTT
Organism: Stomoxys calcitrans; assembly: GCF_963082655.1. Lineage (NCBI taxonomy): Eukaryota > Metazoa > Arthropoda > Insecta > Diptera > Muscidae > Stomoxys > Stomoxys calcitrans. The sequence continues at coordinate 67,526,882 of NC_081556.1, forward strand.
GTCTTAAGAAAAAAATTTCATTGAAACTATTATTTTTGGGGAAATTTGGGTTAAAATTTTGATTTTAAAGAGAATTTCATTGATATTTAGTTTTTTTAGTGAACATTTTATAAAAATTTTGTTTTTAGCGAAAATTTTATTAAAATTTTATCTTTGAGAAATTTTCATTAATATGTTGTCTTCATTAAATGTTTGTCATAGAAAATATTTAATTAAATTTTTGTCTTATTAGGAAAATTTTCAGAGAAAATTTAATTCAATTGCCTTAGAGAACATTTTTCTGAAAATGTGTTTTTAGAGAAAATTTCATTATAAATTTGTTTTAAGAGATAACTTCATTAAAATGTTGTTGTAGAAAAACTTTTGAGGAAACTATCATGCATTTTGCCTTTAGAGAACATTTATTTGAAGTGTTTTCTTAAGAGAAAATTTTATTAAAATTATGTTGTTGGATATTAAAAGTGCCCATAAATAGTTTTTAGTGGAAATAACTGCAAAAAAACTCAAGCACCCTTACAATTTAACCCCCAGTCGTTTTCCCGCCATCGAAAATCAAAAGATGGAAATGTGTTAATCAAATTTTATATGTGACGATTTTTCTGAAAAATGTGACAATAGTTTTTTCATAAATTTGACGATTATTTACCGAAAATACCTGGCAGCACCATGTGAACATCTTTGCGGACAGTCACGAACAGTCTCAGAGTGTAAGAAGGAGACTAACGCCTTCTCTGAGGACGGCACAATCCGCATCATTTGGGCGCCGGATCATAGCGAAGCAAGGAAGAATGAAAGAGCAGACCATTTGGCAGTGAAGTAGAGCGGGCAAACTATCGATATTCGCAGCATTTGATATTTTAAATAATAATAAATATCGATACTATCGTTTATTTCCCATCACCTATATTTCAAACGAACATGAGAAGTAAAAATCAAGAGATCGATTCATATAAGAGCTATATCAATGCACAGACCGAATAAAACCAAATATAATAAAATCAGTTTCCAACTGATGGGAGAAAATAATTTTACTAAATCTAAGCCCATCGGATGAAAACAGCGTCCTCTACAAGCGCAATGTGTCTTATAGGATAAACTCAGTGTCGGATCGCTTATTTTTGTTAAATTTTGCAAAAAAAAAATTAACTTTGCCGATAGTATCGATAGGAAAAAAATCAATCGATATTCAGACAAAAAATAAAATATCGATAGTTCAATCAATATTTTGCCAGCTCTACAGTGAAGGCCAGAGGACTAACATCAATAAACTTGGTTAACCCGAAACCTTTCGGGTAGATGCAGTCCGAGTTAAGGGCGTGATCTTCTAACGCACATGTAACATTGAGATAAGACGAGGCTATTACTGAAAGGACGTAAGAAGGAGGTCAGTATAGCCTTTGGTATCATAACGGGACACATGGGACTGCGAGCTAACTTATTCAAAATACGTATGTCAAGTGATAGCATGTGTAGGGCATTGTTTTTTGTTTGTTTGTTTGTTTGTTTGTTTATTGATGCCAGACATCACAAGATAAAAATCTTATAAGTGACGATGCCGGTTTAAGGAATGGATTACATCGAATATGTGTTAAGAAAAATATAAATAAAAAAGTAATTATATTATAAAATTTATCATAAGAGAATTTTTTTAGGAATTATACTTTAAATATAGTGTTTGAAGATTGTTTTCTTGAAAAGAGTAGCATTACTTATAGTTTGGATGTTGGATGGCAAATTGTTCCAAAGACGAATACTGTTGATTAAAAATTGTTTTTCAGAGTTTGAGGTTCGGAAGCGTGGTAGAATGATTTTTAGTCCTCTGCCAGATCGAGCAAAATGGAGATGATCATAAAGATATTTTGGCTGCTTAAGATAGATTATTTTTTGCAGTAAAATAACGCATTTCGCTTTGAGGAGGTTTTCGAAACTAATGTCGAATATTTTGTGGGCGAATTGAGAAATTCTGTCTCTCCTTTTCTTATTAAATATGTAGCGAGCAATGTTATTGTAGCTTACTTTTAGTTTGTTGAAGTCTCTCGACTCACAATTTGCGAAAATTTCACATCCATAAAGTAGAGTAGGTATAAGGTAAGATTTCGCTAAAAGCATACGTACTTGAAAAGGTGTAGAAGTCCGCACAGACCACAAACTTCGCAGCATTCCTTGAACTTTACCAACAGCTTTGTTTATATGATTAGTCCAAGTCAGTTTGGAATTGAATATTACACCAAGGTTGCAGGATGTATCAACAGTTTCTATTACCGAGTTGTTCAAAGTAGCTCTTACAGGAGGAATCTGGGTGGTTGATCGTTTTAAAATTTTCATCAGTTTAGTTTTTGACGGATTTAGACAGAGACTATTTTTACTCGCCCAGTTCTGGATTTCATTCAGATCGCAATTAATATTATTTATACATGATTGTACGCAATTTGGTTTAGCGCTGGAGAAAAGCTGAACATCGTCAGCGTACATTTGCACATTACAATGCATTGGAATATCAGGTAGATCATTTATGTATACAGAAAAAAGTAAGGGACCAAGGATAGAGCCCTGCGGAACACCTCTAGGTACATCAAGTGCCGCAGATGTTGTATCACCGACATTGACGGATTGACGGCGTCCGGTAATGTATGATGAAATCAGTTTACAGGCCGGTTTGGAGAAAAAGAAAAGTCTGTCAAGCTTCGAGATAAGAATATCATGGTTCACTGTGTCAAAGGCTTTACTGTGGTCCAGTAAAACCAGAAATGATACCATATTATTATCCATATTTTGTCTCAATTCTTCCACAACGTCAATTAATACAGTAGAGCAGTTTCTTTTTGTTCGAAAACCAGATTGTCTATCATTCAAAAGACCTCTGAAACTCAGGAAGGCATCTATTTGAGTATTTATAATACGTTCCAAAGCTTTAGAGAAAAACGGCAGGATAGCAATCGGACGGAACTCTGAATTCTGTTTGGGTATCGGTATAGTTTTTGCCAATTTCCAGTCTGTTGGGAACGTTGACTTTGTAAGAATGTTGTTATAAATGTGTGTGACAAATGGAAGTATTTTCGGCAGTACCAATTTGGCAAATCTAGGATGTATGCCATCAGATCCCATTGCGTCAGACTTTATGGTTGCAAAACTTTGTAAGACTTCTTCGGGACTAACACATCTAAACGAGAATGTGTCTTCAATCTGTGCTGTAGAAATATTAGAATAAGTGTTTGTGCCAGGGTCCACAGTATTTATTTTCAAAAAGTTTTCATTTATCTCATCTAGGTCAGAGATAGAAAGACAATCAGTGTTGGTATTGGATTTCGATCCAATTCCGATGTTCCTTATTTCTTTCCATTTTCGCTTACTATCAATTGCATTTTCGAATTTCCTTTTATAGTACTGCTTTTTGGACTCGTTAGTCTTTTTGAGCACATCTCTTCTAGCGGATTTAAACGTGTCATACAGTGTAGGCAGTCTATAACGTTTCCATCTTTTATATGCCAAATTTCGAACGCTGATCAAGTGCTTGATTTCAGGAGTAAACCATGGCTGTTGTTTTCTGTTAGTATAAATGACTTTGACAGGAACGCATGTGTCGTAAATTGAGCAAAGGTTATGATTTAGGAAGGAAACTTGTTCGTCAACACCTTCCATATAGGCATGCGAGGAAGATCATGAGACGTTGGAGAATTTGCTATATCATTGCCCGGCTTTCGCGGCTAACAGACACCGGTACTTAGATGGGACACAATACCAGACATGAAACAACTTAGGGCGTGGTATGGAAAACAAATAAGGATTTTGTAAGTAGCACGGAATTCCTAACTTACTAGATTTTCTTGTTCGAGGTTACTTTACAGTGTTTAGAGCGAACCACAAGCCGATTACTGGCTTAGGTGTGTGCCCATAGAGGCAAGGAGATTTAAATCGCACCTTTTTTTCAACCTAACCTACTTGCTTCTAAAACATTATGAATATCAAACAAGAAAGAACGCAAAATCAATGATAATGTGCTTGATTGAAAATTTGCCAAAAAAAAATGTTTTCCCATGCAACATTTTTTTGGTATGTCGCAGATTACAATATTTTTTTACAGTATTTTCCCTTCCGGGAGTATTTACTCTTCTGGGATTATTTTCCCTTCCGGAAGTATTTTCCCTTCCGGAAGTATTTTCCCTTCCGGAAGTATTTTACCTTCCGGGAGTATTTACTCTTCTGGGATTATTTTCCCTTCCGGAAGTAATTTCCCTTCCGGGAGTATTTTTGCACGCGAATGAAAATTTTTTAAACTGTTTGTAAGGAAAAACTTTAAGGAACCGTTTTAAGTAAATGAATTAATTGCGACTTCTTTGGAAATGGGATATTTTTTCGAAGTTTAGCAAATTTTCATAATAAAATCTGTATACCAATTTTGGGTTAATTATTTACTACAAAATACGATACCTATTTTCTTCAGTGAATATAAAAAGATTAGGATTTACATTTAGCTTCAGTATATATGTTCGTTTGATTTTGAATAATATGTATTTTTAAAAACTTAGTTATTAATATTTGAAAGGATTTCCCCGAAATATTGCAATCGTCATAGAAGCTAACCTCTGCACTACGGTGGCCAATATAAGGTTAACAGCAATAATAAAAGTTGTTGACGGATCGGAATTAACAACGCCCGAACAGTAATTGGAGAGACATCGCGGATTTTCTAATCTGAAAGTCCAATAACCGAGGACGTATGCTCCGACCCTCTGATTCCTCCAGCCCCACCAACCTGCCGAGAAATTGAGACCGTTTTGGATGCACTCAAAAACGGCAAACCAGCCAGTCCTGACAACGTATCTGCCGCACTGTTGCGGTATGGAGCACACTGTTAGAATATTCTCCAACTTGTTATAGAATCACTTTATAAAATAGAAATCCTTTTGCAGTCACACTATCTATGAAATTGTAATAGAATTTTGTTATACTTATTTTCTTTCCATTTTGTTGTCTGATTTCTCATTTTAAACATTCAAATATAATTTTCCTGCTTCATAACATTCATTAACTGCACTGCTTTTTTATTAACCCGAAAGGATAATAATAGATTTCCAATAGGTTATGAGCCCAGTGCAGCGAGAGAATTTGTGATAATCGTGAACTGCAAAGAAAATTGTGTTAAAAATGTGAGATGACAAATTCTGTATCAAAAAATTAAATGGAGAGGATAATCAAATATTGAAATGTAAATTGGAGCTTTTGCTTATGAAAGAGGATTTGTGGGATATAATAACATGTGAAAACCTGGACAATTTACCAGCATCGTGGATATCAAAGGATGGTAAAGCTAGAGCTAGACTGCAAGGCAGTACTGGGAAACATTGAGGAAAGTCCATGAGAAATCAACACTATCAAACAAGGTTATGTTGTTGAAGAAGTTATGCCGAATGCAGTTAAAACCTGGACAGGATTTGGAATTTCACATTTCTAAAATGCTGGATACTGTGGATAGATTAAATGGTTTAGGAGAATCATTGACAAATCATCTTCAGGTAGCATTTTTACTTGGTAGCTTGCCGGATGAAGATAACTCGATAATTACTGCGATGGAAGTCCATTCGGATGCAGATATGACATAAGAGCTCATCAAAGAAAGACTAATTCACGAATTCAAGTGCAAACAGAAGGCTCATCAAGAATCTAGTTTGTCGAATCTAGCACTGAAATCAGAGATGACAACAACGTTGAAATGTTTCAATTGCGGTAAGACAGGTCATTTTAAACGGGACTGCAAAACCAAAAGGCAAGTCAATACAAAGCAAAGTCCATACAATCCAAAGGAGACATCACAGGATTCAAACTCGAATGAATTTTGCAAAAACTCGAGTCAAAAATTATGTAATGATTCTTGGTATATAGACTCAGAAGCAAGTTGACATATGAGCTGGAATTTTGAAAAATTCGATGATAGCACCAACGGGGATATTTATTTGGCAAATGGTAAGAAAATCAAGGCTAAAGGTTCAGGTGAAGGATTTTTTTTTTGCTATGGTAATAAATTGACCATCAAAAATGTACTGTATGTTCCGGATCTAGAGGGTATTTTGATATAAGTTTCCAAATTAACTTAGGAGCGACATTTAAAGCAAATAAATTTGAAATTTTTAATGACAAAAGAATTCTAGTAACTGCGAATCTTGTGAATAACTTATGCGTACTGGAACAACATGCAAATTTTGCAACCAGCAAAGCAGTTGAATTAATTTATACATTTCATGGAGGATTTGGTTATCGTGACGTTAATGCCTTGAAGTTTGCCACTAAAGAAAATTTGATTGGAAATGTCAAATTGAAACCCTTTAATTGTTCAGATAAGTGAAAATCGTGTTTAAAGGGAAAAATGTCGAAACAGGAATTTCCCAAAACTACTCAAAACAGATCGAATGAGATTTTGGACCTAGTTCATGCAGATTTGTGCGGACCTATGCAAGAAATCACACCAAGTGGAAACAAATATATTCTCACTATGATTGATGATCAAACATGGTACTGTATGGTGTTTCTTTTAGCAAGTAAAGATCAAACATTTGAGAATTTCAAAGAATTCGTGGAACATACTGAACATTTTTTCGGAAAGCGGATTGAGATTCTAAGAACTGACAGAGAACTGATGGAGAATTTAAAAGTAGAGCATTCGATCAGTACATGAAGAGCAAAGGTATATTTCACCAATTTACAGCCTCTTACACACCGGATCAAAATGTTGTTCCGGAGCGAAAGAACAGGATTTTGGTTGAAATGGCTCGGATTGTGCTCATGTATGTGGGACTACGGGTAAAGTACTGGGCTGAAGGAACAGGCGGGTTTCAGGCCAGGACGTTCTTGCACCGGCCTCATCAATGTCTTGTATATAATCATTTGCCAGTTTGCAGAACTCAATATACACCCACACTTTTAATTCATCGACTTTGAGCGTGCTTTTGACACAGTTTCGCGAAGCTCTATGTGGAGCACGCTGTTAAATAAGGCCATCCCAGAACAGGTTATCTCGATAATTAGGGAGCTGTATAGGAATCCTGAAGTTTCCGTCCGTTTCAATGGAAAAGAGAGCCGTGCTTTCGCAATCGATACAGGAGTGAAGCAGGGGTGCATTCTATCACCGACGCTCTTTTTAATATAATTCGATTCCATCTTAGAGTCGAACCCTATGGAATTCGCTGGGGTATAAACGATTTCCTCGCTTTTCCTATCTTGGTAGCAAAATTACTAACCACGGAAGATCAGAAGCGGACATCCGCGAAAGTATCAACAAGGCGGAGAGTGCCTTTTTAAAACTCAATAAAGTTTGGAAATACAGTGACATCTCATATAATACAAAAGTCAGAATCTTCAACAGTAGTGTGGAAACTATTTTATTATATGGGTTTACAACTTGGAATCGCTGCCTACGACAAATACTTCAAATCTTCTGGCCAAACCGTATTTCAAATGACGAATTGTAAATAAGAACAAAAATATGGATCCGCTGAACAAAAGGAGATTTGGAATCAATCCATATATCGTGGAATAACGTCAAGGCTTTGGCCAACAAAATAGAATTAGATGAAGAGAGATTTTTGATGCCCTATGTTCACACCGTAAAAAAAGAACAGATATATATATACAGATTTTTCCGGTTGTTTTTAGGGTCCATATTGATGTGAAATTTGAACGAGTTTTCTCATATATTGCAACTAGCCATGTATTTAAAAGCCGGTAGCATTTCAAAGTTGTCCTCTGTTCGAATGAATAGATTTAAAACTAAAAAAATGCAACCCAATTTCTTGTCCAATTTTGATACATTTCATATATTTTAGGGTATTTTTACTTAATTTAATTTTCTTAATAAAATTTCTTTCGTATTTTTAAAGCTTTTACTGCGAAAAATTGTTGTTTTAGCCCGGCCTGCGGAGTCGGAGTCGAGTAAATTCTAAAAACTTAAAAAAAAATAAAATAAAATACTGTTATTATACCCTCCACCATAAGATGGGGGGTATACTAATTTCGTCATTCTGTTTGTAACTACTCGAAATATTCGTCTGAGACCCCATAAAGTATATATATTCTTGATCGTCGTGAAATTTTATGTCGATCTAGCCATGTCCGTCCGTCCGTCCGTCCGTCTGTCTGTCGAAAGCACGCTAACTTCCGAAGGAGTAAAGCTAGGCGCTTGAAATTTTGCACAAATACTTCTTATTAGTGTAGGTCGGTTGGTATTGTAAATGGGCCATATCGGTCCATTTTTTGATATAGCTGCCATATAAACCGATCTTGGGTCTTGACTTCTTGAGCCTCTAGAGCGCGCAATTCTTATCCGATTGGGATGAAATTTTGCACGACGTGTTTTGTTATGACATCCAACAACTGTGATAAGTATGGTTCAAATCGGTCCATAACCTGATATAGCTGTCATATAAACCGATCTTGGGTCTTGACTTCTTGAGCCTCTAGAGTGCGCAATTCTTATCCGATTGGAATGAAATTTTGCACGACGTGTTTTGTTATGACATCCAACAACTGTGCCAAGTATGGTTCAAATCGGTTCATAACCTGATACAGCTGCCATATAAACCGATCTTGGGTCTTGACTTCTTGAGCCTCTAGAGTGCGCAATTCTTATCCGATTGAAATGAAATTTTGCACGACGTGTTTTGTTACGATATCCAACAACTGTGCCAAGTATGGTTCAAATCGGTTCATAACCTGATATAGCTGTCATATAAACCGATCTTGGGTCTTGACTTCTTGAGCCTCTAGAGGGCGCAATTCTTATCCAATTTGAATGAATTTTGGCACGTAGTATTTTGTTATGATATCCAACAACTATGTCAAATATGGTTCAAATCGGTTCATAACCTGATATAGCTGCCATATAAACCGATCTGGGATCTTGACTTCTTGAGCCTCTAGAGGTCGCAATTATTATCCGATTTGCCTGAAATTTTGTACGACGGATTCTCTCATGACCATTAACATACGTGTTTATTATGGTCTGAATCGGTTTATAGCCTGATATAGCTCCCATATAAATCGATCTCTCTATTTTACTTCTTGAGCCCACAAAAGGCGCAATTCTTATTCGAATTGGCTGACATTTTACACAGGTCTCCAACATATAATTTAATTGTGGTCCAAACCGGACCATATCTTAATATCGCTCTAATAGCAGAGCAAATCTTCTCTTATATCCTTTTTTGCCTAAGAAAAGATGCCGGGAAAAGAACTCGACATATGCGATCCATGGTGGAGGGTATATAAGATTCGGCCCGGCCGAACTTAGCACGCTTTTACTTGTTTTTATACTAGACTATTCTATTAATTGTTTTTTTTTTTTTAATTCAATATGGAGGTGTTTTGTTTTTTTTATTAAATTGATATCGTATATGAAAATCGTTTATTGTTTCTCATATGGATATATCATATCTTGAAAATGCATATTTATGAAAGAATTAAATAAAACGAGTAAAAGCGTGCTTACTTCGGCCGGGCCGAATCTAAAATACCCTCCACCATGGAAGGCATTTGTCAAGTTCTTTGCGCGGTATCTCTTTTTAGACAAGCAAAGGATAATATAAGAACTGCTTTGATATTGAAGCTACATCAGATTACAGACCGAATCAGATTGGAGACCATAGTAGAAGTCACTGTGCAAAATTTCGCCCTATAGAAACTCAAGAAATAAATTCGGGAGGTCGCTTTATATGGGAGCTATTCAGGCCATATAAACATGTCCATTTGAGAAGCCACTGAACAAAATTTCAGCTAAATCGGAAAAGAATTACGCCTTCTAGAGGCTCAGGAAGTATAATCGGAAGATTGGTTTAAATGGGAACCGTATCAGGCTGTGAACCGAATTGGACCATACTTGGCATAGTTGTTGGAAGTCACAGCAAAACACCCTATGCACGATTTTAGCCCAATTGGATTGTAATTGTACCGTCTAGAAACTCAGGATACGATATCAGTTAAAATTGCTGTTGTATCAAAATATGAACCAGTATGGCCCGTTTACAATCCTAAAAGAACTACACTAATGGACAGACGGACGGACATCGCTACATCGACTCAGAATGTCAAGACGATCGAGAATATTGTTACTTTATGGATCTCGGATCAATGTTTCGATCAGCATCAGTATACCCCCATCCTATGGTGGAAGTAAATAAACATAAATATCCGGAGCTTGTGCTGAAAAACAGCAAGGGCTAGAATTATGTTCTTGGATTCAAATTAAAGAGCGCCTCGAAAAAATAAGGTTTGGTAACAAAAAAGATTTGGAAAACCGTACCGGAAGTGGAAGAAATGATACGTTTAGTACCACAATTGGTACTATCTGGTACTTTCTTTGTAAACTTTAACTTTAAGAGTTTTTGGAAATTTGTACATTAAGGTGCCAAAAAAAGTACCAAAAAGGTACGAAATGGGTGAACTTTGTACAGGGCGGATGGATAGAGGTAGAATTAGAAATTTGACTTAAAGACATCTGGTGCAAAAGGATTATGGTGAAAGGAAAAAAAAATGGAAAAATAGTAGTGGTAACGGAAGAAAATGAACATTTAGTATCCCAATTGGTATCATTTGGTTTTTTCTTTACAGATGGAGCTAGAGGTAATAATAAATAATCTATTCAAAATTCATACATTTTGGTAAAATAATTGCAATTTTTTGGTACTTTCTGTACAGATAGAGCTAGAGGGTTGGAAATTGGCATGTAGGTACAACTAGGAAAAAAAAGATGGATGTATTACTTAGTGCATTTGTTTATATAAGGGTAAAGGTGATTTTTTTATATAAGGGTAAGGGTGATTTTTAGATACTATCTTTTTGGCAACACTTGTTTAAACTGCTTACGCTGTCAAACATCTTCAGTTTGGTTTATAATTTAACCATGAATTGTCTTACAAACGAACAACGCTTGCACATTATTGAATTTTATTATTATAATGCGTGCTTTTTTAAGAAAGTTCATCGCGCGTATTCAGCGACGAAAGTCATTTGTGGCTCAATGGGTACGTAAATAAGCAGAATTGTCGATTTTGTACTCAAGCTCAGCTAGAAGCATTGCAAGAGCCTTACAGCACGCGTAACAATGGGGCTATGTTAAAGCTCATCTTTATGCAGGCAAGACCGCTTCAATAGACGCATTGGAAGACAACAAAGAAGCATTTATTCGTGAGATACCGGCCGAAATGTTGGAAAGAGTATGCCAAAATTGGACTAAACGAATGAACCATTTGTGGCGCAGTCACGGTCAACATTTGCATGAAATAATCTTCAAACATTAATTTATATGGACCGTGCTATTGATTCAAATTAAGATCTCATGCTTTTTTCTTAATTTTGTGTGTTTTTTTTCTGAAAAACTTTCCTATACTCCTTAAAAATCACCCTTTAGAAGAAAATTAAAAAAATAAACAAACTGTATTTATCACTTCTTCTTCATCATCATCAAAATTTGGCAGATTTTTGTATTCAAAACACCAAACAAACATGTATTAGTTGAAATTGCAGAGGGATATGTTTGCTAAAACAGCAGCCCTATATTTGCTAAAGCAGCAATAATATTTGCTTTCCATTTTCTCGTTGAGTGTAAAATCGAATTCCAACCAATGGTTTTGCCGGATGTACCAAGAGTAGAACAATCTACAAAGTCCAACAACGCCATCACTGTTCTCGAAATTAATTTCTTGCGAGTAAGAACGTAATGGTGAATATAAAATTGTTAGCTGGCATCTCTTGGACCTCTACTAGACTCTATGTTGCCCATATTATTAGCCTTGATACCAGTTAACCATTTCTTAATACAAACTTAGGTTTTTTATCTACGGACACACTTAAGGTTAGAATAGGGGAAGACTTGGCAATGTTGGACAATTTTTCATGTCCAGTAAAAACCAACGTATTCAGATTATACTGAAGTAGCGACACACGCAACAGTCAATTTCTCTTGGGCCATTTATTTGAGCACTACAAAATGGTCTAGACATTTGAATACACGTACGTTTCACTCACTTCCAATCACTTTTACAGGGAGCCAGAAAATGTTTCTTCGAAAATTCCAAACCTTCTCAAGAATGGCTATCCCACTTCCATCAGATTTAGTTTGTACTTCAAAGGAGTCATTATTGAACGTTTTTAACTATAAATTTACTTATTTCGATGTTTAATATTCTTCTATTTGTATGCAAGGGGAACAGAAGTTTGTTCCTGATAAGTACAACGATCGACTCATTCAATCAATGTTTGTTGTGATCAAAGTACAGGACGCCATTATCATCTGATCGAATTAAGCGATGTAGATACGTCCCTGCATATACACAACAACATATACAAAGGCTTAAATTTGACCAATTAAATAGGATATTGATTTTAAAACACCCAAACACACAAACTATGTTTTGAAAAATGTTGATAATTTTTTACACAGAAATTAAAATTTTCTCTTAATCAAGACCAGTGGCTGGTTAAAATTCAAGCATTCAATAAATGATTGGATAAATAAGACTTATAATTATTGATCTATATAACATTTTGGAGACTTTGACTTTGGGTGACTGTGAGCAGGAGATTTTAACTCAAATATTCTCGCCAATCAATCGTTTGTGACTGACATATTATTACTCGGCTTTAAGGCTCCAATACACGGCATGTAGTTGTCTTATGACATGTCAAGCTTACCACATGTAGAGTTGTATATGTCGTGTTATACAAACGAAACTAACACATGAAAATCACTTTTCAAAATAATACATGTAATTTTTTTTTGATTAGAGCGTGTTCTATGCCTGCTGACAAAAACATAAAGAAATCAGCTGTTTTTGTTGTCAGTGAAAGAAGAAAGAAAATGAAAGCAACCCCAAATAAAATTATTTTCACAAATTTGTAATAAACCAGCTTTCTCACAACTTTAACAATTTTTACGCATAAAAACGTCAGCTTGAATTTAAATTTTAGGTTATGTAATATGAAAATAACATACAGGAGTGATAGCAAAAATGATGAATCGTATGTAAATCGACAATTTTGGCAAACATTTTCAATTACATGTGAATACAAAGTGGCATGTTATAAGACATCTACATGCCATATAATAGCGCTTTTAATATTACCAATAGTACGAATCCTACACATTTCTCATCCACTATAAACACGCTTCTTGATTTTTTTTGTGAATATTCTGTATAACATTCTGCTATACGACATTATTTTCTTGTCTATAAATTCAACGAAGGGTGCCTTGGAGATGTTGAAATCCAAGCAACGGTTTTGATTGGTTTCGACTTGGTAAAATCCAGGCTTATCCTCGCCTTCCTTTATCTCAAATGTGGACACAAACCTCCCCGTGGTGTCACTTGGGTAGCTACCTTTAGTGAGTTTGTATTTGTATTTATTTTTATTGTGATGATACCCATACAAAAGACTAGGTCTTATATAAAGTATGGGTAAGGCAATCGTACAGTTTTGATTTGCAACTTAGTTATAAAGTAAAAATTAAGTGATATACCTTAATTTTAACAAATTGAAGGCAGCAATGAAAATTCAGAGATCAAATTAATAAAGGAGAAAAAAACAAGTAAGAGCGTGCTAAGTTCGGCCGGGCCGAATCTTATATACCCTCCACCACTGATCGCATTTGTCGAGTTCTATGCGCGGTATCTCTTTTTAGACAAAACATAGAATATTGAATAAGAACTCTTATGCTATTGGAGCTATATCAAGTTATAGTCCGATTCGGACCATAAATGAATGCTGAACATTGTAGAAGTCATTGCGTAATATTTCAGTTCATTCGGATAAGAAGCAAAATCGGGAGATAGGTTTATATGGGAGCTGTATCAAGCTATAGATCGATTCAGACCATATTAGACACGTATGTTGAAGGTCATGAGAGAAGCCGTTGTACATGTAAATTTCAGCCAAATCGGGAGATTTTAATACGAAAACGGATAAAGAAAATATCGGGATCGGAAAATTAGCCTTCACGAAAAACTTCCGATAATGAATTGAGGCTTAAAGACTTCGCCGCGGCAAAGAAGATGATAGTAAGCGGTGCTGCTTACTACCAACTAACACCGATACCAGTACAAGATACCAACGCCGAAGAATCCATACAACCATATGGCTGTCACACGATCAAAACACGAGAGGTGTCCGGTCATAACGCACAGGGAACATAACGCCCAAAAATGTTTTTGGTCCTTATGACCTACCCTGATGCGGTCATAGCCCCAAGGGGCATTCATCTTTTTCGGGTTTTAAGTCATCGATACTGTTTGGATATTATTTCATTGTGCAACAATTTCCAAATATTGTATTAAAAAAAATGACTTTTTATCGCGTTATAACAAAACTTATTACTAGAAATACCGGTTCAATTTGCTTTCGAGTCTGGAAATATTTCTGCCTATTATAATATAATATTTCTGCCTATTATCAATCCAAATTTAAGCCTGAAGCGATTATGTAATTTGAAAATAATGCCGGAAGATGCTGAAACAGCAAATTGTTGTATATCACCGGTGAAGGGCAATTATATGCAAGAAAATTTGTATATAAAGAAGACATTTATTATGAGTGCTATGTGGAATAGTGCAAAATTCGTGTTTTTTTTTAACAAAACGAAAGTGAAGCATATAAAATTTACAAAGAGAAAAAACAATATATTACAATAATGTGGATATTAAAGAGTAGAATAAGCGTGTAGAAATAGGGAGCACCGCATTTTAAATTGAACAAAAACTTTTCGCACGCTGTGTGTAGAAGTAACGCTTGTTAAAAAAAATTTCTCTTATCAACTTTTTAATTTCTGCATTGTTTCTATAATTTTAGTAATAAGCAACTGCTTATGACCACAGGATTGAGCGACTGAAAACGGTGCAACAACAACAACAACAATATTACCTTATTGCAGCAAAGCTTCGCACTCGCCTAAGTGTGGCGAGAAACGTACGATCTGACACAGCATAGAAGCTGGATAGTGAAAAGCTGCAAACACAACAAGTAGCTACGGCATACTCCACTCGGCTGGCCCAATTGCTTGAAGAAAGCACTCCCTGTCCCTATAGTATTGCAGTGCAATGGCAAACAATTGCCCATTCCAAGGAACCCACGGTACTACCAGGAATGCCAAAAGGCTACTTAAGCCAAGAATTCGGCATACAGGGCAACATTACAGTGAATAGCAACGCGCCAGGCCAGAGGTATCAGGAGAAAAGAAGAGAGGAGAAACGTTTGTTGAAGGAAATGAAAAGACGTGAGTGTGGGCGAATCGAGATGTTTTGTAGCCAGAATTAAGTCCGAAAATTCCACATAAGATTTAAACATCAAACTGATGGCTTTGGTACAGGCACATCCTCCTGCAGAGACAAAGAGGGAAATCTGATAACTGATACAGAAAGTGTGCTGAGGATGTGGAAAGAACACTTTTCCCAGCTGCTGGTATCTGATGATGGTTACCATGGGTATACCACAGAACCCTGATAATGCTATATAATGTGCACCACTTAGTCAGAACGAGGTCCACGTGCAATAACCCGACTGGAAAATCATAAGGCACTAGGAACAGATGGGTTGCTGACTGAACTGTTTAAGATCGAAGGCGACAAGCTGATAAGGCGTATGCATCAGCTCGTCTGCGCATACCCGATGTTTGGACAAAAGGGACAAGACGATATGTGTCAACTACAAATGAATCAGTCTTCTCCCCAACGCATACAAGATACTATCGAGCGTCTAAGGTCAACGAAATAATTGGGCCCTGTCAGTGTGTCTATAGACCTGGCAATAGACCTCATGTTTACACTGCGCCAAATGCTGGAAAACCCCGAGATGGAAAAATCAGCACCTACCATATTTTCGTTGACTACAAAGCCACCCCTATACGTTCAAAAGTATTTCAAGCCATGTCTTAGTTTGCTATCCCTGCAAAACTGATACCACTTTGCAAGATGGCGTTTACTGATACACGCTGCTAAGTTAAAATAGGAAAGAACCTCTCCGAACCCTTCAACACCAAACGAGGTTTCAGACATGAATCGTGTGATCTCTCTTATATCCTTCTGGAGAAG
The DNA here is from genome assembly GCF_963082655.1 of Stomoxys calcitrans. Lineage (NCBI taxonomy): Eukaryota > Metazoa > Arthropoda > Insecta > Diptera > Muscidae > Stomoxys > Stomoxys calcitrans. The sequence goes on from NC_081556.1 coordinate 67,542,949, forward strand.
ATTTTACGAGAAGCAGGTGTGAATAGGCATGACACACTACTTATATGAGAATATTTGCTACTCGCGTATGCCGACGTCATCGATCGATGGGTCGGTCACCGGAAGAAGCAATTAAAGCCTTTGCAAGTATCGAAGGAGAATCAACGAACATAGGTTTGGCAGTAAACGGAGATAAGACAAAGTGGATGATATTATCTCTCACAAAGCTCTATAAACCCGAGCAGATAACAAAAATGGAGAAAGTTTGGAACTAAAACAGATGCTACCTTGGATTAACCAAGCAGCTGAGGAGCAAAGCCACCTCTCGACAGACCAAAATAACAATATACAGGAAACTGATACTACCTGTGCTGTTGTATGGCTCCGAGGATGGGCACATGCGACAGCAGATGACGCAGTACTTAGAGTGTTTGAGAGAAAAATCCCTCGTAAAATATATGGATCAGTTTGGGTTAATGGAGAATTTAGGCGTCGTATGAACCACGAGCTGTATGACGACGATAGCATAGTTGAACGCATCAAAATACAACGGTTGCGTTGGCTAGGTTACGGTGGTACACGCAAAACGAGGCAACCAAGAGCCCGATGGAAAGATCAAGTGGTGGGAAAGACCTCGCAGAGATTGGAGAGGGAGCGCACAAGGTCGAGACGCTTGGAACGCTATTCTACGTTCGGGTAATGTAACAAATGTATGTCATAACAAATTTAAGTACGTAAATATAAATTCAAAGTACCTGGTGAGGAACAAATATTTTCGTTTCGTGACTATAGGAATTAAGATAACACTGTTTTGGAGGACAGATTTCTTCAAGTCAACTGGAAACGAATTTATGGTCTTAATATTGTTGATCAGCAGATTGTAATTATTTCTCTCAGAGAATATACTTTTCCGATATGATAAAATGGTTTCTATCATAACTAAGAAAATAAATCCGAAGACTAAACCTGGCTTGACTCGTCTATAAAAGTATGTATTAAGGAAAGGGATATGGCTTACTCGAGATAGAAGATATTTAAGATACCAGAGCCGCATGCGAAGTTTCGTGCTGCTAGAACGACGGCAAATAGCCGACTTGCCTCTTAAAAATCAGATCACCATCATCATTAGATCCACTTTTGAATCGAAAAGTAAGTGGAGGATACTAAATGATATTGGATAAGGCAAATGTTATGTTTCCGGCAGTTATTATGTTGGTGCAGACGACCTTAATATAACTTTTATCCTTTTATGGTTGGGTTATGTATTGATATGGATGATATAGTTGGAGGCGATGTTTTAGAGTTCCGTTGCGTTACGAATAAGAATGTTTTAGATTATTTTATCTGAGTTACGTTTAATGCTATTGCTCCTGAATTGACCCAAGGTTTTTAAGAATTCAACTCTCTTGTTCATTGCTTTATATTACCTATCTTTTTAATACCATCCCAAGTACGTATCCAACCCAAGTACGTATCCAGGTTTTCGTGCTGTCCGTAGCTGTACTACCGCTCTTATAGAGTTCTCTGAGATTGATAAACATGAGTTTTTTTTTCCTTGTTCTACTTGACTAATCAAAGGCCTTTGCCGCTTCCTATAATTTTCAAAAATTCTTTTAGCTGGACAAATCACATAAACGCTGTCTTTGGATAAACCTATTCAAAACTTCGTGCCAAATGGTTAACGCACTCTCATACTCCACTAAACATTCCATGTATGTTGGCACAAACATAGTTGGTTTATTATACAGCTTCGAACTGTTTGCTAACTGTGATTCGTATTATGCTGAATACAACTTGTGGAGATTTTTTGGAAGAATATCAACAATTCGAAAAGTAAATGTAGGTACAGTCTTGATGTATTGCAAATCAAATGGTAAAGCGTTCCAATGACATATAGTCCCAATAAAAATTGTCATTTAGTAACCAGACAACTGCTCCTAAAAGGTATAATCCTTCTTCCTCTGTTGGATCTCGTAAACATAATTCTGTCAAAGAGATATGTCGGTTTTCCCTTGATAATAATCTTGTGAAGAAAATGCAAGGTCTCAATATATGTTATTGTCCTTTACGGTTACAGCTTTGACTCTCAGCTTGATATAATCTTCTTCTTAAATCGGTTATGACAGAATATTTGTTCCACTAGTCGGACGTAGAATAACATTCCAAGCGCCTAGATTTTCTGCGCTCATTCTAAAATCTCTGACACCAACTTCGAGGTGAGTGTACCACCGTGTTTGCCTTCAAAAGACTTCTTTGCTGGAGCTTCTTCATCTATTCTGACAACATGACCTAACCAAGGCAGCCGTTGTATTTTGATGCGCGTAACTATGCTATCGTCGTCATACAGCCTATACAGCTCGTGGTTCATACGTCGCCTTTATTCTCCATTAACGCAAATTGGTCCACATATTTTACGAAGAATCTTTCTCTCAAATACTCCAATCACTGCCTCATCTGCTTTCACAAGTACCCATGCTTCAGAACCATATAACAGCACGGGTAGTATCAGTGTAATATAGTGTCTTGTATAGTGTAATCTTCATCTGTCGAGAGGTGGCCTTATTTCTAAACTGCTTACTTAGTCCAAAGTAGTATCTGTTTGCCAGTATTATTCTTCGCTTAATTTCAAAACTGGTGTCATTCGTTTCGGTTACGGCGGTGCCGAGGTAGATAAAGTTACCGACGGTCTCAAAGTTGAGGTTCCCAAATTTCTCCATGTTCTTTATCTGCTCGGTTGTGCAAGGCTTTTTGGGAGTGGAAACCATCCATTTCGTCTTATCTTCATTTACAGCCACACACATTTTCACTGACTCTGTTTTGATTCTTTCAAAGGCTGCAGTTAGGGTATAACCGGTGACCGACCTATGGTATCGATGTCATCGGCATAGGCGATTAGCATGTGTTCTCTTGTGATTAGTGTGCTATATCTATTCACATCTGCATCTCGTATAATCTTCTCCAGCAGGATATTAAAGCGATCACACGACAGGCTGTCTCCTTGTCTGAAACCTCGTTTGGTAACAAATGGTTCGGAGAGATTCTTTCCTATTCTTACTGAGGAACGCGTATCAGCAAGTGTCATCCTGCAGAGTCTTACTAAGTTTGCAGGGATACCAAACTCAGACATGGCTTGAAATATCTTTGAACGTAAAGGAGTATCGAAGGCGGCTTTGTAGCCAACAAAGAGATAGAAGGTATTGATTTGTCCTTCTCGGGTCATTTCCAGGATTTGGCGCAGTGTGAATATCTTGTCCAGGGTGGATTTACCAGGTCTAAAGCCGCATTGATAGGGCCCAATTATCTCATTGACTTTAGGTTTTAATCTTTCATAGAGTTCGCTCGAGAGTATCTTGTATGCGTTGGGGAGGAGACTTATTCCTCTGTAGTTGGCACATTCCGTCTTGTCTTCTTTCTTGTGTACCGGATATAGAATGCTGAGGTTCCAATCGACGGTTATACGTTATTCTAGCCAGATTGGGCAGATAAGATGCATACGTCATCAGCGTGTCGCCTCCGGTCTTAAATAGTTCAGCGGGTAACCCGTCGGCTCCTGCCGACTTGTTGTTCTTTAGTCGGGTTACTGCTACTTGGACCTCATTCTGACTAGGGGGTAAACATTCTATACCATCATCAAGGATTGGTTCTGCGGTATCCTCTTCGCCACCATCGTCGCACACTAGCAGTTGGGTAAAATGTTCTTTCCATATCCTCAGCATGTTATCTGTGTCAGTTACCAGATTTTTTTCTTCATCCTTCTGCAGGAGGATGTGCCTGCACCAAAGCCATCGGTTTGATGTTTGATTCTTTGGTAGAATTTTCGGACTTCATTCTGACTCCTGTACATCTCAATTCGCTCACACTCACGTCTTTCCATTTCCTTTTTCTTTCTGCGGAATAGACGTTTCTCCTTTCTCCCATTCTCCCGATTGCAGGGTTACTCTATATGCCGCATTCTTGGCTTCAGTAGCATCTCGACACTCTTGGGCGTACCATGGTTTCCTTGGAAGAGGCTTTCGGTACCCAAGTACGGATTTCGCGGCATTTTCCATGGAGTGGGCAATAGTTTGCCACTGCGCCATTATATCATCGGAACAATGAGTGCTTTCATCAAGCAGTTGGGTCAGTCGAGTGAAGTATGTCGATGCCATCTGTTGTGTTTGCAGCTTTTCAATGCCCAGCTTCCATTCAGTGTCAGATCGTACTTTCCTCGCCATGTTCAAACGGGTGCGAACCTTTGCTGCAACAAAGTAATGATCCGAATCTATATTCGCTCCACGGATCGATCGTACATCTAACACGCTGGATGAATGCCTTCCATCTATCACAACGTGATCAATTTGGTTTCTCGTGTTTTGATCGGGTGACAGCCATGTGGCTTTGTAAATATTTTTATGTTGAAATCTGCTGCTACTAACTACCATGTTTTTTGCCGCGGCAAAATCTATCAGCCTCCACCCATTACTGGACGTTACCTCGTGGAGGTTAAACTTTCCGACTGTTGGACCAAAAATGTCTTCCTTTCCTATCTTCGTCTTCCTTCCCTATCTATCGGGGTAGCTGTCATATTCTCTCTCTAGGCGCTCGTAGAAAATATCCTTGGTCCGCTCGTCGTTGTCTTCCTTCGGGGCATGGGCACAAATAAGGCTGATGTTGAAGAATTTGGCTTTTATGTGGATTGTGGCTAGCCTCTCGTCCACCGGAGTAAAGCTGGAGACAAGGTGTTTCAGTCTCTGACTAACCACAAATCCACAGCCAAATTCATGCCTCGTGTTATGGCAGCTACCGTTTGGTGTTGTAGTGACGCCATTCCCAGTCCATCGCATTTCATGTGTGGCGGTAATATCTGTCTTGTACTTCTCTAACAAATTCGCCAGAGCGTACACTGCACCTTCCCTATAAAGAGTGCGGACATTCCAGGGGCAGAACCGCAAATCATGGTCCTTTTTTCGTTTGTGTGGGTCGTCAGTTTTTACTATTCCTTTGTTTTTCATAGTAGTTCTATGTTTTCCGGGGCGGGTTACTGGCCCAGCGCCCCAACCGCATGGGTTTGTGAGATTGCATGTATCCCTCGTTGTGGCGAGCCGCTTGCTTCAAGATTCGACGCTCGCCGCCAGCCGCCTCTAACCTGGGAACAGACGCTGATGTTGGCCATTGGTTATTTGAAGGCCATTGTCCGGTTTCTGAGACAGTTTTTTATTGGGACTTTATGTCAGTGGAACGGTCTACCATTTGATTTGCAATGCATCAAGAATGTATCTATTGGGTTGCCCAAAAAGTAATTGCGGATTTTTCATATAGTCGGCGTTGAGAAATTTTTTCACAGCTTGTGACTCTGTTATTGCATTCTTTCTTCTGTCAGTTATCAGCTGTTACTTTTAGCTTGCTTTAGAAAAAATGTGTAAAAAACGTGTATTTGATTAAAGTTCATTCTAAGTTTTATTAAAAATATATTTACTTTCTTTTAAAAAATCCGCAATTACTTTTTGGGCAACCCAATAGTTCTAGTTCTACCACCAATTATAGTCATATACGGCAATAGTTGGATGCAATTTTTACGTGACATCTTTTCCATCAAAAACGGATTTTCGATGAAGTTGGGAGGAGAAATTTGCGGCACCATTTAAGCAGAACGAAGATGGCTCGTCGTAAAAATTGGTCTAATTTTTTTTTTTTGATATTTAACTGTTATAGTTGCTTAATTTTCCAATTTGTTTTTGTAAAATATAGAGCAAATTCAAATAAACGCAAAAAAAAACTTCTTGAAGCTGATTTGCCAAAACAATCATTATAAAACTAAGATATTCGCAAAGGCAACCACATTTTGAAGGATCGGCCTATAAATAGTATGTTCGCAAGCAGTACAAGATTTTGCTCTGACTTTAACCAAATGTCACCGCCGTTGGGCCAGTTCTGCACCCAGTTGCGACCTTTCGCAGTAACAGAAGCAACTTTCGAATTTAAAATAAATTGGGGTAGACTTGGGTCTTGACTTCTTGAGCTTTTAGAAGGCGGAATTGTTATCCGATTTAACTGAAATTTTGCACATAGTGTTTTAATATTACTTCCAACAACTGTGCGAAGTATGGTTCAAATCGGTGCATTACCTGATATAGCTGCCATGTGGGATCTTGAGTTCTTGAGCGTCTAGAGAGCGCAATTGTCATTCGATTTGGCACAAATTTTGTACAACGGCTTCTCCCATGGCCTCCAACATACGTGTGCAATATGGTCTCAATCGATCTATAGCTTGACACAGCTCCCATATAAACTGATCTCCGATTTTGCTTCTTGAGCCCCGAATCGGACTATAACTTGATATAGCTCCGCCTCCACCTCCGTCCATATTCATTATCCTTTGTTTGCCTAAGAAAAGATACCGCGCATAGAACTCGACAGATGCGATCCATGGTGGAGGGTATATTAGATTCGTCCCGGCCGAACTTAGCACGTTTTATTTAAAATTTTTCTATTCATCATAATGTTATATCATTATCAGTGTTGCAACCCAAGAAAATTATTTCCTACCAAAATTTAAGAAAAATCCTACCATGCGGAATATGTTTTTATAACCAACATCAAAGAGTTGGCCACTTTGCCATTCCATTTGCAACACATTCATTTATACATATATACGCCACAAAGCAAATACAGATCGTCATACAAATACAGCTAGATCGTCATGATTTTCATAAGCGATTCAGTCATTTATGTACGTCTGTTTGTTGAAATCACTCTACAGCCTATAAAAATTAAACGCAAAGTCCGAATTTGGCCTATATCTTGATATAGCACCCTTCACATCGATTTCCCGACATGATTAATTGAGTTCATAAAATTCGTTTGTCTGTCCCGATTTCAATGAACGACCGTGTCGAGTTTGGATAAAGCGTCAGGAGGTTTAAGGTCTTGAGCCCATAAATGCGCTTTTACTACCCATTTTGTGCCGTAACAGTGAGTATGGAGCAGATCTGATCAAGTTCTCCCTCTGATTTTACTCTGCACTCTTAACGGATACGCAGAAACGACAGGAATTGAGATAATTTGGAGTTATCCCCGGAAATTCTCTCAGTGATTAATATGGTATCTATAGTTTGGAAAAACCTACCAAAAATAGAGGTCAGCCTACCCAATTGGTAGGAACCTACAAAAAAAGGCAACACTGATCAAAATATGATTCAGTTCTATATTTCAATTACAATCACACTTTATGCTCTTAATATTATTTGCTTCGGATATTTAATTGTATTTATAATCCTACACTGTAATTTATAAGACTTTTGCCTTGGTGTGCAGGAGAAAAAAAACAAACAAATAAATGATTGTGTCTTTCATTTTGTTGTTGCTTCGTGCCTTTGCCACCGTGGCTCAGAGGTAAGCATGTCCGTCTACAACGGCGAGAGCGATCGTTAGAAAAGTTTATAGCGGTGGTTAACTCCTTACTACTGCTGGCTACATTTGTGAGGTATTCTGCCATGTCAAAATGATAAGGGGCCTCCTTTTTATAGCCGAATCCGAACGGCGGGCCGCAGTGCGACACCTCTTTGTGGAGAAGTTTTTATATGGCTGCCATACCAAATGGTACAGTACCTCCCAAATGTCGCTAGCATTCGGAGGGGATAACCACCGCTGCGAATTTTCATGATGTCCTCGCCAGAATTCGAACCCAAGCGTTTAGCGTCATAGGCAGACATGCTAACCTCTGCGCTATGGTGGCCTCCACAATACAACCATTGCACAATCAATATTTGAGTGCTGTAATAAAAAGGAAACATATATAAAACAAGTAGAAAGGCGTTAAGTTCGGCCGGGCCGAAATTTGGATACCCACCACCTCGGGTATATATGTAAACCACCTTTAGTCAAAATCCGGTGAAAAATACATACCTTATGCCCCATAACAGCTATATTGAAATATGTTCCGATTTGGACCAAATACTAATAAGTACAAGTCATTGTTCAATTGTGTATAACAAAATATTGGTCTTTTTAGAAGCTATATCCAAAAATACACCGATCTGAACCATATACGACACGGATGTCGACAAGCCTAACATAAGTCACTGTGTCATATTTCAGTGAAATCGGATTATAAATGCGCTTTTATGGGGCCAAGACTTTCAATATCGGTCTATATGGCAGCTATATCCAAATCTCGACCGATTTGGACCAAATTGAAGAATGATGTCGAAGGCCATAACACAACTCACTGTCCCAAATTTCGGCGACATCGGACAATAAATGTAGAAGGGCTTAACATAAATCACTCTCCCAAATTTCGTCGACATCGGACAATAAATGCGCCTTTTGTGGGCCCAAAACCTTAAATCGAGAGTTCGGTCTATATGTCAGCTATATCCAAACCTGGACCGATCTGGGCCAAATTGAAGAAGAATGTCGAAGGGCGTAACCCAACTCACTGTCCTAAATTTCGGCGACATCTTACTATAAATGCGCCTTTTATGGGCCCAAAACCTAAAATCGAGAGATCGGTCTATAAGGCAGCTTTATCCAAATCTGAACCGATCTGTGCCATATTGCAGAAGTATGTCGAGGGGTTTAACTTAAATCACTGTCCCAAATTTCGTCGACATCGGGCAATAAATGTGCCTTTTATGGAGCCAAGACTTTAAATCGAGGTATCGGTCAATATAGCAGCTATATCCAAATCTGTACCGATTTGGGCCAAGTTGCAGTCGGAGGATCGGTTTATATGGCAGCTATGTCCAAATCTGGACCGATCTGAGCCAAATTGACGAAAGATGTCGAAGGGCCTAGCACAACTCACTGTCCAAAATTTCATCAAAATCGGATAGTAAATGTGGCTTTTATGGGCCTAAGACCCTAAATCGGAGGATCGGTCTATATGACAGCTATAACCAAATCTGGAACGACCTAGGCCAAATTAACGAAGGATGTCGAAGGTCCTAACACAACTACTGTCCCAAATTTCATCAAAATCGGATAGTAATTGTGGCCTAAGACCCTAAATCGGAGGATCGGTCTATATGGCAGCTATAAACAAATCTGAACCGATCTAGGCCAAATTACCGAAGGATGTCGAAGGGCCTAACACAACTCACTGTCCCAAATTTCAGCAAAATCGGATAATAAATGTGGCTTTTATGGGCCTAAGACCCTAAATCGGAGAATCGGTCTATATGGGGGCTATATAAATATATAGTCCGATATAGCCCATCTTCGAACTTAACCTGCTTGAGGACAAAAAAAGAATCTGTGCAAAGTTTCAGCTCAATATCTCTATTTTTAAAGACTGTTGCGTGATTTCAACAGACAGACGGGCAGACGGACGGACATGTCAAGATCGTCTTAGATTTTTACGCTGATCAAGATACTTCATAGGGTCGGAAATGGATATTTCGATGTGTTGCAATCGGAATGACAAAATGAATATACCCCCATCCTTTGGTGGTGGGTATAACAAATAAGGACGGGCTTCAGTCCGCCAAGGCTGACCTTTTGATACCCTACAGGTTTGCAGGCTGTACGTCGAAATTATAATTACATTGATTACATTTTGTGTCAGGTAACCTATATTACTCTTATCATACCAATTGTTGCATATTTTATTACATTTTTTAAGATTATATGAAAAGCGTATAGGAAAGAACTACTTTTACCTGTCTTTGATCAATTGTGTCATCGTCCGGTGTTAACGCAGGGGATGATTTTCGATGACCGGGCCGTCCTCCACCCGATGAACTTGTTCCAGAGGTACCAGTACCTGCAAAGAATTTACTATTTTGTCAATAATCTATTTTAAGAAGTAATTGTTTAGCAGGACAGAGAAAGGAGGACAAGAATATGATATTGAGAACTAACATAATAAGTGTGCTTCATGTTATCAATTTGCGGCTAGTCCGAATTGTATTCTAAAAATAAACTGCTCTACAAAATCCAACAAAATTTAAGTATCTTCTATAATAAAGAGTGATTTGTTAAGAGCTTGATAACTTTTTTTTAAAAAAAAAACGCATAAAATTTGCAAAATCTCATCGGTTCTTTATTTGAAACGTTAGATTGGTCCATGACATTTACTTTTTGAAGATAATTTCATTTAAATGTTGACCGCGGCTGCGTCTTAGGTGGTCCATTCGGAAAGTCCAATTTTGGGCAACTTTTTCGAGCATTTCGGCCGGAATAGCCCGAATTTCTTCGGAAATGTTGTCTTCCAAAGCTGGAATAGTTGCTGGCTTATTTCTGTAGACTTTAGACTTGACGTAGCCCCACAAAAAATAGTCTAAAGGCGTCAAATCGCATGATCTTGGTGGCCAACTTACCGGTCCATTTCTTGAGATGAATTGTTCTCCGAAGTTTTCCCTCAAAATGGCCATAGAATCGCGAGCTGTGTGGCATGTAGCGCCATCTTGTTGAAACCACATGTCAACCAAGTTCAGTTCTTCCATTTTTGGCAACAAAAAGTTTGTTAGCATCGAACGATAGCGATCGCCATTCACCGTAACGTTGCGTCCAACAGCATCTTTGAAAAAATACGGTCCAATGATTCCACCAGCGTACAAACCACACCAAACAGTGCATTTTTCGGGATGCATGGGCAGTTCTTGAACGGCTTCTGGTTGCTCTTCACTCCAAATGTGGCAATTTTGCTTATTTACGTAGCCATTCAACCAGAAATGAGCCTCATCGCTGAACAAAATTTGTCGATAAAAAAGCGGATTTTCTGCCAACTTTTCTAGGGCCCATTCACTGAAAATTCGACGTTGTGGTATATCGTTCGGCTTCAGTTCTTGCACGAGCTGTATTTTATACGGTTTTACACCAAGATCTTTGCGTAAAATCTCCCATGTGGTCGAATAACACAAACCCAATTGCTGCGAACGGCGACGAATCGACATTTCACGGTCTTCAGCAACACTCTCAGAAACAGACGCAATATTCTCTTCTGTACGCACTGTACGCATTCGTGTGGTTGGTTTAATGTCCAATAAAGTAAACTGAGTGCGAAACTTGGTCACAATCGCATTAATTGTTTGCTCACTTGGTCGATTATGTAGACCATAAATCGGACGTAAAGCGCGAAACACATTTCGAACCGAACACTGATTTTGGTAATAAAATTCAATGATTTGCAAGCGTTGCTCGTTAGTAAGTCTATTCATGATGAAATGTCAACGCATACTGAGCATCTTTCTCTTTGACACCATGTCTGAAATCCCACGTGATCTGTCAAATACTAATGCATGAAAATCCTAACCTCAAAAAAATCACCCTTTATTATCACATTAATAAATACTTTAGCATGATCAAATTATCCAAATTCAAAATACTTTTCAAAGATATAGATTCTTGCATATAAACATTTATTATCTTATATATAAAATTAATTTGTGTTTGTTTGGTTGTTTGTTTGTTGTTTGCACAGATGGTGCATAATGACCCCGTGGTGAAAATAGGGTACTAAATTTTTTGATATCTGAAGGGGGAGCGGACCCTCCCCCTTACCCTAATTTTCAGAAACGCCAGATCTCGGAGATGGGTGGTGCGATTTAAGCGAAATTTTGCGTGCTCTCGTATAGTACCCTAAAAATAAAAATTTGGTATCCAAATTTCGGATGGGGTACCTAGAGGGGCTGCCCCACCCTAAAACCTACCAAACATATATTTAGACCAATCACGACAATATGGGACTCAAATGAAAGGTATTTAGGATAAGAAAACGTATCTGATATCGAATTGTCGGACAAAGTGCTAAGGGGACCACCCCAAGCCCCAAACCACCCCTAAATCTGATATATTTACCGACCATGGCAATATGGGACTCAAATGAAAAGTATTTGCGAGTAGAATATGAATCTGATATCCAAATGTGGGACCACGTTTCTAGGAGTCCACCCCTTTCCCAAAGCACCCCCAAACAGGACTAATTTACTGACCATGGGAATATGGGGCTTAAATAAAAGGTATTTGAATGTAGAATTCGAATCTGATATCCAAATATAGGACCAAGTGTTTGGGGGGCCACCTCTCACCAAAAACATCCCCCAAAGGGGACAAATTTACAACCATAGCAATATGGGGCTCAAATGAAAGGTAGTTGGGAGTAAAGCACGAATTTGATATCAATATTGGGGAAAATTGTCTATGGGGCCACCCCACCCCCACAACACCACCCAAATAGGAAGTATTTTCTGACTATTGCAATATGAGGCTCAAATAAGAGGTTTTTAAAGTGGAACACGAATCCGATATATATTTTCAAGGTCAACTCACTGAGTGGCCGCCCATCCCCCAAAACACCCCCCAAGCCGGTCACGTTTGCCGACTATGAAAATATGGGGCTCAAATTAAAGGTATTTGGGAGTAGACCACGTATTTGATTAACATTAGGAGCCAACTGTCTAGCGGACGTTCCACCACCATAACAACCCCCAAATATGACATATTTGCTCACCAAGACAATTTAGTTCTTAAAGAGAGTGGAACTAAATATTCATAGTTTTTAGGGCCAAAACCCCAAACCGGACATATTTGCTGACTTTTGCAATAAGGAGTTTAAATGAGATTAGAAAACGAATTTGATATCCAATTTTGAGGGCAATGGCAATATGGAGTTCTAATAAATGATATATAGATATATAAGAATAGAGCACGTTACTGATATATTTTCAGGGCTTAGAATTGGGGGACCACCCCACTCCCCAAAACACCCTTAAATCGGGCATATTTACCGACCATGACAATGTGGGGCTTAAATGAAAGGTATTGGGGGTAGAGTAAGAATTGATACCCATTTTCGGGAGCAATTTTTTGGGGATCTACCCCTTTCCCAAAATACCCCATAAACAGCAACTTTTAGGGACCATCGCATATGGGGCACAAATAAAGGTATTTGGGAGTAAAATACGAATTTGATATCCAAACGTAGGTCCATGTATTACGGGCATTATTCCTTCCCCAAAACACCCCCAAAGGGTAAACATTTTTCGACCATGCCAATATGTGGCTCAAATGAAAGGTATTTGAGATTGGAAAACTAATTTGATAACCAATTTCGGGGCCATGTGTTTTGGGGGACGCCTCATCCTATAAACTCTTCTTAAGCCAATGGCAATATGGGGTTTAAATAAATGGTATGTGAGAAAAGAGCACGATGCTGTAATTTTTTCAGGGCCAAGTATCTGGGGGACCACCTCTCCCCCGAAAACACCACTAAATCAGACATCATGAGAATATCGGGCTGAAATGAAGCATTTTAAGAATAGAGTACACCTTACATCCAAACGTAAATTCGTAGACCAATAAAGATCATATGGAATTCAGATAAAGGCACTTATATTGTTAAACTGTTAGCCAAGCGATATACTATTTTCGTAGCATGGTATTTCACTAAAAGATCTTTAATTGTCGAAAATAAATATTCCAAGGAAACTTTTGTTCCATATAAAGTAAAAGAAGGCGCAGCGGAGCGGGCCCGGGTCAGCTAGTATCAGATATAAGTTAATATCTGTAATAAGTATACTAAAGATTTTTTAGTGTTTAATTCTATAGAAAAAGTACCAAAAAAACATATGCAGACCAAAAGTGAGACACATGACAACATATGGATATTCGTTGAGCAGTGATGGACCTTTAACACATTTGCTCATAACTTCGAACCATGCGGGCTTATGTTGTGTAAGTAGAGATATGGACATTACTCATATAAAAAATCATATATCAATATCAGAAAGTAGTTTCTTATATACAACAATTCTGTATAGGAAACAAGAAAGACGTGCTAAGTTTGGCCGGGCCGAATCTTATATACCCTCCACCATGGATAGCATTTGTCAGGTTCTTTGCGCGGTATCTCTTTTTAGGCAAACAAAGAATAATGAATAAGGACGGAGGAGGAGCTATGTCAAGTTATAGTCCAATCCGGGGTTAAGAAGCAAAATCGGGAGATCGGTTTATATAGGAGCTATATCAAGCTATAGATCGATTCTGACCATATTGCACACGTATGTTGAAGACCATGGGAGAAGCCGTTGTACAAAATCTGTGCCAAATCGGATGAGAATTGCGCTCTCTATTGGCTCAAGAAGTCAAGATCCCAAATCGGTTTATATAGCAGCTATATCAGGTTATGTACCGATTTAAACATAAATATAGCAGCTATATCAGGTTATGTACCGATTTAAACAATACTTCGCACAAATGTTGGAAGTAATATCAAAACACTACGTGCAAAATTTCAGTCAAATCGGACGAGAATTGCGCTCTCTAGAGGCTCAAGAAGTTAAGACCTAAGATCGGGTTATATGGCAGCTATATCAAAACATAGACCGATTTGGCCCATTTACAATCCCAACCGACCTACACTAATAAGAATTACTTATGTAAAATTTCAAGCGGCTAGCTTCACTCCTTCAAAAGTTAGCGTGCTTTCGACAGACAGACAGACGGACGGACATGCCTAGTTCGACTTGTCACGACGAAATGTCACAGCGATCAAGAATATATATACTTTATGGGGTCTTAGACGCATATTCGAAGGGGTTACAAACCCATCCTATGGTGGAGGGTATAAAAAGGCAAATAGAAAATAAAAGTTCTACTTTTACAAAAAATTTTCGTGAGACGTCTTTGTGCCAAATATCAAACAAGTAAAAGCGTGCTAAGTTCGGCCGGGCCGAATCTTATATACCCTCCACCATGGATCGCATTTGTCGAGTTCTTTTCCCGGCATCTCTTCTTAGGCAAAAAAAGGATATAAGAAAAGATTTGCTCTGCTATTAGAGCGATATCAAGATATGGTCCGGTTTGGACCACAATTAAATTATATGTTGGAGACCTGTGTAAAATGTCAGCCAATTCGAATAAGAATTGCGCCCTTTGTGGGCTCAAGAAGTAAAATAGAGAGATCGATTTATATGGACCGATTCAGACCATAATAAAAACGTATGTTAATGGTCATGAGAGAATCCGTCGTACAAAATTTCAGGCAAATCGGATAATAATTGCGACCTCTACAGGCTCAAGAAATCAAGACCCAAGATCGGTTTATATGACAGCTATATAAGGTTATGGACCGATTTGAACCATACTTGGCACAGTTGTTGGGTATCGTAACAAAACACGTCGTGCAAAATTTCATTCCAATCGGATAAGAATTGCGCACCCTAGAGGCTCAAGAAGTCAAGACCCAAGATCGGTTTATATGGCAGCTATATCAGGTTATGGACCGATTTGAACCATACTTGGCACAGTTGTTGGATATCATACCAAAACACGTCGTGCAAAATTTCATCCCAATCAGATAAGAATTGCGCACTCTAGAGGCTCAAGAAGTCAAGACCCAAGATCGGTTTATATGGCAGCTATATCAGGTTATGGACCGATTTAAACAATACTTGGCACAGTTGTTGGGTATCATAACAAAACACGTCGTGCAAAATTTCATCCCAATCGGATAAGAATTGCGCACTCTAGAGGCTCAAGAAGTCAAGACCCAAGATCGGTTTATATGGCAGCTATATCAGGTTATGAACCGATTTGAACCATACTTGGCACAGTTGTTGGATATAATAACAAAACACGTTGTGCAAACTTTCATCCCAATCGGATACGAATTGCGCACTCTAGAGGCTCAAGAAGTCAAGACCCAAGATCGGTTTATATGGCAGCTATATCAAAACATGGACCGATATGGCCCATTTACAATACCAACCGACCTACACCAATAAGAAGTATTTGTGCAAAATTTCAAGCGGCTAGCTTTACTTCTTCGGAAGTTAGCGTGCTTTCGACAGGCAGACGGATGGACGGACGGACGGACATGGCTAGATCGACATAAAATTTCACGACGATCAAGAATATATATACTTTGTGGGGTCTCAGACGAATATTTCGAGTAGTTACAATCAGAATGACGAAATGGTGGAGGGTATAATAATTAATGAGGAACCGGGTATATATTGAAAGGCTGCAAAAACTGAACTTTAACAGGGCGTGACTGTTGCCACTGCATACCATTATCCTATTACGATATGCTTAAATAATTGAAACACTGACGAAATCCACAACCATTCCATATGATACCCCAAAACACATTGACAGACATTCAAGCGTGGCATTTCATGACATAGCGGAAACATTTAGGCGACCATCATTACGGGTATATAAAACAGAGAACATAATGCTATTTTAATAAGCAAGTTGCTCTGCAAAGAAGCTGTTGCATAGAAGTGAAAATTTGCAAAAAAAAAAAATTCAAAATTTGAAACCAATTTACCGTTTGACGCTCTAAAAAGTTGGTAAACATATATAAAGATTGATTTTTTAAGAGCTATAGGAAAATTTTTCAAATAAAACATATAAAATTCAAAAGAATACGCATGAAATTTTTATTTGAATAGATAGTACGGCCCATATAATTTAATGGAGGCCACCGTTCAGCGATGGTTTTCCCCTCCTAATGCTGGCAACATTTGTGAGGTACTATGCCATGTAAAATTTCTCTCCAAAGAGGTGTCACACTGCGACACGCCGTTTGGACTCGGCTATAAAAAGGAGGCCCCTTATCATTGAGCTTAAACTTGAATCGGACTGCACTCATTGATATGTGAGAAGTTTGCCCCTGTTCCTTAGTGGAATGTTCATGGGCAACATTTGCATTTGCATATAATGTAATGTTTGTAGATTCCTTCATGCAAATTTTGACCGTAACTGCGCCACAAATGGTCCATCCGCTTAGTCCAATTTTGACAAACTCTTTCCAACATTTCGGCCCGTATTATACGAACAAATGCTTCACTATTGTCTTCCAATGCGTCAATTGAAGCGGGCTTGTCTACAGCTAGAGATAACACTTTGACCACATCGGCATTCCGAAATTTGTTCGGTCTGTCAAATCCTCATTTGTGGTCCGAATTTTTTTTTGAAAGTGCTCAAAAATACCAGGAAAAATCTCGGTAATTTTAATTTTGCGGTGTACGAAAAGATAGAAAAGATTTTTATTTATAATTAACTTGCAAAGTTTAAATAATATTTTTTTTTTGTAAAAATCTTATTTGATATAACATTTTTTGTTGTGTGTCGGATTGGCATAAATTTATGATGAATATAGTTATGATTTAATTTTTATCTCTGTGAATTTCTCTGTGACCTCTTTTGTTTCAGGTATTTTTAGTTTTTTATTGCTCATTTTCATTACGAATTAATTCAAGGCATTTATAAAACATTTTCCAAGCTGTGTAAAATTGTTTCCATTCAGTATCATATAAATCTCATCTAGAGTCAGTGAGTTTTTTTACAAAACATTATTTTCTTTTATATGCATACTAGCTGACCCGGGCCCGCTCCGCTGCGCCTTCTTTAACTTTATATGGAACAAAAGTTTCCTTGGAATATTTATTTTCGACAATTAAAGTGCTTCTAGTAAAATACCATTCTACGAAAATAGTATATCGCTTGACTAACAATTTAACAATATAAGTGCCTTTGTCCAAATCCCATATGATCTTTATTACTCCACGAATTTAAGTTTGGATGTAAGGTGTAGTCCATTCTTAAAATACTTTATTTCAGCCCGCTACACTCATGATATCTGATTTAGAGATGCTATCGGGGGTGAGGTGGTCCCCCACGCACTTGGCCGTGAAAAATTATCAGCATCGTGCTCTTTTCTCAAATACCATTTATTTAAACCCCATATTGCCATTGGTTTAGGAGAGTATACACGATGAGGCGTCCCCCAAACACATGGCCCAAAATAGGTTATCAAATTCGTTTTCTAATCTTGAATACCACATATTGGCATGGTCGAAAAATTTGTAATATAATTTGTAATTAATTTATTTACACCCGCACAACAAGAATATAAAATTCTTATAATTAAAGTGCGGGTACTATTTCCAACAATTGTACATAGTAAACACTTAAAACTAAGAATCTATAGCTATACAATACATCACAGAATTTGAATGAATAACTTACTAACGGAAAAAACTAACATTTGTGGCTTTGTAGATTTGAATTTAAAAGAAAAAAACAAAAGTGAATTTATCAATTAAAGAGGAATTAGTAGACTTAGTTGATCCGAAAAAAAGAAATTTAGGTAAGTATAAAAGAATGAAAATAAATATATAAATGAGTCTTAACATTCATCAACTTATTGCAGTAAAACGTTTCCAAAGTCTGGTTTTAAATGATGCCGAGTTACTGAGTAATTGCAGATCGTTAGGAAGTGAACTCCAGAGACGTACAGCGAATATGAACATATGCCATTCAGAAACAAGCCTCCGATACATTTTGGGAATGATTTTTTTACCTCTAGTAGATCTGGCGAAATCAATAAATCCATACAGATATTGTGGTGCCTGCTTGTAGATCAGTTTATGCAGGAAAGTAAGCGATCTTAGGAACAACAAGTGCTGTAAGGAGACGCCTTGCAGAGATAAAGAGTATTCAGAGATGGAATCGCGCCGTCTCAAGCCAAATATATAGAATGAGTAACGCTATTAAAAAAGGTGTTTAGCTTACGTCTACTTACCGAGTCGCAATTAGCAAACAACTCACAGCCATAGAGAATGCCAGGAACAAGATAAGTCTTTGCCAAGAGAGACCTAACCCGCAGCGGAGTAACCGACTGAGTGGCCCAGAGAGCACGCAATTTTGAATATCCCTGACCAACGACAGAGTCGACAGGATTACTCCAAGTCAGAGTGCTGTTAATAACAACGCCCAAGTTCTTTGCATGAGGACCGATTTCCAATCTAGAGTCGTTAATGAATATACAGACATCACATGAAAAACGAGACAGCCTGTTTCTGATAACCACACACTTGGACTTTACAGGGTTGAGACACAGGCCATTGGCTTTCGCCCACGTGCTGACTCTTGACAGATCATGATTAAGCAGACGTATGTTTTCAGCAATCTCATCCCTCGGACTGCCGATGTATATTTGTACATCGTCAGCGTACATATGTACCTCACAATAAGACTATTGAGACAAATAAGACGAACGGATGTAGAAGAAAAATTGTAAAGATGTCTCATCTTATCACATAACAAGGAATGATCCACAGTGTCAAATGCCTTAGAATGGTCAAGAAGAACAAGGAAATTTATCTTGTCATTCTCCAAATTGACCATGATCCTCTCAGTGACCTCTGCCAAGGCAGTTACGCAGCTGTGGTTAGGTCGAAACCCGGACTGTCTCACATATAACAATGAGTTCTCGTTGACAAAAGATGACATTTGCAAATACAACAATTTCTCAAAGACCTTTGACAAGTAATAAAGAATCGCAATTGGTCTATATTCCTTGGAATTTTTAGGCAGTGGGATGACTTTGGCATGTTTCCACGCTAATGGAAAGTAACTCGTGGTCAAAATCCTATTGAAAACAAAGGTTACATGAGGAATAATAAGGGGGAGCAAGAGTCTTACAAATCTAGGATCAATGCCATCAGATCCGACAGCGTTAGACTTTACAGTCGCGACGCACTCAAGGACATCGGTGGGACCAATACAGCTGAAGCCAAAACTAGAGTCGTCATCGAGGAAGGGGGAGACATTGAAGCCATAGAAATTGGGATCAACTGGGATCTGTGGGACATTAACAAAAGCATCGTTAAGCCCATTGATGTCCAAGTTTGTTGAACATCTATTAGTATCTTTCCCAATTCCTATGTCTCGAATAACCTTCCACGTTCTCTTGGAGCCTATTGCAGAAGTAAAGCGTCTGTAATAGTAGTCTTTCTTGGATATCTTAATCAACTTATTGACATGGTCTCTTGCTGAGCGAAAGGCATCATGTAACTCAGGCGTCCTGAAAGTGGGTATCAATTCTTGCTCTACCCCCCAATACCTTTCATTTGAGCTCCACATTGACATGGTCGGTAAATATGCCCGATTTAGAGGTGTTTTGGGGATTAGGGTGGTCCCCCAAATTCTAAGCACTGAAAATATATCAGCAACGTATATTCTTATATATCTATATATCATTTATTTGAATCCCATATTGCACTTGGCCTCAAAATTGGATATCAAATTCGTTTTCTAATCTCATTTAAACTCCTCATTGCAAAAGTCAGCAAATATGTCCGGTTTGGGGTATTGGCCCTAAAAACTATAAATATTTAGTTCCACTCTCTTTACGTCCCAAATTGTCTTGGTGAGCAAATACGTCCTATTTGGGGGTTGTTATGGTGGTGGGACGTCCCCTAGACAGTTGGTCCCTAATGTTGATATCAGATACGTGGTCTACTCCCAAATACCTTTAATTTAAGCCCCATATTTCCATAGTCGGCAAACGTGACCGGCTTGGAGGTGTTTTGGGGGATGGGCGGCCACTCAGTGAGTTGGCCTTGGAAATATATATATATAGGATTCGTGTTCCACTCTAAAAACCCTCTTATTTGAGCCTCATATTGCAAAAGTCAGCATATACTTACTATATGGGTGGTGTGGTGGGGGTGGGGTGGCCCCATAGACACTTTTCCCGAATATTGATATTATATTCGTTCTTTACTCCCAAAGACCTTTCATTTGAGCCCCATATGGCTATGGTCGTAAATTTGTCCCCTTTGGGGGATGTTTTTGGGGAGAGGCGGCCCTCCAAACACTTGGTCCCACATTTGGATATCAGATTCGTATTCTACTCGCAAATACCTTTCATTTGAGTCCCATATTGCCATGGTCGGTAAATATGTCCGATTTAGGGGTGTTTTGGGGGTTGGGGTGGACCCCCTAGCACTTGGTTCGACAAATGGATATCAGATACGTTTTCTTATACTAAATACCTTTTATTTGAGTCCCATATTGTCGTGATTGGTCTAAATATATGTTTGGTAGGTTTTAGGGTGGGGCGGCCCCCCTAGGTACCCCATTCGAAATTTGGATACCAAATTTTTATTTCTAGGATACTATGTGAGGGCACACAAAATTTCGAGGGAGGGTCCCCGCCCCCCCTTCAGATGTCAAAAAATGTAGTACCCTATTTTCACCACGGGATCATTATGCACCATCTGTGAAAATTTCAAGAAAATCGGTTCATCCGTTTCTGAGTCTATAAGGAACACACAAACATACAAACAAACACAAATTGATTTTTATATACAAGAAGATATGAGGCATACGCTTATAAAGTGATGAGTTGTCTAAGGTACTTGTAAATTGCAAATGGAGCAGTTTCCGTCTGTGTTATCTTTGGAAGCTAGTGTATTTAGGTGTACGAATATATTTGTGGTTCGACCATCATTTTGATGATTATTTGAATTGATGACAACATTTACAAAGACATTGCCACAATGCAGTCAGAAAAATGCTTATCGTAACTATTAGTTAATCACATAATACAAGTTGAATCATGTTATTATCCACTTGTAGTTAAAAATTATTAAACAGCTAGAAATTTAACTTTGTACAAGGACAAGAACTACTCATGTGAATAGATAAAATAGCTTACAATTCGGGTAGAGTTAGTAATTTTCCTTAAACGATTATTTTTAAATAAGCAAGATCTATACTAAACATGGGTAAAAGCATGACATCGTTAACGATACCTTTTCTGGAATTATGTACTGAATGAACTACTTAATGAAATTCGTACGGTTAGTTCAATATAACTAAAACGTTTATTTTATTTTCCACAAATTGAGTTCGATCTAAGACCAATTAGTAATAAGTACACTTAATTTACGTTGTGAGACATTGCAAAACATAGAACATGACAAACGTAAACCAAAAAGCATAAACAACTTTAATGAAAAGCAAAAAGGTTTTGCGTTTGTGTTGCTAGCAAATATTGAAAGGTGAAAATAGTTTCAGATTCAAACAACAGTGATGTGGATGAATGCGGATGAGCGCACTGTGGGGCCAAAGCCAGGGTTGCGAAGCAAAGCATCACAGAAGCAAGATAGACCTTCAAAATTCCCTACAGATGCTTATAATGGGCCTAGAACTAAATCTGCCAAATTTGGTTCATATCGGTTCAGATATAGATATAGCTCCCATATATATATATATCATTCATCCGATGTAGTAGCCACAATTTTGGTCAGATCTTTACCAAATTTTCCATGAGATGTTTTATTTGACGTCCCAATATTTGTTCAAAATTTTATTAAAATCGGTCCATATTTAGATATATCTCCTATCAGGGCCGTAGCCAGGTAGGGGCCCACCCAACATTTTTTCAAAATCGAAAATTGACAAAATTCAGCTGTTACTGTAAATTTTGTTTAGATACCTCAATTTTTTTTTGCATATTGTGGTCGCAATTGGGTGCAGGAACTGACCCATCGGCGGTAACATTTGATCATAAAGTTAGAACTAAATTTTGTTCTGATTGCCAAAACCTTTTTAATAAAAGTGTTATGTTATCAGTGATACTTTCCAGTTTTTTAAAAAAGTGTATTTCATGGGAATTTCTATGTGAAACACAAACTTAATATCCGCCTTTTTGTAAGCATTGTAAAAATAATTTGACCCTTCGAATTTCATTAAAATCAAAAATTCAAAAAGTAAATTTTAAAATGTTTTAAATAATATTACACTGTGGCCATATCTAAGGATAAAGCCCACACAACTAACAAATTTCCGTTCCTTCATATCAATCACATTAAAAAACGCAATGGTTTTATTTGAAATAATTATTTAAAAATGTTAATTGATCTGGAATTATTTCGGGGCTATAAAATTGTGTTTCAGAGTCCTTAAAATTTTTCATTTCGTTGCTGATGTAATTCAAATAATTTATAATTAAATATTAGTAATTATTCTTTGAAAAAGTTTTTCAGATTAACAAGCAAAATATTTTTTGAAAAATAACATTGCGATTGGGTCTCTAAAAAATTTGCATTACAATAATTCCGTTTTTTTGTTTTCTTATATAAAGGTGTCAAGGCACCCGTAGTCGAGAGTAATGTTTCAAGCGCACGACCAGTCGCCAGACTAACAATTTCTAAACAATTTCCTATTTATTTATATATTTTCATATTTAATATTTATTTGCCTACTATGAATATACAATAGATAGTTGATTAAGGCCCAATCTAAAAACATATGGACTTAGTCCGACCCACGTCCATGGAGGGGAAACAAAAGGAATTTCTTGTGAACAGATTCGGATCAGATTGGAGTGAAGAGTAAGGTAAGTAAGGATCCAAAACTAAAGATCCTCCGTATTCTAGGCTGCAGCGTACTAAAGATGTACATAAATTTTTTGTTACAAAAGCACCGTAAGCTTTACCAACTGCCAAAGTGACATGTTGACGAAAGTTTAAAAGTGGATTCATAAGTTCCCCAAGATCTTTAAATGAATCGACTGCTTTAAGCTAATCGGATCCGATAACATAATCACACATAATTATTCCAATTTCGATCTGTTTCTCACACCTCGAAATATGCGTCTGAGACCCCTTAAAGTATGTATATTCTAGAAGGCGCAATTCTCGTCCGATTTGACTTAAATTTTGCACGTAGTGTTTTGGTATCACTTCCAACTGTGCTAAGTATGATTGAAATCGGTACATAACCTGATATAGCTGCCAAATAAAACGATCTTGGATCTTGACTTCTTGAGCCAATAGAGCGCGCTATTCTCATCCGATTTGGCTGAAATTTTGCGTGAGGTGTTTTGTTATGACTTCCAATAAATATGCTAAGTATGGCGCAAATCCGTACATAACCTGATATAGCTGCCATATAAACCGATCGGGGATGTTGACCTCTTGAGCCTCTAGAGGGCGCAATTCTCATCCAATTTGGCAGAAATTTTGTACAACGGTATCACTCATGACTTTCAATATACGTGTCTAATAAGGTCTGAGTCGTTTAATAGCTTGATACAGCTCCCATATAAACCTATCTTCCGATTTTGCTTTTTGAGACCCTACAAGCCACTATTCATATCCGAATGAACTGAAATATGACACAATGACTTCTACAAAGTTCGGCATTCATTTTTGGTCCGAATCGAACTATAACTTGATATAGCTCCAATAGCAAAACAGTTCTTATTCAATATTCTTTGTTTGTCTAAAAAGAATGAAAGCACCTTTGCTAGGCCGAGGAAATGTCGTTTGCCAAATTTAAGACAAAGTGGAACAAACATGTAGAACGAAAACAAAAACGTGGGTTTCAGAGCAAAAATACCGAAAATTGGGTGAACGTTAGTGTGAGACCTATACCTAATGTTGGACCAATATGAATCTTATTCGATTAATTTGCATTTTATAATCTTAAGATATTTAATCTGCAGATCGATCTATATGACAGTTCTATCCAAATATGGACTGGGATGAGTAAAATATACTTTTTATATTGATCTAGGACCCCATAAAGTATATATGTTCTTGATCATCTCGACATTCTGAGTCGATCTAGACATGTCGGTCCGTCCGTCAGTCGAAATCACGATAGCGGTCGAACGCGTAAAGCTAGTCACTTGAAATTTTGCACAGATTGGTTCAGATTTGGATATAGCTTTCATATAAACCGATCTCCCCATTTGACTTCTTGAGCCCCTGGAAACTGAAATTTTTGTCCGATTTGGCAAACATTTTGGACATCGGGATCTGTTATGATTTTTAACAATTTTGCCAATTACGGTCCAAATCGGCCAAGTTCCCGATCTCCCGATTTGACTTCTTGAGCCCTAGAAGCCTCAGTTTTCATCCAATTTGACTGAAATTTTGCATTTAGTGTTTTGTTCTGACTTCCAATAACTGTGCTCAGTACGGTTTAAATCGGACCGTAACCTAATATAGCTCCCTTATAAATCGATCACCCGATTTGACTTCTTGAGCCCCTGGAAGCCGCAATTTTTTCAGATTTTAATGAAATTTTGCACATGGTGTTCTGTTATGACAAATGTTCCAAGTACGGTCCACATCGGTCAAGAACTGGATATAGTTCCCATGTTAACCGGTTTAAAATTATGCCCTTCAACTAAATTTATTTTGTATAAATTTTTAGTATAATCCATGGTGGTGGGTTCCCAAGACTCGGCCAGGCCGAACTTAGCATGTTTTTGCTTGTTTTTTTTCTAAATTTAAGCAAAAATAGGTGTTGAAGATCTCAAATCACGAGTCCAGTCTAGAGGCAATGAAATGATAACGCCCTATACAGCCCATCCTCGAACACAAACGCTAAATGGGTAAAAAACACATTTGTGCCAAAATTCAGCTTCCATAAACATAAAATTATTAAGCCGAATCTTTCACATATAATGAAGTAATCCCTAAAACTCCACTTGGATATGCACAAATTTTGGCACGAATTGTTATTGCCCATCTGAATACCGCTGCCGAAGTTCATCAAATCGATTCAACCATGTAATGATTTTACCGAATTTTGCCTTCCGTTTAAATAAGTGGTCAATTTAAAGAATATATTTATGGCAACAAGAATAAACCAAAGAATTGCTCTTTGGATTATTCTTGTTGCCGTAGCACTTGCAAATAAAATGCCCAAATGCATCTCAGAAAAATTGGACACATTTTAACACCTAATTACTGAAACCACTTAAATCTCATTTCATCATCAGGAGTTTACTAAAACCTGTGCATACCGTGTCAGTCTGTCTATTGCCACTGAAAGCAACGTCGACAAGACATGTAATTTCCAACAAATGTGCTACGGCTGAGAGTGATTTCCTAAATCCGTGTTGACATGAAGAGTAGAGAGATACACCTGTATTACAGCTATCAATACGAGTGCCATATTTAAACAGTTGCATAATATCATATTTTTTCTCATATGCGGTAGATATCGAAATTTTTATTAAATATTAAAAAGTATCGACGAATTTTAGTAACCGTAGCGTGGAGCGGACGTGTTTTCATTTCGCTCCTCGAAGAAAAAAATCTGTATCTTGGAATAGGTATAGCCTTTCAGGAGTAGGCTGAAAATGGACTCCAAAGACCCAGCAGATGCGGTGGTGGCATCAGACCGTAGCATATTGTCCTCCCCTTCTATAGGTGTGGATGCCTTAGCACCTGTAGTCGAGAGTAATGCTTTAAGCGCACAACCAGTCGTCAGACTAACAAGTGAGAAAGAGACGGATAAACCAGAGGGGTGCACAGTTCGTCCCCAGCCTTTGAGTAAAGGTGGTGTTTCCTATTCCGATTCAGGAGTCCTGCGAAGGAAAACAAAGTCGGAACAGCAACGAAGGAAGCGGCTCCTGAGTCTTCATGGAGGACTGTGACTTCCAAAAGGATGGCACAGCCATCACGGAAGAGAAAGATGGTCGCTGCCACTCCTCTTACGCCGGAGTAGCAAGGAAGCACAACATAGATGACTTATGCAGTCATCGATATCGGCTGTGCATCCGGTAGGATTCCACCAGATCGCCGGTCCCAGATGAGGCATTTGGTAAACGAACGGGTTATCGTAGATGTGTTGTATTCTGAAGGGGGTCCACCCATACGAATTATGAGCTGTGAGTATAGAGGACATCTTAATGCTGCGCTTTGCGTCAGCTGAATGAATTGATACCGTCAAAAAGCTCGTTGGAAGTATCCACACTCCCTGGGTCACAAAACTCGACCCTTTTAGAAAGATTGACATCCTACAGCTCACAAAGGCGGTCTTCATCAAGAATGTGGGCGGCGAAATCGTGACGGAACGCATGATGTAAGTCTTAAACAAGTAAAATCAAGATTTGGTCGTGGACAAATTAGAGGTTTTTATAGGGAGGAGAAGGAGGAATGAACTCTCCTTGTGGTGGGGCATTGATCAAGTCTCCATGGCATGGCGTACTAAGGGACCATGACCGTCTTTTTCAAGATTGGGAAGACTAGGATATGAAAACATCATCATAATGAGCCATCAGGTGGTGCAGTGGCGAACACTCGAAACCGCCTAATGGACAGGGGGCCGACGGCGAGACAATCACCGACTCTCTCAATATTGGGAAGAATAGGATAAGCAAAGATCCTAATACTAAAATAAAACATCAGGCAATGCAGAGGCGAGAAACCCATTACAGCCTAACGCACAGGGACCCGACGACGGAACCATCAACGACTTTCTCGAGATTAAGAAGACTAGGATGGTTAAAGATCTTAATGATGAAGCATTAGGCAGTGTAGTGAAAGCGAACTCAATGCCGCCTAACGCACAGGGAGCAGACGATGGGACCATAACTTACTCCCAAGAAGCCCATTTACTCAAGATTTGGAAAACTAGTATAGGCAGAGATCCTAATATTGGAACATCAGGCAGTGCCGGGACGGTAGACTCAATACAGCATAAAGAACAGGAAGATTCATACTGCCTTAATTCAGGAGCCATGGACGACCCGGAACAAAGTTTCTGGACTGAACCATATTAAGTACCAATTATTCTATGCTAACACTGGTACTTGGCCGAGGATCTGCATTCTTAGTCATACAACGTCGGATGCAACAGCAATGAGACAGGGAGACGGTAGAGCATACCTAGCATCATTTTATCTGCCTTTTGACTCTCCGACACCGCCATCTACGTCGGAGCTGCAACGAATGGTTAGGAAAGCAAAACAGACACGAACAACAATAATAATGGGAGCCAAGCCCTAACAGAATTCTTGAATACTAACGATCTCATAACACTTAATATTGGAAACACCGCTACCATTGTTAATAGGATGAGGGGAGAGGTTTTAGATGGGACAATATGTTCGAAAGATCAAATCGATGAGGTTCAGGATTGGAGAGTCTCAATGGAGCATTCCTTCTCAGACCATCGCTACATTAGGTTTAGAATACCACGGCCAGCGCTGAATCCGATAAGATTCCGTAATAAGTTGAAAACCAACTGACAAAAATTCCGAAGGCTACTAAGAAGGAAGATAATTTAGATTGTACAAGCATAGAAGACACTGACGACCATATCAACAGGATTACGACTGCACTAGTGAAGTCATTCGAAAATAGTTGTCCTCTTAGCGAAAGGAAGTCAGCCCAAGAAAAACCTTGGATGACAGCGTAGATTCGCAATATTGGGAAAGAAGTCTGCAGACTTTATAACAGAGCACGTCGTAACAAAGCGGTAGTATATTGGGATGGATATTGCACACGGCTCAAGGAATACAATAAAATTACCAAAGCACCAAAACGTACCTCCTGGAAGATTTTCTGCGAATAGGTCGATAGCATTAATGACGCCTCCAAGATGAAGAAGTATCTCTTAAAAACCCAAATCCAAACTGAAATGTTAGTAGACGAAATGGGCGTGAGAGCAGAGACAACGGTGGACATGTTGTGGCTTTTGATGAAAACACATTTTATACAAGATACGACAGGACTCATGGAGACACCGCAATCTTCGAATAATGAGGTTGATCAAAGATTACTTATACCAAAATTTAGGGTCAAGGAAGCCTTGAAAAGCTTCAAACAATTTAAGTCACACAGACTTAATGGAATATTCCGGCGTTATTACAAGAAGAGACCGACTATCTGGCGCCTCATCTCGCCACAATTCACAGTGTGCCTAGGACTTGCATATACTCCGAAAGCCTGGCAGGAGGCAAGGGTGGTGTTTATACCTAAGCCCGACGAGGCAAGTTATGCGTCACAAAACGCCTACAGACCTATAAGCCTTAAGTCCTTTCTACTCAAAACCATGGAACTTATTGTGGATACCATAATAAAGAGTAGGACATCCAGCGAACTGATCAAATGCCAAACAGCATGGCTATGTCAAGGCAAGGTCGACGGAAGCTGCCCTGCACGAGGTTGTGCATAAACTAGAAGAATTCTTCGATGCCAAGACGAACACATTGACATCCAGGAGGCGTTTAGCAATGTGCGGACCGACACATTGATTCTATCCTTATACCCGTACCGTGAGAATCCGAGGCAGCTATGCAGAAGGACCGAAAAAGTCTTGCATATGGCATATGACTGGGCTAGACCCAAGGGTCTCAATGTTAACCCAGAGATGACTGAAATATGCCTGTTCACGAGGAAAACGGAGGTGGGCAAATTTGACGCACCACGTTTCCTCAGTAAAACGATATCTATGTCTGACAGGGTCTTAGGAGTAATCTTGGATAGGCGTATTGAGAAGGCTCATAGATGTTGGGCACTATGTAGACGGGCCATAGGCTCGAAATTGGGCCTGAATCCGAGGATAGTCCATTGGCTCTACAGGAGAGTGATTAGACCAATACTAACTTACGCC
Organism: Stomoxys calcitrans; assembly: GCF_963082655.1. NCBI lineage: Eukaryota > Metazoa > Arthropoda > Insecta > Diptera > Muscidae > Stomoxys > Stomoxys calcitrans. The sequence continues at coordinate 67,572,067 of NC_081556.1, forward strand.
TCATGTGCAACATAAGGACCATACAACATGTTCAGAGAACATGTTGTCTTGGCATAGGCGGAGCGATGAGGATCACGCCCAATCGAAACTATTCTAGATATCCTACCCATTGACATACATATTTAGTGCGAGGCGGCCACTGCGGCTATGAGTCTTAAGACGATGGGAGAATGGATTGAGGATGGGAATCGAGGCGACGATAGGAAACCTAGAAGAAAGGGAAGAGGTTTCCGATCGGGTACCTGAGATGAACCTTGAGGTCGAGTGCGAAGCACTGCTGCCAACTGCACAGTCTGAATTGACGCCACCCTAGAATTGACATCTTGAAGATCATGTGACACGGATGAATCAAAGCTAGAGGACAGAGTGGGCCTGAGGGTCCGCATTGAGAACACAGAGATTGCCTGACCATAATACGGTCCTACAGGCGGAGATCCGGGCGATCACGGAATGTGTGAGGTGGTGCGCTGCTAACTCGAGGACGTCGAGTGTCAACATACTTACCGACAGTAAAATTGCCATAAAGGCAATAACAACCAGGACGGTAAGGTCACGTACAGTCGTGACGTGTAATAAGGAGATTAACGCCTTCTCTGAGGATGGCAAAATCCGCATCGTTTAGGTGCCGGGCCATAACGGAGTGAGGAGGAATGAAAGGGCTGACAATAAATTTTGTTAACCCAAAGCCTTTCGAGTGGACGCAGTCCGAATGAAGGGCGTGGGAGATGAATACGCATGCAACCCTGTGGAACAGCAAAACGGTCGCTAGAACGGCGAAAATTCTATGGGGGAATCCAGATCAGGAGAAGACGAGGCTATTACTGAAAGGAAGTGAGAAGGAGGTAAGTATAGCTATTAGTATCATAACGGGACACATAGGACTACGAGCTCACTTATGTAAAATCGATTCGGCAAGTGATAGCATGTGTAGGACATACGGGGAAGATGATGAGACGTTGGAGCATTTCCTTTGTCATTGCCGTGCTTTCGCGTCTAACAGATACCGGCACATAGGTGGGGACAGAATACCAGACACAAACCAACTTAGGAGAGTGGCACGGAAAACAATTAAGGATTTTGTAAGTACCACGGAATTCCTAACTTAGATTTGCTTTTTCGGGATTACTTTATTTGTATTTAGAGCGCACAACAAGCCGATTACTGGCTAAGGTGAATGTCCATAGAAAATAGCAAACATTGTCTGCTGAATATCAGTAGATAATTTTGGTGCTATTGTAGCAGTAGTTCTGCTATTACAGCAGTAGTACTGATATTTTAGAGTAGCTGCTAACTGCTGAAAAGTTAGTTGTTTCTGAAAATTACTGATGCTTAATTATGAAGGGAATGTTAGAAGAAAAATAGAACTCATATGTAAATGTGTGTCTCATTGGATGTTTATTTTCACCACTGAATGTATACTTTCCAAAACCTTTTTTCTTTAACTTTAGATTCCAAAGGCTATGGGAGTTATGTGCTCATTAGTAGAGTAATAATAAAAATTCGAGCTAGATTAGCCACATTGCGAAATGTGTACCAATGAATGGATCATGTAGCTTTCTTCACAGTAATATTCTACAAATTAAAATCATCCCTTCCAACAACATTTCTAAAAAAAAATTCTAAAAAATGCCTAAAGTAATCAAAACAAGTAACAGGCAAACATAAAAAGTAGCAGGCTTGTGCACTCAAAACAACAGATTTTGTTAGTTGAAATAGCAGTAAGAAATGTTTGCTAATACAGCAGCCCTATGTTTGCTAAAACAGCAGTAATGTCTGCTTTCCCATTTTCAACAGACAAAAATTGCTGTTTTAGTAAACATTTTGCTGGTTTGATTAACAAATTTGGCTGAATGTAGGGCTGCTGTATTAGCAAACATTTGGTCAGCTAAAAAAGTAAACAAAATCTGCTGTTTTAAGTACAAAAATCTGTCGAAAAAACTGTTATGCTATTTTTATGTTCGCCTGTTACTTGTTTTGATTACCTTAGACATTTTTTCGAATTTTTTTAAAATGTTGTCGGAAGAGATGATTTCAAATTGTTGAATATTACTGTATAGAGGCTACCTGATCTATCCGTTGGTATACACTTCGAAATGTAGCTGAGCTCGCTCGCAGTTTTTGTTATTGCTCTACTAATGTGTAAAGGTTTGGCGTGGCCTATTGTATCTAAATTTAAAGAAAAAAGATTATGTATAGTATACTTTCAGTGCTGTACATATTCAGCAGACAGTGTTTGCTATTTTCAGCAAACTTTTTTCTATGAGTGTACAAAAAATATGACCAGCAGTAAAATGTCCAACACAGGGCATCAACAAGCTTTCACCATCTAACTATCGTTGGCCAAAGACTTGGCTTCATTCCACGTTATATGGGTTGACTCTAACTCTCTTTTAGTACAGGGAATCCATGTGTTTCTCTGACGCCCCTTTCTTTGCTACCAACCAAATCCATTTTCTACTTATTATGGTTGCCTATTACGGCTGGCCAATGAATTATTTTTTTACGTTTTTTCTCCCAAAGGGGAGTGAGTCGAGGAAACGACCATGGGAATGAATGAACATCACCAGAAATTGAAGGATTTAATTGATCACTGAAAAGATATTAGCAGACCAGAGGCGGATTTGATCACAGACAACACGACTTCGGCATACGTTTCGAGAAGGGCAAGTGCTATCTTCTGTGCCGTAGTGTTGCTCTCTACCCTTCCGTCTGTCGGACATATAGTTCATGGCTTGATAATTTGCAGTGTCAAACTTGAATCCAAATGAAAATTGGATATTGTATTTAAGTTTGGCTACCAATGGCTGCAAGAAATTGGGTCAATATCTCTTCATGTGTCAGTACAGCTCCTATTTCACGCTGTGTGATTTCATTGTTTCAAATAGCTGTTTTTCAGCTTGAATTGTCGCTGGTTCTCAAACATCACCAATGTGCTGCGCTTTAACCAGATATGTTTTTGTTCTTGTTTTGGAGTTTCGCAACTGAATACGCTCTAAAAACTTCTTAGTCCATAATTTTGTTGTTGGCTCCTACCCATACAGACCCTTGTGTAGTCTTTTTATTTATTATGGTGGCCTTACAACTGACCTATGAATTATATTTTAACGTTATTTCTCCCAAAGGGGAGTGCGTCTTCCGGATTTCTAATTGGACTGGGGTAGTGTTTGCTCTTATTTGCATTCCTTCATTTGAAATACGGTTTGGCCACAAAATTCGAAGGATTTGTTGTAAGCAGCGATTTATAAAAACTTGGATTGAAGACTCTGACTTTCGTTATATAAGGGATGCCACTGCATCTCCAAACTTGCTAGAGTTTAAGAAAGACATTTCTGGCCTTATTGATACATTCGCGGATGTCTGCTTCCTTCCAAAATAGAAAACTTTTCAACTCCTTCAATTACAAGGCCGTTCATGGGTCAAATTTGTTGTTCCTATTTTCATCAACTTTGTCTTTGCTATGGCCAATTTTGGCAGCATTTTCATTCGATCCCGAAGGATCGATTCTCTTTTCCATTGAAACCGACTGAAACTTCAGCGTTGCTATACAACTCCATATAGTGTGTCACGATCAGGGGTTCCCTTATTCATATAGCTTCACGACACTGGCAATATTTTTAATAATAATAAACAGTTTTAGCGAAACAATACTCATTTCTAGGGGAGGGAATTTAGGAGGAATATGTTCTGGAAAAAAGACAGTAATGTTCAGGGTAGGATAGAAACGATCATCTGGATAAGTGATTCATTAGATGATGATACAAAATGTCGGGTTTATGGTTGACGAATATTAGATTGAGTAAATTACCAAATGAATTATATAAATTATTGATCTGAATTGAGTTCTAAGTCGAAAAAAGGAGTAGGGAAATCGCTAGAAATACCACAGGTATTATACTGTTAAAAATTGACACACGAATCCAATAAATCGCCTAAGACAATCAAAGTGTCAGTCGAAGAGGAGTTTTGAACAGCAGATGTAATGATAGCTATAACATGTTTCGAATAAGTCTCAATGTCAGATGAAGGTGGAAAGAATTTATTTTTATACACTCCACCATACGATGGGGTATACTAATTTTGTCATGCCGTTTGTAACGCACCGAAATACTGATGTGAGATCCAACAAAGTATACTGGGTTGCCTAAAAAGTAATTGCGGATTTTTTAAAAGAAAGTAAATCCATTTTTAATAAAACTTAGAATGAACTTTAGTCAAATATATAATTGCCATTTTGTTCGATAACCTTTTGCCATCTTCCTGGCAAATTTAGTATTCCACGCTCATAGAACTTCTGACCTTTATCTGCAAAAAACTGAATCAAGTGCGATTTTATAGCCTCATCATTACCGAAAGTTTTACCATTTAAGGAGTTCTGCAAAGATCGAAATAAATGGTAGTCTGATGGTGCAAGGTCAGGGCTATATGGTGGATGCATCAAAAGTTCCCAGCCACGTTCACTCAGTTTTTGGCGAGTGACCAAAGATGTGTGCGGTCTAGCGTTGTCCTGGTGGAATATGACACCTTTACGATTGACCAATTCTGGTCGCTTCTCCTTGATGGCTGTATTCAATTTGTCCAATTGTTGACAGTAAACATCCGAAATAATCGTTTGGTACCTTGGAAGCAGCTCCAAATATACCACACCCTTCCAATCCCACCAAACAGACAGCATAACCTTCTTTTGGTGGATATCAGCCTTTGAAGTGGTTTGAGCTGGTTCACCATGCTTGGACCATGATCGTTTTCGACTAACGTTGTTGTAAACAATCCATTTTTCATCTCCAGTTATGATTCGTTTTAAAAACGGATCGAATTCATTGCGTTTAAGTTGCATATCACAAGCGTTGATTCGGTTTGTTAAATGAATTTCTTTCAATACATGTGGTACCCATATTAAAATTTACGCCAAACAAACATACGTAAACAAAATTTCGCGCACTTTTGTTCTAAAGCAAGCTAAAAGTAACAGCTGATAACTGACAGAAGAAAGAATGCAATTACAGAGTCACAAGCCGTTGAAAAAATTTTTCAACGCCGACTACATTACTACTATTGGGTTGCCCAAAATGTAATTGTCGGTAATATAATAGTAATATAGTCGGCGTTGACAAATTTTTTCAACGGTTTGTGACTCTGTAATTGCATTCTTTCTTCTGTCAGTTATCAGCTGTTACTTTTAGCTTGCTTCAGAAAAAAAGTGCGCGAAATTTTGTTTACATTTGTTTGTTTGGCGTCAATTTTAATATGGGTACCACATGTATTGAAAGAAATTCATTTAACAAACCGAATCAACGCTTGTGATATGCACCTTAAACGCAATGAATTCGATCCGTTTTTAAAACGAATCATAACTGGAGATGAAAAATGGATTGTTTACAACAACATTAGTCGAAAACGATCATGGTCCAAGTATGGTGAACCAGCTCAAGCCACTTCAAAGGCTGATATCCACCAAAAGAAGGTTATGCTGTCCGTTTGGTTGGATTGGAAGGGTGTGGTATATTTTGAGCTGCTTCCAAGGAACCAAACGATTAATTCGGATGTTTACTTTCAACAATTGGACAAATTGAATACAGCCATCAAGGAGAAGCGACCAGAATTGGTCAATCGTAAAGGTGTCATATTCCACCAGGACAACGCTAGACCGCACACATCTTTGGTCACTCGCCAAAAACTGAGTGAGCTTGGCTGGGAACTTTTGATGCATCCACCATATAGCCCTGACCTTGCACCATCAGACTACCATTTATTTCGATCTTTGCAGAACTCCTTAAATGGTAAAACTTTCGGCAATGATGAGGCTATAAAATCGCACTTGGTTCAGTTTTTTGCAGATAAAGGCCAGACGTTCTATGAGCGTGGAATACTAAATTTGCCAGGAAGATGGCAAAAGGTTATCGAAAAAAAATGGCAATTATATATTTGATTAAAGTTCATTCTAAGTTTTATTAAAAAGGCATTTACTTTCTTTTAAAAAATCCGCAATTACTTTTTAGGCAACCCAATATATTACCGACAATTACTTTTTGGGCAACCCAATATATATTCTTGATTTTTTTGACATTCTAAGTCGATTTAGCCATGTCCGGCCGTCCGAGGCGTCGAAAAATGTAAACAAATATAAAAGTGAAAATTTTTGAGAAACTTTTTCGTCGAATGATTCTTAATTGAATTTACAATCCAGGGATGCTTTCGGATGTTCGAAATTCGAAGATGTAAAGAAGTAACAGCAATTTCGAATTCTCAGAGAATTTCTAAATTTATCGCATAAAATGGAGGTTTTTAGCTTATTTTTTGGAAAAATAACATGGAGATTGCTTGAAATACTATTTCAAGTATCCTAACTCAAAAAATATTGAGGCTAGATGGCGCAATTATTCAACAAATGTGCCAAATATGGCCCGAATCTGTCGATAACCTGTTATAGCTCCAACAGCATGGCAATTTTCATCCATTATCCTTCGTTTGTGTCGTTTAAAAATCTGATTTAACCATTTATAATTTCAAATAGTTATCTCTTCCCATTCTCAAACAGCAGAGTTTTTACTAGTTTTTTCGATTCTATCTTACTGTGTGCCATTTGGCCCTCCGCTGGCGAAAAGGCCTTAGCTACGTGCACTTCTGATGCTGATCAAGGATTATCCCTACATAATTTAGAACGACTGAACCGATTTCAATCAAATTTTCTGAAAATATATAGCTCGGCACCACACTGAAAAAAAGGTATCGTATGTAAAATTTTTTAGTTAGTGTGGAATGGCCATTAATTTGCTATTACAGAAAATTTCTTCTTTTAGCCGAACGTAGAATAGCGATCATAGCGCCTCCATTTTCTGCGCTTCTTCTCCAATCTCTGACACCCAGTTTCGAAATGTCGACCTCCACTTGGTCACTCCATCTGGGCTTTGGTCTTCACCTTTTGCGTTTTCTTCTATGGTCGCTTTGTTTTTCAAAAATAAAATGTGTCTAATGTGAATACAAAATCAAGAATGTACGAATTTGACGTATTTTGGGCAAAAATTATAAAACATGTTGGGTCAAATATTTGATTAATCTGAACGTAGCTTTACTATGCTTTCACCGTCGTACAGCTCGTGGTTCATACGACGCCTATATTTTCCATTAACGCAAACTGGTTCACATATTTTACGAAAGATTTTTCTCCCAAAACACTCCAAGTACCACTTCATCTGCTTTTACAAGTACTTATGCATCGGAGCCATACAACATCAAAGGTTGTATCAGTGTCTTCTATAGTATAATTTTCGTCTGTCGAGAGGTGGTTTTGCTCCTCATCTGCTAGCCAATATTATCCTTTGTTCTATATCAAAACCCGTGACATTTGTTTCGGTTTCGGCGGTGCCGATGTAGATAAAGTAGATGTTTCCAAGTTGATTTGTCCTGCTCGAGTCTTTTTCAGCACTTGGCGCAGTGTAAATATCTGGTCTTTGGTGGATTTATCAGGTCTAAAGCCACACTGATAGGGCCCAATTGTTTCGTAGACTTTAATCTTTTACACAGTACGTTCGATAATATCTTCTATGCAATGGCATACTTATTCCTCTATAGTTGGGACATACCGTCTTGTCCCCTTTCTTGAGTACGGGACATAGTATGCAGAGTTTTCAATCATCGGGTATGCGTTCTTCTAGCCAGATTACGCAGACGAGCTGATGCTTACGCCTTTTCAGCGTGTCGCCTCCGGTCTTCAACCGTTCAGTCAGCAACCTATGGGTTCCTGCTGCCTTTTTGTTTTTCACCCGATTACTGCTAAGTGGACCTCGTTCTGCATAGGTGGTACTCATTCTTCACCATCATCAGTGTTCTTTTCATCTCATCGGCACAGATTTCCAACGATGTTAAATTCTCTTGTAGAATTGTCGGGCTTCGGATTCTACAATAGCTACCAGTATTGGAGAGTGGACCATATCAAAATAGCTCTTTTTTTTGTGCCAACGAGAGCGAAAAAAATATTGATGTGACGAATATTTGTTTTATTTTATTTTACAAAAATTTTCAGTGGCGATTCGATTTTAATCAAGTAAACACCTGTTTATAGAGCGACACACGTTATAAAGGTTAAATCAATTAAAAGTTAAAAACCTAGCCGATATAAACATATAAATATAAACACAAAAACAGAAGTTGTCCGAATGCCAAAGTTCTCAAAAAAATCAAAGAATTGAAAACAAACGAGCTAAATAGGGTAAAATACTATTTGTTTAAATTAATACAAATATTGTACTTCTAGATGCGTGAATATGTCGAATTTATCAAAGGAAAAACATGAAATGAAAGTTAAGCCTCTTATTGATATTTCATTACCGCGTTTAAACTTTATTCCTTAATATATATTATGATTCTTTTTCATATTTTATTGTTATCTTTTACAATTTATACAATATTAAATTTTATTCTAATTATTTTGTTCTTAAGATCAACTTTAGAGGCTGATAGAAAATTCTGCAGCGCCGTGGAGCATACATCTGTGGCCTCCGGGCTAAGGCAGGTTCTGTTCCCGAGATCTATTACGGTGGGGTATATTCAGGAGTTAAGTGAGGAAACACTAGAACTACTCGTTGATACGCATTTCCCGGGAAATTCTCTAACGGACAACGTGGTGTCAGGAGAGGTTGTCACTGTTATGCATTCGTCGGAGGTTATTGCGGAAACTGTATCCGAGCCGAAAATCCTGTTTCTGATAGACTGGTTCTCGGCTAAAGGAAATATAATTTGCTTGTATCAGCATGTCATATACCTGTGGGATGGAGGAACACAAAGGTAATTTTCATTCCGAAATGTTCGTCCTATAAGTCTGTCATTCTTTATGCTGATAGAACATATTTTAGGGCAAAGATCCCTGGAGATCATCTGCCTCGGCTGCAGCATGCATATAGTAAAGGCAAATCCACTGAATCAGCCCTTCACGACCTAGTCGGCTACATTGAGGTTTTTCTCACTATCAATGAATATATACATTTCTTGACTTGAAGCAACTTTCAATAATGTAAAACCAACGTCAATCGTGAACGATTTTCTAGGCATCAACTCTATTGCAAGAAAGTTTATTAATAACTTACTTACTAAAAGATGCAGAGGAACACCTCAAAGAGGTGTACTGTATCTACAGTACAGTGGCAACTGTCCCCTTGGAAGGGAAAATGTTCCATTTACAGAAAGCGAAAAATACCTGGGTATTTTGCTGAACAGGAAATTTAACTTGGAAAGGGCTAAAAAGCTACTCTTGCCCTATATACCTGCAAAGAGCCATTGGCAAAAGTTGGGGGCTTAGACCGCGCGTCATTCACTGGGTATATGCTGCAGTTGTCAGACCTATAATGCTATATGGTGTTGTGTTCGGGTGGACGGCGCTTCAAAAATCCACCTATTCTTCACTACACAACCGGATCCAAAGGATGGCTTGTTTGTGCATCACAGCCGCACTGTGGACGACACAATCTGATGCACTAAATTTAATGCCCCTGGACATTGTAGCTAGACAAATTGTTGCAAGGTTAAGGGAGCTTTTTCTTTGGTCAGCTACGGAAACTGTGTTATCCTTTATATAATGTCCGAGCTGAGCTGCTTTTTGATAAAAAGAACTATACTTATATTCCTGATAAAACCGATTGGAACTTCTTCTATACAGATGATTCCAAACTAGACGACCAGGTGGGCTTTGGGGTGTACTCTAAGGATCTAAAACTGTTCATATCGCAAAGATTACCCGACCACTGCAGTGCGTATCAAGCAGAGATACTTGCAATTAAAAAGTACTGGAAGGGCTAAGATATAATGTCATAACAACGATTGGCATAAATATCTTCTCCGACAGCCAGGCAGCCATTACACAGTTTAAAATTCACCTTTTCTCGGTGCCGGGGCACAGAGATATCCCAGGTAATTGTAAAGCCGACAAGCTTGCGAGACTAGGAACTACCTTACACATTCCAGGGAAACTGTGGGTGGCTGCGCAAGTTGGTTGACGAGAATAAGAATAACAACAAAACACAAAGAAACCCAGTAGAAAAGGCAAAAGTAGGACGGAGCTGACTTTTGACATCCTAAACTTACCAACCGAGCTTACCAACTACTTTTATGCAAATGCGAGAACACACCCAATTGATGAGGTATATGCTATACATGCATCTGATTAGATCAGATTTCGACTTTCCACACAAACTGATTGACGTTCGACATTTTGAGGAAAATTATGTAACGTTCTGCCGAAATCAAGATCATTTTATTTAAAAGTGAACCTTTTTTGATGAAGTTTTATGCTCACGTTGAGACATCAAATAGAGCATCTTGTGCAAAATTTTATAAAGTTTGGAAAAATGCAGCAACTGTAGCCTTAAGAGTTCATATTGGATGAATGATATTTATATAAAGGATGATTTTTAGCTATTATATTTTTGGCAACACTGGTTCAAACAGCTCACGCACAATTCGTGTTTTGTTTCACTGGCAAACATCTTTAGTTTGGTCTATAATTTAACCATGAATGGTGCGTGCAAAATGGTGCTTTGTTAAGAAAGTTCATTGCGCGCTTCTTCCATTTTATGGTGAGTTTAATCGACACACCGAAACGGCTATTCGGGCTATATAAATTTATATTTAAATTTATAGAGAAAATATCGCAGGACCACCATTTATTAATTCGTCGCGGTTCGCAGCAATTGAGCCTCTGTTACTCAAGAACGTGGAAAATTTTGCAGACGATTTCGGTGTGAAGCCTTTCAAAATACTGCTGTTGCAGGAATTGAAGCCGAACGAACTACCGCAACGCAGGTAGTTCGTAACAATGGTTTCGATTTCGATTAACATTTTACTTCACGTTCGGGAACGGTCGATTGGCCGCCTAGATCGTGCGAATTAACGCCGTTAGACTATGTTTTGTTGGGCTTTGTAAACGCTCATGTCTATACAGACAAGCCCGTTTCAAGATACCGGCCGAAATGTTGGAAAAAGTATGCCAAAGTATTCACGGTCAACATTTGCAAGAAATAATCTTCAAACCGATCCTCCAATTTAGGGTCTTAGGCCCATAAAAGCCACTTTTATTATCCGATTTTGCGGAAATTTGGGGCAGTGAGTTGTGTTAGGCCCTTCAACATTCTCCCTCAATTTGACTTAGATCGGTCCAGATTTGGATATAGCTGCCATATAGACCGATCTCTCGGTTTTAGGTTTTGGGGCCATTAAAAGCGCATTTATTGTCCGATTTTGCGGAAATTTGTCAAGCCCCCCCCCACATATTTCTCCAATTTGGTCTAGATCGATCAAGATTTGCATATGCTTCCATATAGACCGATTTCTCGATTTAAATTCTTGGCCCCATAAAAGGCGCATTTTTAATCCGATTTCACTGAAATTTGACACAGTGAATTATGTTATGCTTTTCGACATCCGTGTCGTATATGGTTCAGATCGGTTAATTTTTAGATATACATAGCTACTAAAAAGACCAATATTTTTTTATGCACAATTAAACGATGACTTGTAGTTATAAGTATTTGGTCCAGATCGGAACATATTTCGATATAGCTGCTATAGGGCATAATATATGCATTTTTCACCGGATTTTGACGAAAGCTGGTTTACATATATACCCGAGGTGGTGGGTATCCGAAGTTCGGCCAGGCCGAACTTAACGCCTTTTTACTTGTTTTTTTTAGCTATATCTAAATGTGAATTGTTTTCGATGACATCCACATATTGGGACAAAAGTGACTTACGACAGTCGGTCAACAAATACACCCTGGACCTTGATCAGTCGGTCAACAAGTGCACCCTGAACCTTGATCACAAAAAATATATGGGCAGAAAGATAGGCGGACATGGCTATTTCAAATCAGGAAGTGATTCCGATCCGAGCACTTAATAATGGGTGTAGCTCTTCTCCTACTTAGCGTTGCTATACCATAGTACCATCTTTTGAAGGCAAGCACTGTGGCATACGCAAACAGGAACGACCAAACCTCCGGTGAAAAGATTAAGTGGTGAAAGACATCCGAAACTAGGTGTCAGAGATTGGAGAAGGGCAGAAGATCGAGACAAATGCTACAAATGTAATGTCATTGCCCATTAAAGTAAAATCATTTGTAAACCAATTATCACGAAGTTAGGAATATTGGTTTCTTTTATGACTCGGAATTGCTGTTTAATTTCACGGAAATCAGATTTTATTTAGATTTAGTTACCCCATATATGTATGTATAGTCCGATTTTCATTTCTAGAGCCTTTGCGAGCGCATTTGCAAACCGAAGTTTCTAATTCAAATTTTAGTTAATTTGTTGCGTTTAAATCAATAAATTTCGACGTCATTTCATTTTCATTTTTCATCTCTGTATGATTGTTTAAAATTATATCTCAATTGATCAGAAATTCAGTATAGAAGCTAAAATAGTGTTATATAGTGACGAAGCTGTACATTGGCCAGGGATAAAACTCCGGCAGCAAGATTTTCAACACTTTTTCTGTGGTTGACGTCAATAACGCTATCAAAAGTGCTGTTCTAGCGAACTCTATTCAACGCTACAGAGAAAGAATTCCCATTAAAGCACGAGCTGGCTAAACTAGAACCGAATTCACTAATGGCAATAAGATAAATGTGTCTGTAATCCTAAATGGGGTGTTAATGGGGAAGTACAGAAGAATATTGTCAACATGAATTCCATGTGTTTGTTCCCATATTGCGCAGATTTGAATTCAGAATTGACGAGTACAAACAGCAAGTTGCACTAAGTTTTACTAAGAACAAAAACATTGCAAATGTGAGTACTTACTGCACTTTTTCCAATACATAATTTTCCAATAAGCACAGTTTAAATAATAGATTGGGTCGTGATATTTAGTTTCTTAGAAGGTTCTCGGTATATCGGGCTTCATGCTAGGTTTGTATTTTTAACTTTGATTCTAAAATTTGCTGGCTCCATTATTTACTTAATAGCGATTTGGCCTCATTTGACCGACTCTTCTTTTCACATAAGGAACGGCAACTGAAGCGACTGCTAGCTACATCTTCTAACTTGCACCAACCACAATTCAGCAGCACTATCACAGCGATTGAAAAACAAGTCACAAATGTGTGTAAATGTGCGTAAACGAGGCAGCTGAGTTTTCTCGCACGAATCTAACACCAAAAATGGGAATAGAACCAGGTTAAAACGAAAAGTGAGTGGAGGAGATTGTGCCATTCAGGTAGGTAGGTCGCTGTTGCTCACTCACTACTGGGGGAGATAAGATAACAGTCAATATCTGTTTTGTTTGTTAGTTCACTGATTCCATTATATTGCATGTAATTTTACTCATGTGCTCCAAAACAGAATTCATTCATTGCTCATGACGACCACATTCAACATATACTCTTCCTTTGAAATGCAAACCAACCCATTTGCTTAAATGTCAGTTGAGATGTTTCTACATTCAGCTACGAGAATAGTTAGAATAACATTTTTCCACGAAATAAAATTGATACACCATTTCATTATAACGAATTTATGTATGGGTAACAATGACTTAACTTACCCTACACCGCTGCTGTACATAACTTAGTGCATATGTTTGTAGCAACCAGAAGGAAGTGAGATAGACCCAGAGACAAGTATATGGATCGACAGAGAATCCCTATCTGATACGATTTAACCATTTCCGTTTGTCTTTCCTTGTTAATTTGTGTTTAAAGTACAGATGAAAGTTTTCATCAGATCATCTTAAAATTTGGCACAGACATTTTTTTACTTAAAGGCTTTACACATTTGTAGTTGAGCCAGCATTGGAATATTCCTTGCCGGATATTAAACGGCTCTCTTAATTCGACCATTGTTAACCAGTATACTTTGGGTTAACCAGTTAACTTTGGGGCCCAACCCACTTTTTCTCAAATCGGAATATCCTTATGCGACGTGAACTGGATAAGATATTTTTATTTTTTTTTTTACGGAAAGCTGGCCATCAACGATGACATTTGGTAACAAAGTAAGATTTAAACTTTGTATTGATTGTCAAAACACAATTTACAGGCCTATAAGATTTTCCAAAAGTCTTCTAACTGTACTTGTCTAAGCGGATGCCTTAGTTTCATATAACAAAAGCATATGGTCCAGATTTATAAATCGAATTTAAATGCTATTAGATCTCATATAAATCTACGCAAACAAACTGAAACCATAAAGAAAATGTAATTTATAGGTTATGTTAGGTATGTTAAGTTTAAGTGGCAGTCTGCCATTAGACACACATAGACGTTTTCCTCCATTGTGATACCACAGGAACAGAAGAAGGAAGATGCCTTCCAGTTCCTACCGTTGAACCATCCAGATCACTTTTAAAAGCCCAAACTTGTGAATGTTTACATCCGCTAAATCAGACAGGTTCTCTTAGTAATGAAAGTGGAACTCCTTCTAACTGCTAGTGCCAGACACACACACAAGAGGTGTTCTATAGACTCTTTTTCTTCGATGTCCTCACAGCTTCTGCAAAAGTCGTTGCTGGCAACCTTCAGTCTGTCAGCATGTTTTCCGATTAGACCGTGGCCTATCATGACGGACACAACGACTGAGAGGTCTGTTCTGGCCAATGACAGCAAAGCAGTAGACCTCTTCAAGTCTAGATTAGGCCACATAGTTTCGGAATTCTCACAGCACCCTCTTTGTGAGCATCTGTCATTCGTTGTCCTTCGGGCCTGGTCGTGAAAACTTAGCGTACATGTCGCTAGAGACTACCCCACAGATTCCAGTATCCCTGGAATGTATAGGGTAATTCCTAGTCTCGCAAGCTCGCCCGCTATACAGTTCCCTGTGATATCTCTCTGGCCCGGCACCCAGAAAGGTGAATTTTGAACTGTTTAACCATCTCGTTGAGAGATCTGCGACAGTAATTTATAGATATCTCAAAAAAAAAAACCATTTGTTAACCGTTAACCATTTTTTCGAAAGCAATCCTCATTTGCTCAAACGCCTTCTACAAAGTCTTCTTCACATTTCATTAAATTTTTGATGGAAATGATACTGGAAAAAATGCAATCCAACCAACGCCCATATTTTGAATCATGTTATTAAACGCAGAAAAATGCTCATCGTAAATTTCAGTTAATTAGTTAAAAATACTTAAAGAGTTGGAAAATTAACTTTGTACAAATAAAACTAACTACTCATGAATATATATATATATATAAAATAACTTACAACTTGGGTGGAGTTGGTAGAATTCCATTCCTCAAATTATTATTTTTGAAATAAGCGAAAACTTTACTTAGAAAGGGTAAAAGCATATCGTCGTTGACGATACATTTTTTTTAAATTTTTTAATAATTTAACTACTTAAAGAAATTATGATTTTCAGTTCGATCAAAAAGAAAACGAACATTTCCATTTCTTGAAGTCACAAATACATAATCGAAACTAAGAACAATTTAATGAACTCATTTCAAATGTGTCTATAAATAGAACATGTCAAAGCTGAAGAATATAAGCATTGCCATCTTTGATGAAAATAAGTTAGAAAATGTGTTGCTTTTGTGTTGTTAGAAAATAATGAGGGGAAAAAGTGCCAGAATCAAACAATAATGATGTGGTTGAAAGTAGTTACTTGGTTCAACTCTAAGTTGCAACAAAAGGTTAAGTTTCATTTAATTTATAATTGCAATGTTTCATATCATATTTGCCTTTTTCAAAATAACTGAGCGATGTTGTGTAATAAAGATAATAAAGAAATTTCTGATTGGATCCTCCAAAGAGAAATTTCGCAAATAGTGATTTTTTCAATAATTTTCATTTCAGTTTCAATACTTGTATATGGGAAGTTTAAAGTGAAATAGTAGTACTATGTAAAAACGATTTCGTAGCTGTTCTGAAATTGTTGAACTTATAACGCGCATATAATTCTTTAGCGCTATATGTAGTTCACTATTGCTCAAATTGAGTTAATTTTAACCAGTATTGAGATAAAAAATTTTTTAAGTGTACAAGTCTTAAATTTTTCTTGTGTTTTTTTTTGGAGAGAAAATAAAAAAGTATTAGGTAAGGTTTATACGAAGAAATATCTAGGTCTTACTGATGTAAACATTTGTCTTTTTTTGCGTCATCTAATAAATAATGCATGTCCTTCCCAAAACTAATAATTTAAAAAAGCAAAAATCCCTTATAAAAATTTTCAAATAGCAAACAACGCGGCAGAAGTCTTTTTTTAGTCCAATATCACACTAATCGATATTTCATTGTCCCAAAGAGAAGCGTAAGAGTAATATAAAAATTACTTTCTTAGAAAAAACCATACTACAATACTAAGAGGGTCACTGGAGCTCAGAGGTAAGCATGTTTGGCTTTGAAACTAACCCCGGTGAGAACATGAGAATAAAATTTCAGCTATGGTTTTCCCCTCCTTCTCTAAGTGGAGTCGCTCTGGGGCAAGCCGACCAGAATTGGCAATAACAAGGAGTACCCTTGGATCGAGCTTAAACTTGCATCGGACAGCACTTGATGATATTAGAGAAGTATCCCCGCTCTTTCTTAATGGAATGTTCATGGACAAATTTGCATTTTTAATTGCTCTATTGCATAAACTTGTCTATGCGAAAATTCGAAATTTCTTTCTCTAAATTTCTCTGCAATATCGTAATTGTAATTTTTTAATGCTTCTGCGATCATTAGCTGTTTCAATTGATTGATAGTTGTCGATTCTGGAGCACTGTGGGATTCTAATAAACTGCATAACAAGGCAAGGCCGGGCTGAACTTGGATACCCACCACCTTGGGCATATATGAAAACCTCATTTCGGCACAATCCGGTGAAAATTGGATAACTTATGCACCTTAATTCGGCACGGACATTGAGTGGTCTAATAAATACAAGTCACTGTTGAATTTTGTATTTCAAATTTTAACAAAATCGGGTAATAAATGCAGCTTTCATGAACTTAAGACCCTTAATCGGCATATCAGTCTATATGATAGCTATATCTAAATACAGTCCGATCCAAACCATATTTGCGACGGATGTCAGGAGACCTAAAACTACCTACTGTTCGAAATTTCAGTGAAATCGGATAAAAAATAAATCTTTTATGGGCTTCAGACCCTTTGTCGTCTATATGCCAACTATATCTAAATATAGTCTGACCTCAACCACATTAAGCTCGGATATCAAGAGGCTCAAATCAACTCACTGTTTCAAATTTCAGCGAAATCGGGTAATAAATAAAGCTGTTATGGACTTCAGACCATTTATCGGCAGATCGGTCTAAATGGCAGCTATATCTGAATATAGTCCGACCTGAACCATATTTGGATCCTATGTTGGGAGGCCTAAAGGTACTCATTGTTTCAAATTTCAGCGAAATCGGTTAACAAATAAAGCTTTTATGGGCATTAGACCCTTTATCAGCAGATCGGTCTACATGGCAACTATATCTAAATATAGTCCGATCTGAACCATATTTATATTCTATGTTGGGAGGTCTTAAGCTGTTCACTGTTTCAAATTTCATCGAAATCGGGTAATAAATAAACTTTTATGGGTTTCAGACTCTTTATCGGCAGATCGGTCTATATGACAGCTATATCTAAATATAGTCCGATCTGAACCATATTTGGGTCCTATGTTGGGAGGCCTTAAGCTACTCACTGTTTCCAATTTCAGCGAAATCGAGTAATAAATAAAGCTTTTCTGGGCTTCAGACCCTTTATCAATAAATCGGTCCATATGGCAGCTATATCAAATATAGTCCGATCTGGACCATATTTGGGTCAGATGTCGGATAAAATCGGACAAAAAATAATTTATTTATAGACATCAGACCTTTTATGGGCAGATCGGTCTATATGGCACGTTCAAGTACTTAACCAGCGTGCATCAAAAAGACGTATCTGTGCCAAATTTCAGCTCAATATCTCAGTTTTTGAAGGCTGTAGAGTGATTACAACAGACGGACAGACACACGGACATTATTATTACATCTTAGAATTTTACGACGATCCGAAATATATATTTCGATATGTTGCAAACGGAATGACTAAATGAATATACCTCCTATCTTACGGTGATGGGTGTAAAAATGGTTTTGTTACTATGGAAAAAAAACGAAAATGGGACAGTGAAACAAGAAAAGTTTTGGTTTAATTTAAAATAAATAAATTTTTTAGAGATTAAATTGAGTAATGAAATTTAAAAAACAAATCTTAAAAATTGTATTTGAAGACGAAATTTTATTGTACTTCGGTTCTCAGAGAAAACTTCACTTAATATTTGTCTTAAGAAAAAGATTTATAGAAATTGTATCTAAAGAAAAAACAAATCGAAGAAATTTTGCCTGTGGAGAAAATTTCATTTAAACTTTCTCTTTATATATTTTTCTAAATGTTGCCTTAAAACAAATTTCATTGAAACTTTGTCTTTAGAACAAATTTTGTTGAAATTTTGTGTTCCAAAAAACTTTATTAAAATTTTGTCTTTTAAAAAATGTGTGTTTTTGTGTTTAGAAATCGTTTCATAAAAGTTTTGTCTGTACAAAAAATTTCATAGAAAATTTTTCTATAGGTACGGATGATGGACGTCAAAATTTGTTGACCTTCAGAGCCTCAAGGTGTCATATCGGGAAAGTGATTTACTCGCAAGTGTGAGCTACATCAGGTTATAAACCGATTTCAACCTAGCTTGGCAGAATTGTTAGACGGCAAGACGGAATTCATTGTGCCAAATTTTGGCCAAATCGGACAAGAATTGTGCCCTCTAAGAGGTCAAGATATCAAATCGAAGGAACATTTTATATAAGAGCTAAAACTAAACATGGGTCGATCTGGCCTATTTGTAATCGAAACTGGCCTCTCTCCATAAAGAAGTATTTGCGCAAAATTTCATGTGGCTAGCTTTACTTATTCAAAAATTAGCGTTGTCTAAGTACAAATAAATTTATTACACAGAAAAAAGAATTGGCTGAAAATTTAACATTTTTCCTTATTTTAGCAATGAAAACGAGCCAAACAACCAAAACTTAAAAACAAAGATGCTATCTTCAAAAATTAATTTACTATTTACCATCGGACACGACCATCCATTTCAAAATAAACATTGAAAGACACTCCTGTTTCCAATGTTATTTTGAGTCTTTAATTTCAAAATTTTGGCACGCACTTTGAGTAGACACACAAAAAACCGTTGGCACTAAGTTTCAATAGAAACAAACAAATGTAACGCTTACAGTGGGCGACCAAAAACATAAAATTGACCACAGGCAACACTGGAGTCGAAAGGCTTAAGTGTATGAAGTTCAGCTTGTGTTCTATTCACACGAATGTTTTTATGCCTTGCAAAACGTTTTCAACTGAATTTAGCAAATTGTGTCTGTAACTGTTGCCTTGCTATTTTAAAGAGCTACTGAATAAAGCGAGTGCACCGATTTGAACCCATCAAAATAACAAAGATGTTGTGGCAAAATAGGTTTTATTTATTGCATAACGATTTGTAAACTTCCGTGAAAATCGAAACGGGCCTGATAGTTTAGTTTTGATAGTAGCTCCCATGTACGCCGATTTTCCGGTTTCATATATGAGAGTATTTTCCGTCTCATTTCGATGTATATACAAATAAATCGTGTTATTGTAAATATTTACATACACATGATAACTATTTTTCACACTTCCTATGCCTCTTCCACTTTTCGATGCAGCTCTCATCAAAAGCAATATCTTAATTTGAATTTTTAAGCTTGAGAAGGATTCGATTATATTTGCGCCTATTTGTGAATATTGTATAAGGTTTACATAGCTATGATGGTGATGGTGGGTTTATTAACGTTTGAAATTTTAATAAATAAATAGACAGACTTGGGGGATGTGGGATAAGAAATAATCACTCTGAGTGGCTATAACGTAACAAGATCCAGGACAATCTTGATGCCTCCCTACTCTCAACTGTGGGCACTAACTTTCCACTGGTGTCACCTGGGGTTAACTTCCTTCAGCACTCGTTAGATGTGGTGATCTAATATTTGCGGAAAATTTTAATCCGACGAACCCAGCAAACGATTTGAGGACCATTATTTGTGAATCTGCACCTGAAATGTCCAAACTCTATGCAGAGTTGGTGGAGCAGCTGCGTCAGACTCTACTAGCGGACAGACGACTGGTCGGAAGAAAGATAGTCAATAGTCATAGTCAAGAAGAAAGATTTTTCTTCTGGTTCACGCTTGCATACCATAGATTTCCTCAGATCTTGAATCCGCACTTGGGATACTAAGGGACTTTAATCCAAATTTTTCAACCACTGATTGGAAGATTGGTAGATTGGATGAGCCTTATGGCGACCGGAGAAATGCAGTATTCATACTAAACTCAAAAGATACTTCGACAGCAGCAGCTAGTTAAGCATCTATGGAGAAATCGTGCATTCAATCTATAATTTGCTAGTTGAAGCCGCTTCTGCAGGGGAAAAAAGCCTCATTGTAGGAAGTGATGCTAATACTAAGAAAGGCTCAGAACAACTACTGGGTTGAATTCTGCAGTTGCATGGAGGATACATTTCAGGCCTCTGGCCTAAGGAAGATCCTATCGTCAAGACCCTTGCTGTGGGGTATATTAAGAAGTCAGGGAATGTATGGACAATGTCTAGTGGGGAAACACTATAGCCACTCGTTGATACATATTTCCCAGGAAACCCTCCAGCGGACAGCGTGCCGTCACTAATATGCATTCGGCGAAAATTCGAAAATTCTTTGGGCGATAAAAAGTTTCGTTTCATTTAAGTCACCAGCCTCTGATGATGTACTACCGGTTGAATTACAAGCTGTTTACGATAGATTGGCTCCATGGTTTAGGGAGATATACTTACCACACGAAGGCAAAAGATTGTAGTCCTATTAGTGTGCCATTATTTATGCTCAAGACTCTAGAGAGGTTGATAGAAATATATCTAAGAGCAACGATCCCTGGAGATCGCCTGTCTCCACAACATCATGCATATACAATAGTAAGAGCAAGTCCACTGAAACAGCCCTTCACGACCTAGTCGCCTACATAGAGGGTTCTCTCGCTGTCAAGGAATACACCATGGTAGTATTTCTTGACATTGAAGGTGCTTTCAAAAATGTAAAACCAAAGTCAATCATGAAGGAGCTGGAGTTTCTAGGCATCAACACAACCGTAAGAAAGTTTATTAATAACCTTCTCCTCCTCAAGTTGAAATACAGTCTCCTCTACTTTGCAAAATAGCCATTAACAATACTCATTGTTAGAAAAAGGTGTAAAAGTGGTCGCGTATGCTGATGACGTGGCTATTGCGGGAAGCGCTATGTGCGACAGCAAAGTGAGCTACCAAAAGTGGCTTAGACGTACTACAATGGAGATGCAAGTTATCTTTGTCCTTAGGTGTTTTGGTGGACATGAAATTGAACTTCAAATCCAACATTTTGGAAAGGGCATGAAAGGCAAAGCTTGCAAGAGAGCTCTCTTGACAAAAGATGGAAGTTTAAACCGTGTATATACTGCAGTTGTCAGACCTATAATGCTATATGGTGTTGTGGTCTGGTGGACGGCGCTCCAAAAGTCCACCAACTGTTCAATACTCAGCCAATCCAAAGGATACTACACCTTATGCCTCTGTACATCGTGGCTAGACAAATTGCTGCGACTACTGCTGTGAGGATAAGTGAACTTTCCCTTTGGTCATGCGGCGCCTACAGCCACTGTATTATGCTTGATACCAAAAACTGCGGATTACACATTGCCTGAGCCGCTTTTCGATAGGACTCACTGGAAGTTTATTATCCATTGTAATAGAGGTTACTTAGACTTATATACGGATAGTTCCAAACTTGACGACAAGAACTTGGACTGGTGATATCGAGAAGATTGCCCGATCGAAGCGGAGATGTAATGTCATAACGACGATAGTCATAAATATCTTCTCAGACAGCCAGGCAGTCATTAAATCCCTAGTCATTAAATCAAAAACCGCCCTCGACTGTCGCAGATCTCTCGACGAGATGGCTGAACAGTTCAAAATTCACCTGTTCTGAATGCCGGGCCAAAGAGATATCCCAGGGAGTTGTAGAGCGGTCGAGCTTGCGTAACAAGTAACTATCATACACATTCTAGAGGAACTGGAATCTGTGGGTGGGCCTCTAGCGGCATGTAAGCTAAGTCTTCAGCATCAGGCCCGAAGGGCAACGGAAGATAGATGGTCACAAAAGGGGGTTGTTGGCATTCCAAAATGATGTGGCCTGGTCTAGACTTAAAGAGATCTACCGCTTTGCTGTCGCTGGCGGACGTCTCAGTCATTGTGTCCGTCATGACAGGTCACAGTCTGATCGGAAAACTGACAGACTAAAGGTTGCCAGTAACGATTTTAGCCAAAGCTGCGAGGACGCCGGGGAAGAAGACACTATAGACCAACTGCTGTGTATGTGTCCCGCACACAAGGAGTTCCACTTTAGGTTCTCATTTCTTTGAGAACTTGTCTATTTTAGCGAAAGTGAACTTTGTTGGATAGGAACCAGAAAACGTATAAGTGAGTCTGATGGCATATTGCCACTTTAACTTTACCTAAACATACAGAGACGGTGCACTACATGATGTATTTGAAACTTATAAAGTCGACATTACCGCAACAAAGGTCGACGCGTTGTTCTATAGCTGCCATCATATGAGACACGTGAGAGAAAGCGGGAGATTTTAATGTTAAGATAGCAATATCAAATACCTTTAGTCAAACGGTCGGAAAATTTAGGCTGCATGAGTTAACGATTACCTTGTTGCAGCGAAGGTTTTCACCATCAGGTAGACTTCTCGCGTGTTAGTGATCCCGTTGGACACATTATGACATTTTTACTGAATCTTATTACCATATATGGGCATGTTAGTCACATGGGACATGTCAGTATGAAGTCCAACACATTGTAAAAGCAAGTTTAGTATACCACTTTTTATTTAGTGGGGAATGAAATATGGTTAACATGATCCTAAAAATATGTAAATGCACTTTTAAGACACTTTCATTAACTTCTTGCATATCACCGTAGGATGGGGAGTATACGAGTCTAATCATTCAGTTTGCAACACCATTTTGATCTGCGACCATATAAAGTGCATCGTCTTGATATTCTAGTCGATCTAGCCATGTCCTTTCGTCTGTCCGTTTGTTTGCCGCAATCAGGTCGAACGAATAAAGCTAGCCACTTAAAACTTTGAAAATATAATTCTTATTGATGTAGGTCATCAGAGGTTGCAAATTGACCATATCGATTTAGATTTGGATATGGCCCAATATAAGCCAAACCATCGATTTCACTTTATTATCTGAGTTGGCTTTAACTTTGCACAATGACTTCTTCTACTACCACCAACATCTGTGTCAAGTATGGCCTAATTTGGCCCATAACCTAATATAGCTCCCATATTAACCGATCTCCCGAGACCGAAATTTTGCATGTCACCTTATGGTCCTCCAAAAACACGAAGTTGGTACAAAATTTTGGGGTGAAATAACCTATGGGGACGGATGTGTATCAAATCAAAGATATTTAAAAGTAGAATACAAATCTGATATACAAATTTATTTTTTGGTCTGAGGGCCATCCCCACCCTGCAAAACCTCTCAGCGGGACATATTTACCGATTGGGACAATATGGATATCAAATGAAAGGTATTTAAAAGTAGAGTACAATGCTGATTTAAAAATTTTGTTCCTTGGTGTCTGAGGCGCCCACACCACGTCATCCCCCAAAACCCCTTAACACGA
Organism: Stomoxys calcitrans; assembly: GCF_963082655.1. Classification (NCBI taxonomy): domain Eukaryota; kingdom Metazoa; phylum Arthropoda; class Insecta; order Diptera; family Muscidae; genus Stomoxys; species Stomoxys calcitrans. The sequence goes on from NC_081556.1 coordinate 67,595,802, forward strand.
CATATATACCGATTGGGAGAATATGGCTATTAAATGGGAAGGGTTTGGAAGTTGAGTACACCTGTTATAAGAATATGGTACACGGTGTCTAATGGGCCTCCCCAACCCCAAAAAGCCCCAAAACGGGCATGAATGTCCAACGTCACAAAATGGGTATCGAATGAAAGGACTTTGGGAGTTGCCCACGAATCTGGTATACACATTTGGGACAGAGTCTGGGGCCGGCCCACCAACTAAATATACTTCAATAGGACGTGTAGTTCGATCGGGACAATAAAGGACTCAAATCAATCGTCTTTTGGGTCTTAGCGTCAGGGGACGACCCTCTCCTCTATAGTTGATATTTTACTTTCGTCTTAAATTTCTAATTTACATGCCAAAAATTTATCCCAATATCCCACTTGGTAAAAAGTACTTCGTTTACAGACCAATACTGCCGTTTTGTATTGGCCTGTTAATGAAGTAGTGTTACTGAATACTCTATAGTGCCAAATAAATATAATCCATGGATTAGTTTAGTAGTGAATTTTGGCGCTATAAGTACTGAAAATATGGAGTTGGACCTGTTTAGAAAGTCAACCAAGCAAAAAATGTCTGCCGAAGCTGCATTAAAAGAACTCGATAGCATACACAAAAAATATTGACAGAGACTCTAATGGTTGTAAGTAAGCATTACAAGATATGATTATCCCGGCCTACAAGGGATAACTATGAGCACCACATAGGCTGGAACTTTGAGCTTCGACTTGTGTGGTGTCCGTCGTTACCACAGGAAGCTAAGCTGAAAGCTATCGGGCGCATTCACAGGTTGCGGATGGTGGAAAGCTCCGTTTTTATCCGGAGTAGCTGCAAATGCGGCCGCAGGCAGTCAGCGATTTTCGAGAGGAGAGTCTCAGTGAGGAGTCAGGTGGCACTGGCTCTTAATTAAATACTGAGTGCCAACGATACTCGAGATGACAAGGCGAGTTATTGGCGCCTTCAAATAACCTTCAAATATTGACAGAGACTCTAATGGTTGTAAGTAAGCATTACAAGATATGATTATCCCGGCCTACAAGGGATAACTATGAGCACCACATAGGCTGGAACTTTGAGCTTCGACTGTGGTGTCCATCGTTACCACGGGAAGCTTAGCTGAAAGCTATCGGGCGTCCACAGGTTGCGGATGGTGGAAAGCTCCGTTTTTATCCGGAGTAGCTACAAATGCGGCCGCAGGCAGTCAGCGATTTTCGAGAGGAGAGTCTCAGTGAGGAGTCAGGCGGCACTGGCTCTTAATGAAATACTGAGTGCCAACGATACTCGAGATGACAAGGCGAGTTATTGGCGCCTTCAAATAACCAATGGCCAACATCAGCGTCTGTTCCCTGGTTAGAGGCGGCTGGAGGCGAGCGTCGGATCTTGGAGCATAGCATACACAAAAAATATTGACAGACTCTAATGGTTGTAAGTAAGCATTACAAGATATGATTATCCCGGCCAACAAGGGATAACTATGAGCACCACATGGGCTGGAACTTTGAGCTTCGACTTGTGTGGTGTCCGTCGTTACCACAGGAAGCTAAGCTGAAAGCTATCGGGCGCATTCACAGGTTGCGGATGGTGGAAAGCTCCATTTTTATCCGGAGTAGCTGCAAATGCGGCCGCAGGCAGTCAGCGATTTTCGAGAGGAGAGTCTCAGTGAGGAGTCAGGTGGCACTGGCTCTTAATTAAATACTGAGTGCCAACGATACTCGAGATGACAAGGCGAGTTATTGGCGCCTTCAAATAACCAATGGCCAACATCAGCGTCTGTTCCCAGGTTGGAGAACGAGCGTCGGCTGGAGGCGAGCGTCGGATCTTGGAGCAAGCGGCTCGCCACAACGAGGGATACATGTGCAATCCAACAAAACCCATGTGGTTGGGGTGCTGGGCAAGAAACCCTCCCCCGGAAAACTATAAGAACTACTATGAGAAACAAAGAAATAGTAAAAACAGACCACACCAACGTTGACGACCCACACAAACGAAAAAAGGACCATGATTTGCGGTTCTGCACCTGGAATGTCCGCACTCTTTATAAGGAAGGTGCAGTATACGCGCTGGCGGATGTATTAGAGAAGTACAAGACAGATATTACCGCCATACAGGAAATGCGATGGACTGGGAATGGCGTCAATACAGTGGCAGGTTGAGGCTGATGGATTTCACCGCGGCAAAAAACATGGTAGTTTGTAGCACCAGATTTCAACATAAAAGTATTCACAACGCCACATGCTGTCACCCGATCAAGACATGAGGAACCAAATTGATCACGTTGTGAAATCCGTACTTGGTACCGGAAGCCTCTTCCAAGAAACCCATGGTACGACCATGAGTCTGGAGATGCCACTGAAGCCAATAATGCTGCTTATAGAGCAACCCTGCCATTAATAGCAACGAATCAAGAGAAAAGGAGAGAGGAGAAACGTCTATTCCGCAGAAATAAAGAGGAAATGGAAAGACGTAAGTGTGAGCGAATTGATATGTACAGAAGTCAGAATGAAGTCCGGAAATTCTACCAAAGAATTAAACATCAAACCGATGGCTTTGGTGCAGGCACATCCTCCTGCAGAGACAAAGAAGTAAATCTGGTAACTGACACAGACAACATGCCGAGGATATGGAAAGAACATTTTACCTAACCGCTAGTGTCCGACGTTGGCGGCGAAGAGGATACTACAGAAACAAACAATGATGATGGTATAGAATATTTACCTCCTAGTCAGAATGAGGTCCAAGTAGCAGTGACCCGACTAAAGAACAACAAAGCGGCAGGAGCCGACGGGTTATCCGCTGAACTATTTAAGACCGGAGGCGACACGCTGATAAGGCGTATACATCAGCTTATCTGCGCAATTTGGCTAGAAGAAGGCATACATAGAATGGAACCCGTACACAAGAAAGGAGACAAGACGGAATGTGCCAACTACAGAGGAATAAGTCTCCTCCCCAAAGCATACAAGATTCTCTCGAGCGTACTGTGCGAAAGATTAAAAACTGAAGTCAATGAGATAATTGGGCCCTATCAATGCGGCTTTAGACCTGGCAAATCCACCCTGGATAAGATATTCACACGGCCCAAATCCTACAAAAGACCCACCTTTACCCTTTACGTTCAAAGGTATTTCAAGCCATGTCTGAGTTTGGTATCCCTGCAAAATAAATAAGACTCTGCAGGATGACACTTGCTGATACGCGTTCTTCAGTAAGAATAGGAAAGAATCTCTTCGAACCATTCAAAACCAAACGAGGTTTCAGACAAGGAGACAGCCTATCGTGTGATCTCTTTAATATCCTGCTGGAGAAGATTATACACATGCTACTCGCCTGTGCCGACAACATCGACATCATAGGTCGGTTACCGGAAGTAGTAACTGCAGCCTTTGAAAGAAGAGATAAGACGAAATGGATGATCTCAACTCCCAAAACGCCTTGTACAACCGAACAGATAAAGAAAATGGAGAAAGTTGGGAACCAAAACTTTGAGATAGTCAGCAACTTTATCTACCTCGGCACCGCCGTTACCAAAACGAATGACACAAGCTTTAAGATAAAGCGAAGAATAATACTGTCAAACAGATGCTACTTTGGACTAAGTAAGCAGTTTAGAAACAAGGCCACCTCTCGGCAGACGAAGATTACACTATACAAGACACTGATCCTACCCGTGTTGTTATATGGTTCTGAGGCATGGGTACTTGTGAAAGCCTATGAGGCAGTGCTTGGAGTATTTGAGAGAAAGGTTCTTCATAAAAAATATGGACCATGAAGAATATAGGCGACCTATAAACCATAAGCTGTATGAGTTGTATGACGACGATAGCATAGTTACACGCATCAAAATACAACGGCTGCGTTGGCTAGATCATGTTGTCAGAATGGATGAAGAATCTCCAGCAAAGAAGTCTTTTGAAGGCAAACTGGTACACGCAAACTGGGAAGACCAAAAGCCCGATGGAAAGATCAGGTGGAGGGAGACACCTCAAAACTTGGTGTGAGAGATTTTAGAATGAGCGCAGCAGATCGAGGCGCTTGGAACGCTATTCTATGTTCGGCTAGTGGAACAAATGTCCTGTCATAGCCAATTAAAGTAAAGTAAAAGTAAAGGTGGAATCATGTCAACATCGTTAGCGGTTTAAAAATGGCTTCGTTTCAAATATGAAAAATATTATTTTTTTGTTAAAAATTTTCAAAATTTTTCAAAAAAAAACTCCCATTCCCTTCAAGTTTTCGCAAACTTTAACCATGAAAGCATTATCAATTCTTCCCATTTTTCATTGGAGGAATTAAGAAAAATTTTAAGCGCTAATTTGACTCATTTCGATTTCAAACCACCCCGTTACCTTAAGACCAATATGGCCAAATTTTTTCCTAAATTTCAAAAGTTTCACACTGGCAAAAAAGTTCCATGGGATTTTTTTTTAAGTTTTTTGGGTTTGAATTAAAGTTTGATTATATGAGGCCTACACTAAAACATTGATCGATTTTCCCGTGGTTTTCAATATAAATGTGCTAGACAAGAATAAGGTCTCCAACAAAAGTTAAAAAATAAATCGGAATTAAAAATATGTGTTTTATAGCGAAAACGAAATTTCATCGGCGGGTAAATTAGTTACTTCCAAAATAAATAAAAAAATGTATTATTTTATATTATTCTCTACAAAATAATCTGAAGTATGAAAATTTAAAAGCTCTTTAATTAAAATGGTATCGGGATCGTCCTTATCTGCAACTTCACATATTTTAGGTAGGCATTAGTTCTGATGCTGCATAGTACCGGATCAGACGATAACAATTTAAATTTTGCCGAATATAAATCAGTTCAAATGTGGTTTGTATCAATACTATATGCTTCCAATTTGGTTGAATTTAACATCTTCGTGCTATTAATCACAGCCAAAATCACTCTTAGCAAGTGTTCATCAAGACCGGTTATTTTAAATGTCGATACGGGTTCCTCAAAAAAGCGCCTTGCCGTGTTGCCATCTTTTGTGCTTCCGTATCCGAAAAGGGGCTTTTCTATTATAAAACTATTTTTGCTTAAACTCCAACTGGATTCGATTCTTCTGTTCTTGCCTCATTTTATGGAAATCTTGGTTGTTTCTAGCAAAGACATCACGGTTTCCAGGGCTAGTCCGATATTTAAGGGCATATGATAACTGCAAACAATTGTCCATGAATCGAATAATACAGTGCAGGGGCGAAATACTTTTATATTTCTTCCCGATTGGTTTATAACAATCATGGGTAATGCAGCAATTTCTTCCTTTATTTCGTCCACCAAAGCTCGTGTTGTGTTCTGGTTTTCCTTCGTATAGTCGAACCGAATTGGGCGACATAAATATTTTGAGCCAGGCGTTATATTTAACCATACATCTTCAAATGCATTTTCTTTCGATGATGAAGAGTGGTCTTTGTACAATCTCATTCTCAATGGTACAAATGATGCCATAAAAATTGATGTCAAGTTGGTATCAATTTCTGTTTGTTGTTTATATTCGGGAAATCCAGATGATCTCTCACAACCCCATTTGCTGATCAAAACCACTTCGGAGTTATCACATGTGTTCAACTGTTCTTCAGTAAAATTGGATATAATTCTTACAGCAGTATTTTCAAGAAGATCAATAAGTTTTACTCTTGCATTCAATTCGTCCATATAAATATTCGATGGCACCATTTTCATCCTAGTACTGTACAATTTATGTTTTGAGGGTAAACAGCCCCAACCTTTTTCACGAAGAGCCTTCCTCATTGTTGAGTATTTGTTTCTTTAGAGACCTAGGTTCAAAATTAAGGCCAGTGCATCTTCAGAATCACGGCAGGAATCAGCGGTTTAATTCCAATAAGTAGTTTCGATTTCAGCCACTCTTCATACATTTTGAAAAACTTGATTTTTGCGAATGAACATTCTGGCTAACTTCTCGCAAATGATTTGTAGAATTTTTCAAGTTTGTCTATAGCGACTTTATTTAGCCTTAGTCCATATATGTGGTCCAAGGTGTATACAAGTTCCATAAATGACTCCGTGTATGATTTCGAATCATTTTTGATGTCCTATACAATGTTTGAAAAAGTGGAATACTTCAGCGTCTGCATCAAATCAAAACTCAAATATATTCTACAGGTATAAAACACATATTTTTATTCCAATTTGTATACCCTCTACCATAGGATAGGGGGAATACTAGTTTCGTCATTCTGTCTGTAACACCTCGAAATATTCATCTAAGACCCCATAAAGCATACATATTTTTGATCGTTATGACATTTTAAGCCGATCATGTCCGTTCGTCCGCCTGTCTGTCAAAAGCAAGCTAACTTTCGAAGAAGTAAATCTAAGCGCATGAAATTTTGCACAAATACTTTTTATTAGTGTAGGTCGGTTGGGATTGTGATTGGACCAAATTGGTCCATGTTATGATATAGCTGTCATATAAACCGATCTTGGGTCTTGACTTCTTGAGCTTCTAGAGAGCACAATTCTTATCCGATTTGGCACGAGGTGTTTTGTTGTTACTTCCAACAGCTGTGCTAAGTAAGATTCAAATCGGTCAATAACCTGGCTGCTATATAAACCGATCTTGGATCTTGACTCCTGAAGGCTCTAGAGGGCGCAATTCTTATCCGATTTAACTGAAATGTTGTACAACGGCTTCTCCCATGACTTTCACCAATCATGTCAAATATGGTTTGAACCGATCTATAGCCTGATACAGCTCTTAAATAAACCGATCTCCCGATATTACTTCTTTAGACCCTATAGGTAACAATTCTTATCCTATTTGGCTGAAATTTGGCACAATGACTTTTATTATGGTTTTCAACATTCAATTCATGTATGGTCCGAATCGGACTATAACTTGATATAGCTCCAATAGCATTACAATTCTTATCCATTATTCTCTGTTTGCCTAAAACGAGATACCGGGCGAAGAACTCGACAAATGTGATCCATGGTGGAGGGTATATAAGATGCGGCCCAGCCGGATTTAACACGCTCTTACATGTTTTAATCTTTTGTAGGACACCTTTTTCTGGTCTAACACATTTATATTGCAAACCATGGACTAATCGATCAACGTTTCAGTGTAGGCCCCATATAAGGTTCAATTTCACATATAGAGATTTTTACACTGAGTTTAATGAAGTCTAGATGAAACTTAGGGTAGATAGAGTTTGAGTTAAGGGACGTTTTATACATCATTGGAAAGGCATTTCCTTTAAAATAAGGTATATTGTGTAAATAAGGGTTTCATTGCTTATTTTTGAAAAATCAACTTTTATGTTGCCGGTGACATAAAATCGGGCAGGATAGAGACATTTTTAATGATTCCTTCTGTTTTTCGTAGTAAGTGATAAAGGAAAGAAGTTGTTGTTTTTTTTAGCAGTGAATATAGCACTTCTTGAAAATCGACTTTTTTAGAATTTTGGCTGCCATAACTTCATATATGTTATATCCTAACGAGACATACCTTAAATTGCTGGAAACATTTCAAGCTGTAATTCAAGCCCAAAGACTTTAAAAAATCCCCGTAGAACTGTTTTGCCAGTGTAAAGGTAACGGAGCTGTTTGATACCGAAATGAGTCAAATTTGCACTTAAAAGTTTTCTTAACACCACCACTTTGGTAGAAATGAAAATAAATGATAATGCTTTCATGGCCAAAGTTTGCGAAAATTTTAAGGAAATGGGAGTACCTTTTTTGAAATATTTTGCCAATTTTTGAAGGTTTGAGATGTCAAAAGTGGTCAACTTTAACACCCTGTATTAAAGTACTTTCCTGAAAGCGTATGCTCTCCTCTACAAATAACTAGAACATTTTTATACACTAAAATAAACAGATAAAAAGTTATAGACTTATTTCCAATTTTTTGTCATTTGGCCGACTGTGCTACTGCAGTTCTCTGGCCTTCCATGTCAAAACGTCTGCCCTTTCATTTACCTCACTCCGTTATGACCCGGTACAAAAACAATGCGGATTATGCCATCCTTACAGAAAGCGTAAATCTCCTTCTTATACCCCAACAGTGTTCGCGTCCTTACCGTCCCGATTGTTATTACCCTATATCACACTCGAAGTCCTCGCGTTAGCACTACCCCACCTCACGTATACCGTAATCGCCCGGATCTACGCTTCCAGGCCCCTATATGGTCAGGCAGTCTAAAACCGATCTCAGTCCCTGGGTTCTCAATGCAGACACCCGGCCCGACTCTGTCCCCTAGCTTTAATCCATCCGTGTTACAAGATCTTACAGACGACAATACTAGGGTTTCGTCAGTCCAAGACTGTGCCGCTGACAGCAGTGCCACGCACTCTCCCTCTAGTGTCGTCTTAGGTATCCTATCGCAAACCTTATCCCTTCCTTCCAAGTCGTGTCCTTTAGTATAAGAAATGCAATTATGACTCGTCTTCATTGCCATAATCCTAAAAATATGGAAAAATCTTAAATTTTGGGCCATTTTTTTTTTGCAAACTTGCTAATGAACGTTTCATTAAAGAACAGCAGGATAATTCTCTCAAATCAGTGTGTGTTCAAGTTTAACGTCAATAAAGTGGGACCGCCTTTTCAGCCAGTCCGAACCGCGTGCCGCAGGGGGACACTTCTTTGTGAAGAAGTATTTAAATGGCTGCCCATAGTATTTTTATACTTATACCCTCCACCTCGAAATATGCGTCTGAGATCCCATATATTCTTGATCGTCATGTTATTCTAAGTCAGATCTAGCCAAGTCTGTCCGTGCGTCCGTCCGTCTGTATGTCGAAAGCACGCTAACTTTCGAAGGTGTAAAGGTATCCGCTTAAAATTTTGCACAAATACTTTTTATTACTGTAGGTCCGTTGGAATTATAATCTGGTACAGCTGTTATATAAACCGATCTTGGATCTTGACCTCTTGAGCCAATAGAGTGCGCACTTCTCATCCGATTTGGCTGAAATTTCGCAAGAGGTGTTTTGTTATGACTTGTACAACGAAACATCGATTGGTTGAAGGGGACCTCAAAGATTTCAATTTTTAAATCCACTCTGCTGAAAATTTCAACTTTGACAGTAATTGCTTTTTTTGCCTCTTATTACGGTACTAACCACATGTTCATGTCTTTGACACCTTTCGTTGGCAAAAGAGCTTTTAGTTATGTCCTCTATAAAATCCTATACTATTTTGGTACCAAACTAAAAAAAACACTTTGCTTACATAAAAAAAAATTAATTTTGGAAAAATTTTTGCATTCATTTGTTAAAAAACCTTCGTACGATAACATCGATTAGTTGAAGGGACCTCAAAGATTTTAATTTTTAAAATTGTTGTATTTTTCTTCACCTGGGCAACATTGTGTGGCGTAACTCACTGTGGTTCGAAATCTAAAAATTCTCAAAATCCTTCCCAACTGGGAAATGGTTAAAAAAAACTTCCAAAAGGGACTCATCGACAGTGACATTGGGTCATAACACAAAAGCTAAACTTTGTATTGCTTGCCGGTTAGATATTTTTGTGCGAGTATCTTAGTTTTAAAGTGAGTTTGGGACATTCAATATTTTGTCAATCATTTCGGCGAACTGGCTAGTATTTTGATGACGATTTTTTACTTTTGTTAAATTTTTGTAACATTTTGCGATAGATTTACTTTGTCTCACATTGGTTATATGTTTTCAACAGGATATAGTCCCGATCTCGTCAATCGGTTTTAAATACTATTCATTTCTATAAAATACTACCCACACAAACTAAAAATATTAAGAATATTAAATTTTTTAGTTTGAAAAAAAAATTTTAACAACTTTTATACAAAAAGTCGTCATATGAGCACGACATGCAAATCTAAATGATGTGCTTAAGTTCTGCTTTGATTTGTTTGGGAAAAAATCACTGAAATTTCGCCCTTAAGCAGGCACTATCTTCGCTTTTCGCCATATTTCTCGCCAATTACGTTTCTTAGATAACAGATTTCAAAGCAAAATAAGCTCGCTGATTTCATTCAGTAGGACATTTCGTCAGTACTAATGGTAAAATTTTAATACATTTCAACGATGAAAAACGAATTAGTACCAGACTTTAAGGGAAATTTTCATTAAATTTTGTCTCTAGCAAATTTTGACATCAAAAACATTGTCAAAAATAACAAACTTAATTTTGTTCTTAGAAAATATGTCGAAAATCTAGAAACGCTCTTTTGGAAAATGTGTTTTTGAAATGTTGTTTTTCGAGAAATAATTTAGAGGGGACCACGCTTATGGCAAATTTTGCTTATAGAGAATTTTTCACTGAAATTTTGTCTTTAGAAAAAATTTCATTTAAAATTTTTTCCCTAGAAATAATTTCATTGAAATGTTGGCTTTAGAAAAAAATTCATTGAAATTTTGGCTTTAGAAAAAAAAAATTTAGAAAAAAATTCATAAAATTGTTGTGTATGGAAATTTTTTTATTTTTATGTTGTCCCTAAAAAAGAATTCATTTATATTTTTTCTTCAGAAAAAAATTTTGTCGTTAGAAAACATTATTTTGTGGGGCCCGGGAATAAACAAAAAAGTTATTTTCATTTAGAAAAAGAGAAAAATATATATATGATGAATCTATGTCTAAAAAAACTTTCTCTAATTTCGTCTAAGAAAATTAAAATTTTTTGAATTTTTTAACAAGAAAGTTTGTTGTTAAAAAAATTGTCAAAAATCTCAAAACAGCTAATTTGAATTTTGTCTTTAGAAAAAATGTCAGAAATCTAAAAAAACTCCTTTGGAATTCTTTTTTTTGAATTTTTTTTTTTTTTGTTTTTTTTTTTTTTTTTGAAATTTTGTGTTTCGAAAATTATATTAGAGGAGCCCGGGGCTGAACCAAATCTTGTCTCTATTGAAATTTTCTCTTCAGAACATATCTTAATGCAATATTGTAAAAAAAAAATTATACATCCCTGCCCTCCACCATGTATTGTGATTGCTTTCTTTGGGCAAATACTAAAAGCGCATAATCGTGGGCTACAACAGAAATTGAGGTATACAATTTTAAAATATTTGTAGGAGAATTATAAGCTGTAGGTGTTCGTTTCCAACAGGGGTTTCCTTTTTGACAATTGTTCGTGTGAAAATTCAAAGTCAGTACCAGGCTTTAATTAAGAAACATCATATATGAAATATGGTTAGAGGGAATTACTTGGTATTTTGAGAGGGGAATCTGCCGTCAGCATAGTGAACAGGTTATCCTAGACGTAGGCAACAGCACGAAGACCACACGCGTATTTTTAAATATCCAACGCATTCATTACGTTCGGACGAAGCTTGTTAGTCAGGTCGCAATTCAGGTGGGCATTCACATTTGGCTGACACTGTGTTTAAATCATGTGAACTCACTGCGTCTTTGTGATTAAAAAGTTATTTTTTTTAATGAACAATTTTACGTTTGTTTGTGTAGCAGGTGCCAACCAAGCCGTGTGTTAATTCCTCAATGGGGAAAAGTTTGTGCTATAAAGGTCTGAAATCTATAATTCTTTCAGTAAGTTTTGAGCGTCTCATTTACACCTCCCCTTTATTTTTATTTTATTGTCTGAATTGCGTTTGGCGGAGATCTCTTCGATCTGCTTGTTTGTTTGTGAGGCCTAATCTGACCATTCTTATTTTGTCCTTTCCGATTGGTTGTAACAGTCTGTGAACATTTGCTTGGCATTATTCGGCTGTGGCAGCGCGATGTAATGGCGGTGTGCTTAGCATTCTACCGAACATTGCAAGTTGTTAGCCGTGATCGCACTTTTGTTGGTGTTATTGTAAGACCCAATTCGACAAATACGCAATGCAATCGCTCTATGGCAAACAAGCGGATATAACGAAAAACCTGTTGCCGCTTAGCACAACTGACACAAATTTAAGATCGATTGATTTGTTTTTTTTTTTTTTTTGTTTTTCTTTTCTGTGATGCAAATCCACGGCGGATTTGCAGGTGTGTCCCACGAGTTTCTTGGCGTCAATGCCTTTTTGGTACGTAATTCGGGCGACTTGATTTGACACCACTTAGGAATGTGCGTGAAGTTTTCGATTTTGGTTTTTTTTTTTTTTTTTTTTTGTGTAACGTTCTTGTTGTTAATAACTTTTAAATGAATTAGATCTACAAGCAAACATGTGAGAACACAATAACAAACTAATGTGTGTTAACGAATACGTATATGGATATATGTAGTCATGACTCTTTTAACTCTTTTTATCGCGCTACAATTGAAATCAATGTTTACTTCGCGCCCATGATTTGCGATAGTCCATCCGAATGGCTGACACAGCAAGATAGCGAATCGCATCCGAAACCTGTGTACCGAGTGCGCTAAACTACGTCGAATAACTGAATTAGAAACACAGCTGTCGCTACAGATCAGGCCCCAAATATACTAACGTACGACGTAATTTGTTCTCCCAAACCAATTGGACACTCAGCGCAGTGCAAAGAAAACCAGTATCCCAAAGTTAGATTTTTTAATATAACATACATGTAGAGTTAAGAGTAAAAGAAAACACGGCAACGAGTGAGTGAACATATTGTAAAAATGTTTGTAATATCGCGACAGATACCAAGAGCAACAAACAAATAAAATTCTATCCAAATACTATGCCTCTCATGCGTTTGCTTCTCTCCTATCTGCGTGGTAACAACAAACATAGTGGCTGTCAGATTTGAAGAGCGCAGTCTCCAGTTGTGTTGGCTCTCATGCATCATAAAGCGTGCAATGGGTATGGGGTAGGACTTCCCATTTAATTATTGGTATGTACGTAAGAACGGGATCATGAGCTAAAATTGATCGAATTCGGAAGTAGGAGTAAATGAAATTCTCACAGGGTGGGTGGAATTCTCCAGTCCGTTTGCAAAAATCACAAAATGTTGACCTAACGCTACGCTTACATTGGCCGCTAAAAAGTGTTGAAAACCATGTTTACCCTCGGAGCAAATTTATATTTGCGACAAGATTTCGGAAATCTCGTGTTTTGCAACGAGGTTTCCCATACATTTTCAGTGTGAGCAAATCTTCTTATATGAGGAGATTTGCAGCAAATCTCCTTCGAAAATGCAAATGCACCACTGCCTTTGTATTGAATATCGGTTAATATCGGTACAAAAAATTTTGAACCTCAACGCTAGTTAAAATGAACTAAATTTGGGAAATATTGAACTTCCTATGGTGCTGAAGAATAATATGCTCGTTGCGCAATTCAACAATTTCTTTATAACTACGAAAACTACATAGTATTAGTCCACTTTCAACTTCCCACAGATAAAATATGAACTAAAGACCATTGAAAATGAAAGATAAAATTATTGGAAAAAATCACTTTTACAAACGCTCCGCAGCATTCAATTGGACACATCTTAATTACTCAATCCATTTATTTCCGCTTGTCTCCCATCCCCACGCTATCAATTGCTGAGCTATTGTGACGAATACAAATTTATTATGAAAGGTTGCAATTATGAATTACATAAAACTTTACCTTTTGTCCCAGTCGAGTATTAAACCAAGAACCATCTGTTTACAAAGCAGACGCTCTACGCATTAATCGACATCAGTATTGTTTGAGTCTTCGATTATATTCCCATTTCAATATTTACTAACAACACAAAAGCAAAACTTTTTCTCACTTCTCGCAGTTACTACTTCCGGTGACCGACCTATGATATCGATGTCATCGGCATAGGCGAGTAGCATGTGTTCTCTTGTGATTAGAGTGCCATATCTATTACATCTGCATCTGCTATAATCTTCTCAAGCAGGATATTAAAGAGATCACACGATAGGCTGTCTCCTTGCCTGAAACCTCGTTTGGTATTAAGTGGTTCGGAGAGATTCCTTCCTATTCTTACTGAAAAACACATATTAGCAAATGTTATCCTGCAGAATTTTATTAATTTTGGAGGGATACCAAACTCAGGCATGGCTTGAAATACCTTTGAACGTAAAGGAGTATCGAAGGCGGATTTGTAGTCAACAAAGAGATGGTAGGCGTTGATTTGTCCTTCTCGGGTCTTTCCAGAATTTGGCGCAGTGTGAATATCTGTTCTAGGGTGAATTTACCAGGTCTAAAGCCGCATTGATAGGGCCCAATTATCTCATTGCCTTTAGATTTAAAACTTTCACACAGTACGCTCAAGAGTATCTTATATGCGATGGGGAGGAGAATTATTTCTCTGTAGTTGGCACATTCCATCCTGTCTCCTTTCTTGTGTACGGTACTTAGTATGCTGAGGTTCCAATCATGGGGTTATGCGTTCTTCTAGCCAGATTGCGCAGAAAAACTGGTGTATACGCCTTTGGTTTTGTGGGATTGCACATGTATCCCTCGTTGTGGTGAGCTGCTTGCTCCAATATCGGACTAATGTTTAGCATATTTTTATTTGGGCTAATGTTTAGCAAATTTTTAATTGGACGTATTAAAAATGTCATCTAGTGGCATAAACAGCATGTATCTGTTTCTACAAAAAACAAGATAGTATTGTGTTCTATTTCACGCACACAATAGCAGTGCAAATAGGCGAAATGTGCGCATACACCACTGAATGCAAAAACAAAATTTCTTGCTTTTCTCCCACACAATCACATTTTCATTTTGTGCATTCCCGAACTTTTTCAAGAGAAGACAATAAGCAATTGGCGTGCATAGATGAAAATACATTTTGCAAAAAAAAATCGAGAAAGTGAAAGATATTTTTTACGGCCTCAAAAAATTCTACATACTTTAAATAAAATGAATTGGAGGAGTGCAAAGCAGAAAAACTGAGAAAGTGAAAATATATATGAAATTATTATACATGCGAAACACTCCTAAGAATGGAGAACGTGGTAGAAATTAAATGATTAAATTAAATGAAATGACAATAAATAACAATATTGTTGTATTATTGTGCAATAACAATATTGCATTGGAATATCAAATTCTTCATATATAAATTAGGTTTCCTAATATTGACTAACAAGACACAACTACATCCCTTCATGTGGATCAATACTTCGAGATAAGGTTGGTATTTATTACGAGTTATTTCAAAATAAAAATAATTTCTTGTTTTACACTTTACAGATATGGCGCCGGCGATGAAAAATGTGTGGGAAGTAAAGGATGTAAATACCCGAGAGAACGACGTACAGTCCAATCCCTTTCCTAACATTCCATCTACCTGCACATATTGCTATTTTAATGACTTTGGTTTGAAGACTCATTAACAGCAGCAAAAAATGCAATCACGGTTGAAAAAGCTGACTTGGATTTTTTCCCATCTACATAGTGCCCACGCTACTAAAAGATTTTGTTGACCATATAGTAGTACCATTAAGACTTTCTCCACTTGTAATACCAATTAGTTTTTTGTTTTAATAACAAGACAAAATATTCAAATGCAATACATTTCATTTTGTATTCGCAATTAATCGACTGAAGTAAAAAATGGTTTATTTATGGGAAAATACCAATTATTTATTTTAATAATTTCAGTTAAACGTGTTTTTGAAATAATAAGCAATACTCAAATAAATTTGTTTATTAAGTTGATAACCGCTTTAATTGAATTATTCACCTTGTGATACATTTTTTATAGGTCCGATTTCAGCAAAATGTTTAATTGAACCTACAAATTCCTTAATTAAACCAAAATTTTCATTTTTTTTGTGTGCGGTTACATAAAATCGAATGAATAGAGATATGTGCATGATTTTTTGTGTTTTATAGAAGAAGTGATTCTGAATAAAAGTTTCTTAGACATATATGTGTAATAAAATGTAATGTAATACTTGCTTTTTTACAATGAATATAGCACAACTTGAAAAACGACTTGTTTTAGTATTTTGGCTGCCACCACCTTATTTATGACTAAGATATGTCGAGACATACCTTATGCTATTGGGAACATTTGATGCTTTACTTCAAGCCCAAAAAAGTGAAAAAACCCAGTGGAACTTGTTTGCCATTGTGAAACTTTTGAAATTTAATAAAAAAAATTGCCCATATTGGTCTTACGATAACGGAGTGGTTTGATATCAAATTGTGTCAAATTAGCTCTTAAAACTTTTCTCAATTTCTCTTCTTTGTGAAAATGGAAAGAAATGAACGTTTACGTAAACTTCAAGGAAATGGTAATATCTTTTATGAAAAATTTTGCAAATTTTTGACAAAAAATATTTTTCATATAATGAAAACGATGCCATTTTTGAAAGGCTAAAGATATTTACAAATTTGTGTTAAATTTTAAATTTATAACTCAAAAATTAACAAAGTTATTAAAAGAATACTGAAAAAACCCAAGTCAAAATTTTCATATTTTAAAAATAGATTAATTCATACCTCGTTAACGATGGCATGGTACATTAGGCACATTTATTTTAGATCTTATGAAGCTCTTTCTCTCGTTTGAACGAACTAATAGAGGACAGATTATTATATCACCCAGAATAAACTGCCTAAAGTCGAACGCACAATTCTTCATTGCTACAATACGTCTCTGGAACAACCCCCCTTTGAACATTCAACGCATAACATTAAACGTTTTATTTGATTATCTAATTTTTGTATTAGTTAAATTTTTTCATTTTAATGTTGTTTTTAATTATAACAAATAATATTTTAACTGTTATAATCTATTATTATTTTTTTTTTTAATTTTTGTAAATTAGACCTAATTATTGTCTATACACAAATGTGGGACTGTGGCTGAAGGGTATAAAGGAGAGTAATTCAAATCCGTCACCCAAATTTTGTGGCCAAGTGTCTGGGGCAGCCGTCTGCAAGTCTCTGTATTAATGATGTGTGGAAATCTTATGATCTTATGATTGGATAACAAATGCCATCTCCACCTTGATTACAAAACAACGACAAGCGAACGAATACGCGGACAGAGACATGGCTACGCCGGAACAGGACAAATTTCTGAGTCGAACCATACAGTTTATCACAATCGCAGTACACGGAAACAAAGCTGGCAGAAAGAAAATTTCACATTTTTCATTATTCGTAGGATGTTAGCAATAAAAGCGAGCCAAAGAACCAACAATTTAAGATGCTATCTTTATATTTATTTCCTTCATTTACTAATGGACACGACAATCCGTTTCTAATTTCGATTGCTGATTGATTCCTTTTTAACACCACATATGGCTGTCCATTTACTTTTATTTTTTGAACTTTGCACCTTAACCTAAAAATACCAAACATTTAAAGGCGCTCCTATTTGGAAGGCTATATTTTCGTCTTTAACTAAGGTACACTGTTGTGGTGTCTCAAAGTAAATTTCCTAACTTTCGACGATATATTAACTTTCATTTTAAGTTATGGATCTATTAACCCACCATTTAAAATTAAAAACCTTAATGTTAATGCACATATTTTTCAGTAAAGGAAATGTTTCCGTAAAAAGTTGGAGAATTGATCATCTTTGAATTAAGTTTGCTTATTAGGGCAAAATTTGTTTAGTGTACACTCACTAAACAAATTTGAAAATAGCAAACACTGTCTGCTGAATATTAGTAGTTAATTTTGCTGGTATCGTAGCAATAGTTCTGCAATTACAGCAGTAGTACTGCAATTCGGAGCAGCCGGCTTACTGCTGAAAAGTCTGTTGTTTGCTGAAAATGACTGCAGCTTAATTATGAAGGGCATGTTTGAAGAAAAAATAGAACACATATGTAAATGTGTGTGTGTCTATGTGGATGTTTATTATTACCACTGAATGTATACTTTCCGTAACCTTTTTTCTTTAAATTTAGATACAAAAGGCCATGCCAGTCATGTGCATATTAGTAGAGTAATAATTAAAAATCAGAGCTAGTTCGGCCACATTTCAAAATATATAGCAACGGATGGATCAGATAGCTTCCTTACAGCAATACTCCACAAATTAAAATCATCTCTTCCAACAAAATTTTCTAAGAAAATTCTAAAAAATGCCTAAAGTAATCAAAACAAGTAACAGGCAACCATAAAAAGTAGCATACACATTTTTGTTTGTGTACTCGAAACAGCAGATTTTGTTAGTTGAAATAGCAGTAAAAAATATTCGCTAATACAGCATCCCTATATTTTCTGAAACATAAGAAATGTCTGCCTTCCCATTTTCAGAAGACAAAAACCGCAGTTTTAGCAAACATTTTTTTTGTTTCGAATAAAAAATTTAGTTGAGTGTAGTAACGTAGAATACAACTTAGGTTTTAAACATTAATTTCATAGTAGGGTCACTTATGAAGTACTGAATCCAACTTTGGAACCGAACATTACATTTAGCTTAAAATTGAATAGGACAGCACTTATTTATATGTGAGAAGTTTGCCCGGTTGCTTAAGAGAATGTTCATAGCCAAATTTTTATTCACCGTTACTCTATGAAAAAGCCAATAATGAGATGTCTGAGCTTACGCTCCTATACGCTCACGTGCTCACACTCTGTCAAATGGAAGAAACCCAAGTGATAAACAAAGTAAACGAATCATCATTTCGTTTAACAAAACGTCTTTTCGAAAAAGATGAACAATTTTTGGCTAAAAAAATTTTTGAGATTTCGCATAAAAGAGCCATCATTTACCACAGAAAAAGTTCCTAAAGGTTTTACCATAATTGAAGTGACTTGTACATAAAAAAGTGGCAAATTCTTTCTTTCAAGCGATCAATTTATTTATTGCCTGTTTGTTGATATTAAAATCAAGTCGGCTTTCAAAACCCTCAATCTCAGTGCATATAGATCCAAGTCTTAGAATTCAAGTCTCGAAGAAATACATTGAAAATCCGTGTATGCCAAATTCCTCGAGGATCGGTTCATTAATAAGCATACGAAATAACTGCGTTCCCCTGTGTGTAATTCAATATATTTAAATATATGTGAGAATGCTTACAGATGTTGGGCAGTATGTAAACGGGCCGTTGGCTCGAAATGGGACCTGAATCCGAGGATCGTTCCCTGGCTCTATAGAAGCGTGATTAGGCAGGATTGAGGATGAGTGCAGCTCATACCATCGCGGTATAATCGAGGCGACGATAGGAAACCTAAAAGTAAGGGAAGAGTTTTCCGATTGGATACCTGAGACGACTCTTGAGGCCGAGTGTGAGGCACTGCAGCTAGCGGCACAGTATTGGACTGACGGAACCCTAGTATTGCCGTCTGGAAGATCATGTTATACGGAGAACCCAGGGACTGAGATCTGTTTTAGACTCCGTGACCATAATACGGCCCTGCAGGCAGAGATCCGGCGATCACGGAATACGTGAGGTGGTGTGGTACTTGCGCGATAAACTTGGTTAACTCGAATTAAGGGCGTGGGCGACAAACGTGTAACACTGTGGAACAGCGAAACAGTTGGTAGATCGCCGAAAATCCTATGGGGAAGTAAGAATGAGGTCAGTATAGCTTTTGGTGTCATAATGGGACACATAGCACTACGAACTCACTTATGCAAAATCGGTGAGGCAAGTGATAGCATGTGTAGGGCATTTGGGGAAGATGATGAGATGTTGGAGCATTTCCTATGTCGTTGCCCGGCTTTCGCGGCTAACAGACACCGGTATTTAGGTGGGGACACGATACCAGATATAAACTAACTTACGGGAGTGGTATGGGAAACAATTAAGGAGTTTGTAACCTAACATAAGCTACATCCAATTTACAACCAATATCAAGCAAAATCCATCATTTATAGACATATATATAGAGGTGTAAGGTGTGATTTAGCGTCAAATTTCCAAAAGTGCAAATCGGGCGATAGCTACGTAAAAATTAACTAAAATTTGTTTTTAAACCTACCATTATAAGATTCCGGGAATACTAATTTTTTCTCTCCGTTAGCATCACATCGAAGTATTTATTTCCAACCCAGCACCATAAAAATTTAAAGCAGTCTTCAAAAATTAAGCTTTTTAACTGAATATAAATTTTCAGTTAAAAAGCTACACTTTTGATTTTAGATTCTTCTTTAGTCCAAAGGAAGGGCTATATCGGACCATATCTTAACATACCTCCCAAATTAACCGATTTTGAATTTGACTTGGCACCGTCTGAATGAAATTTAGCTAGCTATGTCAAATTTGGTATATTTTTCGATATAACATCTAAATAAACTGATATTCCGGTTTGGTTTTTTGAGAACGCTTTTTATTTGTTCCAATCGTTAAGCGTGTCTATTTGGGTGGTTTTCAGTGGGCTGGGGTGGCCTGCAAGCACTTTCCGATGTCAGATTTTTGGTCTACCCACGGTCTACCACCGGTAACTTTGTTCAAGTGTTAGGGATACTAACTATAAGGTTAGAAACAACAATTTGCTTAAATCGCTTCATCAATATCGGAGATATTGTAGTTGTAAAATTCTTTTCGGACAAATCGGATATAAAATATCAATTGGATGGTCGTTAGCCCAACATTTAAGATTTTTCCTTATTTATAGGATTTTTGCAACGAAAAAGAGCCGAAGAACCAAAACTTTAAAGTAAAGATTCTATATTTAAATACAATTTCCTATTTACCAACGAACAAATTTCGTTCGCTGATTGATTCTCATTTTACTTCAAAGATGACTTGTCAAATTTTTATTTTATGAAATGTTCTTTTTTTTAACTTAGTATCTTAACATAAAACAAGTAAGACGTGCTATGTTCGGCCGGGCCGAATCTTATATACCCTCCACCATGGATGGCATTTGTCGGGTTCTTTGCACGGCATCTCTTTTTAGGCAAACAAGGAATAATGAATAAGAACTGTTATGATATAGGAGCTATATCGAGTTATATATAGTCCGATTCGGACCATAAATGAATTGAATGAATTCTGAACATTGTAGAAGTCTTTGTGTAATATTTCAGTCCATTTGGATAAGAATTGTGCCTTGTAGGGGCTCAAGGAGCAAAGTCGGGAGATCGGTTTGTATGGGAGCTGTATGAAGCTATAGATCGATTCATACCATATTTGACGCGTAAGTTGAACGTCATGGGTGAAGCCGTTGTACAAATTTTCTGCCAAATCGGAAGAGAATAGCGCCTTCTAGAGACTCAACAAGTGAAGATCCCAGTTCGGTTTAAACGGCAGCTATGTCGGATTATGTACCGATTTGCGCCATACTTAGCACAGTCATTGGAAGTCATAACACAACACCTCATGCAATATTTCAGCCAAATCGGATGAGAATTGCGCCCTCTAGCTGCTCAAGCAGTCAAGACCAAAGATCGGTTTACATGGCAGCTATATCAAAACGTGGACTTATTTAGACCATTTAAAAAGTATTTGTGCAAAATTTCAAGCTCCTAGCTTTACTCCTTCGAAAGTTTAAAATATCATGACGACCAAGAATATATATAATTTATGGGGTCTTAGTCGCATATTTCGAGGTGTTACAAACAGAATGGCGAAATAAGTATGCCCCTATCCTATGGTGGAAGGTATAAAACTAAACAATGAAAGACGCCCTCATTTGCCTGGCTATTTTGCGCCTTTAACTAAGGCACACTGTTGTCTTGTCCCAAAGTCAATTTCCTAACATCCAATGATATTTTGACCTTCATTTTAGATTTTTGTCTTCAACAACAAGACGGAACATTAAGGATCTATTAAACTATCATATAACAAAAAAATATCTTTAAACTTTCAACAGAGGAAATGTTTCCTTAAAAAGTTGGAAAATTGATCATCTTTTAGATAAGTTTGGGATATAGGGTATACTAATTCCGTTCGCAGCACAGCGAATAATCGTATAAGACATCATAATGTATATATATTCTTGGTGTTCATGCCTTTTTAAGTTGATCTAGCAATCTCTGTCTGTCGAAAACATGAAATAACGATAACGAAAGCACCTATATTCACATATTGGCATAAATGTTGGTAGCACTAACGTAAATAAGGCAATCGCCTTAAAGTCAACAACGTTGGTTGTCACTACAGAAAGGGTTCTAAGACTTAATATCTGTAGAAACATCAGGATTCAGCTGGCCAAAAATTAGTTGAGGCAACAAATCAGTTTAATGTGTGCAAGAACATCAGAATTGCAGTGGATAGGACTAAAATAAAACGCAACAATATGAGCCCTCTATATGCTCTAAATTTTAAATAGGTTTTTTTTTTTGAGAAGTGGCACAAAAGTGGCTCATTGTTTTTTCCGAATCTAGGATTCCCACCAACGTAAATCAATCCTAGGTTTTCGGTCGGGACTTTTTGTAACCAAAAAGCCAAATTCAAATTTGGACGGATGTAGGTTTTAAAATGAATGTTTTGACGAGTTGCGGTGGTGGGTATTTAAATACGGTAGTGATATATTTCGCAAACAAAAAAAAAACTTTTTTTCTATGTTTTTTTGTTTTGTCCAGTTACTCTCGTTCAGCTTAAAAAGTTGAAAAATTTCAAAATTGAACATTTATATGCGATTTTTGGACGACAAACAAGAGATAGTCGCTACATAGTTGTATTTTTGAACAAGTGGCATAAGCAGATGGAAAAGTGGCGCAAAGATGTTAAAAATATGGCATTTAGTATCAAAATAAAAAAGTGGCATCGTCCACAAAAAGTGTCAAATTTGATACTAAAGTGGCACAACGGTAACACTGTGTGTATGGTTGCTGTATAGACCGCACTTATTATCCGATATGGCTGAAATTTGGTGCAGTGAGCTGTAAAAAATAACTCGACATCTTTGCCGAATATCACCTATTGTACATTGGTTTTATTACAGTAGAGTTGTGTTGGATTAATGCACATTCTTGCCGAATAAGTTCCGGTTTGGAACTGCCTGCAAACTACATGACGGCGTCCCATTCTAGGCACTTTACTATTATCGACATATTTAAACGATCTACCTAAAGTTCTTATTAATTCTAAACCTCAAATGTATGCGAATGATGTACGACTCCATATCGGATCTAAACTGAAGACATTCACTGTTGCTTATCTTATATAAAAAAATCAATTTGTGTTTGTTTGTAGGTTTGTTTGTTTGTTTGTATGTTTGTGTGCTCCTTATAGACTCAGAAACGGCTGAACCGATTTTCTTGAAATTTTCACAGATGGTGCATAATGACCCCGTGGTGAAAATAGGGTACTACATTTTTTGATATTTGACCCTCCCCCTTACCCTAATTTTCAGAAACGCCAGATCTCGGAGATGGGTGGTGCGATTTAAATTTTGTGTGCTCTTATATAGTACCCTAAAAATAAAAATTTGGTATCCAAATTTCGGATGTGGGGGGGGGACTGCCCCACCCTAAAACCTACCAAACACATATTTAGACCAATCACGACAATATGGGACTCAAATGAAAGGTATTTAGGATAAGAAAACGTATCTGATATCCAATTGTCGGACCAAGTGCTAGGGGGACCACCCCAAGCCCCAAAACACCCCTAAATCGGACATATATACCGACCATGGCAATATGGGACTCAAATGAAAGGTATTTGCGAGTAGAATATGAATCTAATATCCAAATGTGGGGTCACGTTTCTGGGGGTCCACCCCTTTCCCAAAACACCCCCCAAACAGGACTTATTTACTGACCATGGGAATATGGGGCTTAAATAAAAGGTATTTTAATGCAGAATACGAATATGATATCCAAATATGGGACCAAGTGTTTGGGGGCCGCCTCTCACCAAAAACATCCCCCAAAGGGGACAAATTTACGGCCATAGCAATATGGGGCTCAAATGAAAGGCCTTTGGGAGTAAAGCATGAATTTGATATCAATATTCGGGAAAAGTGTCTATGGGGCCACCCCACCCCCCACAACATCACCCAAATAGGAAGTATTTTCTGACTATTGCAATATGAGGCTCAAATAAGAGGGTTTTTAGAGTGGAACACGAATCCTATATATATATTTCCAAGGCCAACTCACTGAGTGGCCGCCCATCCCACAAAACACCCCCAAGTCGGTCATGTTTGCCGACTATGGAAATATGGGGTTCAAATTAATGGTATTTGGGAGTAGACCACGTATCTGATATCAACATTAGGAGCCAACTGTTTAGCGGACGTCCCACCGCCATAACAACCCCCAAATAGGACGTATTTGCTCCCCAAGACAATTTGGGTCTTAAAGAGAGTGGAACTAAATATTCATAGTGTTTAGGATCTATACCCCAAACCGGTCATATTTGCTGACTTTTGCAATAAGGAGTTTAAATGAGACTAGAAAACGAATTTGATATCCAATTTTGAGGGCAATGGCAATATGGAGTTCTAATAAATGATATATAGATGTATGAGAATAGAGCACGTTGCTGATATATTTTCAGGGCTTCGAATTTGGGGGACCACCCCACTCCACATAACACCCCTAAATCGGGCTTATTTACCCACCATGACAATGTGGGGCTTAAATAAAAGGTATTGGGGGTAGAGTAAGAATTGATACCCATTTTCGGGACCAATTTTCTGGGGGCCTACCCCTTTCCCAAAATACTCCATAAACAGCAACTTTTTAGGGACCATCGCAATATGGGTCTCAAATAAAGGTATTTGGGAATAGAATACGAATTTGATAACCAAATGTAGGACCATGTATTTAGGGCATCATCCCTTCCCCAAAACACCCCCAAAGGGTAAAAATTTTTAGACCATGCCAATATGTGGCTCAAATGAAAGGTATTTGAGATTAGAAAACGAATTTGATAACCTATTTTGGGGCCATGTGTTTGGGGGACGCCGCATCCTGTAAACTCTTCTTAAGCCAATGGCAATATGGGGTTTAAATAAATGGTATTTGAGAAAAGAGCACGATGCTGATATTTTTTCAGAGTCAAATAACTGGGGGACCACCTCTCCCCCGAAAACACTACTAAATCAGACATCATGAGAATATCGGGCTGAAATGAAATATTTTATGAATGTAGTACACCTAATATCCAAACTTAAATTCGTAGGCCAATAAAGATCATATGGGATTCAGATAAAGGCACTTATATTGTTAAACTGTTAGTCAAGCGATATACTATTTTCGTAGCATGGTATTTCACTAAAAGATCTTTAATTGTCGAAAATAAATATTCCAAGGAAACTTTTGTTCCATATAAAGTAAAAGAAGGCGCAGCGGAGCGGGCCCGGGTCAGCTAGTCTGGTATAAATGATGATTTAAATCGAGTTTACAAGTGGCCAAAAAACAATAAATCCGAAATTCAAATTAGTCTCAATATATCGGCGCAAAATTACTTATCTGGACAATGTTAATGTTCAACTTTATAACATAGCAATACCGTGTGTCGATATTGGGTGTAATGTTCAACTTAATAACATAGCAATACTGTGTGTCGATTTTGCGTGTAATTTGGGTTCGACTTTCAATTCCACTCTTATGTGGACTGACCACATAAGCAAGACTTTTGGCAAGCTATATGGAATGCTTCGAAATTTGCTTTGAACCGTTCTACTTTCTACGCCGTTGAATATTCGCCTACTGCTGGCGAAACCCCTCTTACATGACTGCGAAGTTTTCTCACGCTGTTATTTTGAATATGGCCACAGATTAACAGATATGGCTTTTAGCGATATAATACGATATGTCTTTAAACCAGGGATGTCCAAAATAAAAATGTGACTGTATGTCTGAAATACTCTCTTCAAGTATTTTTAATTCTCTCAATATGTAAAAAAAAAAAACTTTTTTTGGACTGTTTTGGACAAACGAACGTAAAATAAGAAAACTTTAATACCTTCCAAGCGTTGAATCGGCAAAAATCATTGTTTTTAAAATAAAAACAGAAAAAAGATGCGTTTACCCCTGCGCATGTACATTCGCTGCTGTCTCAACAACGACTGAAATAAAGAGCATAAGAATGCGTGTGACTTGCTATCAACGCTACCGTTGAAGGGCTGGACATCGCTGCTTTAAACGCGGAAGGCACGAAACCATATCCCTGTTTGCACGCAAACTATCCAATGTATCTTCCAAAAGCTTTCTGAATATTAGAAGTCTCATCTTACTTCACAAAATAATTCAAATTAAAGAACCTGCTCATTTGAAAATTACACTTCTAATGTAGGAAGGAAATTAATACCCTCAAGGATAAATTGTTTGAACCCTGGAAGGCAGTTATTCGTACCCATGTCCTGGAATAATCTTCCATCCAACGCTCAACTCATAAATAATCTTGCAACATTTAAAAATGAGCTGCTTAAACATTTTGAATGAGCTTACAATTCTTAATTATACTCACCACCGAAAGATGGGGGTATATTCCTTTTTTTTTTAATATAAAATTGCTTCGATTTTTTGTTTTTAATTTTATTTGAATTTAATTTGACTTTTTATTCTGTAATTTAGTAATTTTTATGTAATACTTTGATACTAATATTACTATTGTACAATTATTGTCTATGCGTTTAATCATCAACACTGTCACTTATGGGAGAATATCCTGTTGTGTTTGTATTTTAGATAAATAAATTCAATGAAAAATTTATGTGGATACAGCTGCCAAAAAACCGGTCTCCTTATTAAAGGCTTGAGCTATTTAAAGGCGATTTATTATACAAATGCACTTAAAACAGAAAGTCGTATTGATATATTGGGTTGCCCAAAAAGTAATTGCGGATTTTTCATATAGTCGGCGTTGACAAATTTTTTCACAGCTTGTTACAGAGTCACAAGCTGTGAAAAAATTTGTCAACGCCGAAGAGTATTGCATTCTTTCTTCTGTCAGTTATCAGCTGTTACTTTTAGCTTGCTTTAGAAAAAAAGTGTAAAAAAGGTATATTTGATTAAAGTTCATTCTAAGTTTTATTAAAAATGCATTTACTTTCTTTTAAAAAATCCGCAATTACTTTTTGGGCAACCCAATAGCTTCCGAATCGATCGATCGATTACCGAACTTAACATTAGGGCTTATGTTTTAACCGATATAGCCAAAATTGGGAACAGAGATTTCCCCAATGGTCTGCCGAACTTTCGTCATAATTTCAAACTCACTAGCCATTAGAACAGTCTTACCTTATTCCCAATCTCCCATTTGGCAGTGCAATTATCCCTATTGGAATTTGGAAGGTAGCCGCAAACTTCTTGTGGTTTTCAATATCGATGGCTTAATACAAAAAGGGCCTAACTACATTTTTTTTTTATTTTACAGGAGAAGGCCTTTTTTTGAAATCGTTATAAATTTGTTATTTGCAATTGTATCCTTTGGAAGCAAGATGCATCTGACGTTTGTCTTCCCTTTTTATATTAAGCCATTTATATATAGACTTCCGCTTTATTCGACATTTTTGTTAAAAACAGTTTCATTGAATGATCGAGCTTGATCTTATTTGATCTTACAAAACCTTTCAATTCAACTTAGATATTTCTACTAGTTTAAAATTTGTACGATTTAACGGAGGAATGACATTTACGCCACCCAAACCAGACTTGTACAATTCTGAGAGACAATTCCTTATAACTATCTTACATTTCCAGAGCAATGCTTTTTTCCAACATTTAGCGCAGAGGCACATAAATTAGAGCATCTGAGAGGAATCTAATCCACAACTCTCGCACTCCCAATCATGCTACTAACTCAACCACTGCCGGGGCGCTATAAATGTGTTAATTCTTTATATTTTAATTTTTTTTTATTAACTTTTGTAATTAGACCCAAATATTGTATACACTTCCACGGAACCAACACTGTTAGTATGTATGTGAGCGGTGTGCGTTGGTATCACACAATCGATCCGCTACGCCTTTGGGTACTATACCCGAAAATAAAATTTTTGATTATTGCTTCTGACAAAAAGTTGAATTTTTCGCATATTCTCCAGTGGTTCTCCATTGAAAATGTATGTCATATTTTTACGCAATTCTGCATTGTGCATATGTTTGCAACGCTGAGGAATTGAAGATGTAGATGATCAGAGTTATATCCTGATTTTATTCAATAATGAACAGGTCCGTTTTTTTTTTGGTCCATTGTCTTTATATTCACACAGCTTACCTGTTAGCTGATGTATTTGCGAGATATTCTTATTTGCCGGCTAGCCATCAACTTCCCCGTATCGAAAAAGTATTTAGTATATATATATATATATATATATATATATATATATATATATATATATATATATATATGTATATATAGTAAAGCTCGACACTCGACGTTTTAAGCACGCATAAGTCCTTAAAACGTTTTGACATACGAGCGCTATTTGTGTCTCGTCCAAAAAATTAAATTAATACGTGAACATTTTCGTGCGATTGTTTGTTACAACTATCGGTGTATATTAACTCAACAACAGTGCACGATGAATTTAATCCAATTTTAGTGTTTATCGGTGGTATGGTGAATTCAACCTAGGTCGTCCAAAATCAGTTGTTCCAAAAATCATTGATGCTGTGCGCAAACTGATATTGCAACATCGTCATGTGACCTATCGTGAGATTGAGACAATCTTAGGCATTAGAGGAAGCAGCATACATTCAATATTGCATGAACATTTGACCGTCAAAAAATATTTTCGCGTTGGGTCCCACACAATTTGTTAATCGCTCAAAAATCGCATTTTGAGCACTGAAAACATCTATTTCATGAGTCATCCGCCGTATAGTCCTGACTTGGCACAAAATGAGAGGTCAACGTTTTTCGACACCTGAAGAAGCGGTTGATGCGTTCAGAATGCATGTTTTGGAAATACCTCAATCAGAGTGGCAAAAGTGTTTCGACAATCGGTTCAAACGCATGCAAAATTGATTAATATTTGTTACTGTGTTTTCTAAACCCGAAATATAGAAGGAAACCCTCATATATATACATATATTTGCTTTGATGTGCTCAAAGCAATGTGCAAAGAGGCATAAATAATCGGCCTATTCAATGTATCCGAGGATGTTGTTTATAACACAGCGAATTCCAAAGGGTGCCTCAGCATTTATCGCCTCTAAAACGGAATGTATTAAAATTAATAAGAGCGTCGGTAATTGGATGCACCCCTGCTACACTCTTTTGTCGATCCCAAAAGGACGGCTCTCTTTTTCATTGAAACGTAAAAGGTTATTTATGGTGGCCAACCATAGGAGTGGCGATAAAATGCCCCCATGTGGCGTGCTCTGCAACCTCCTTTATATTTATGTCATAGGACTCTAAGAACCCGGTCCACTCAGTACTAAGGATTGCATCAGTGTGTCGTTCTGCACTTTGTTAAAACACCCTTCAATGTATTGGTTTGCCCAAAAGGTAATTGCGTTTTTTTTTTTAAGAAAGTAAATGCATTTTTATTAAAACTTAGAATGAACTTTAATCAAATATACCT
Organism: Stomoxys calcitrans; assembly: GCF_963082655.1. Lineage (NCBI taxonomy): Eukaryota > Metazoa > Arthropoda > Insecta > Diptera > Muscidae > Stomoxys > Stomoxys calcitrans. The sequence continues at coordinate 67,625,017 of NC_081556.1, forward strand.
TTTTTACACTTTTTTTCTAAAGCAAGCTAAAAGTAACAGCTGATAACTGACAGAAGAAAGAATGCAATTACAGAGTCACAAGCTGTGAAAAAATTTGTCAACGCCGACTATATGAAAAATCCGCAATTACTTTTTGGGCACCCCAATACATTCAAACCGCCAATGTGTACGTCTAGGCATGGAAGGATTCTTCTATTTTATACAACCTCGTACAGGGCAGTCTCCACCGACTTTTTCTTGACATAGGCACGCTGTCATAGGATCCACAAAACGTTTCATGGTTTTGAGTAGAAAGAACGAAAGGCTTATAGGTCTGGCTTTCGGAGTATATGCAAGTGCTAGGCAAGCTGTGAAAAAAGCCTCAACATGTTCTCCATTGTCTCTGCCCTTACTCCCATGTGGTTTACTATTGTTTCAGCTTGGTGTCCCTCTTGTCAGTATAATCTTATATATAAAAATCAATTTGTGTTTGTTTGTTTGTATGTTTGTGTGTTCCTTATAGACTCAGAAACGGCTGAACCGATTTTCTTTTAATTTTCACAGATGGTGCATAATGATCCCGTGGTGAAAATAGGGTTCTACATTTTTTGATATCTGAAGAGGGGGCGGACCCTCCCCCTTACCCTAATTTTCAGAAACGCCAGATCTCGGAGATGGGTGGTGCGATTTAAGCGAAATTTTGTGTGCTCTCATATAGTACCCTAAAAATAAAAAAATTTGGTATCCAAATTTCGGATGGGGCACCTGGGGAGGCTGCCCCACCCTAAAACCTACCAAATATATTTTTAGACCAATCACGACAAAATGGGACTCAAATGAAAGGTATTTAGGATAATAAGACGTATCTAATATCCAATTGTCGGACCAAGTGCTAGGGGCACCACCCCAAGCCCCAAAACACCCCTAAATCGGACATATTTATCGACCATGACAATATAAGACTCAAATGAAAGGTATTTGCGAGTAGAATACGAATTTGATATCCAAATGTGGGACCACATTTCTGGGGGTCCACCCCTTTCCCAAAACACCCCAGAAACAGGGGTGGAAATATGTGGCTTAAATAAAAGGTTTTTGAATGTAGAATACGAATCTGATATCCAAATATGGGACCAAGTGTTTGGAGGGCCGTCTCTCACCAAAAACATCCCCCAAAGGGGACAAATTTACGACCATAGCAGTATGGGGCTCAAGTGAAAGGTCATTGGGAGTAAAGCACGAATTTTATATCAATATTCTATGGGGCCACCCCACCCACACAACACCACCCAAATAGTAAGTATTTTCTGACTATTGCAATATGAGGCTCTAATAAGAGGGTATTTAATGTGGAACATCTGATACAACATTAGGGGCCAACTGTCTAGCGGACGTCCCACCACCATAACAACCCCCAAATAAGACATATTGGCTCACCAAGACAATTTGAGTCTTAAAGAGAGTGGAACTAAATATTCATAGTTTTTAGGGCCAATACTCCAAACCGGACATATTAGCTGACTTTTGCCATAAGGAGTTTAAATGAGATTACAAAACGAATTTGATATCCAATTTTGAGGGCAATGGCAATATGGGGTTCAAATAAATTATATATACAATAGATATATGAGAATGGAGCAAGTTGCTGATAGCCGGGCTTAGTTTTTCGGAGACCACCCCAATCCCCAAAACACCCCTAAATCGGGCATATTTATCGACCATGTCGAATTTATATCAAATTCGACAAAATGTAGGACCATGTATTTAGGGCATCACCCCTTCCCCAAAACATCCCCCAAAGGGTAAAAATTTTTCGACCATGCCAATATGTGGCTCAAATAAAAGGTATTTGAGATTAGAAAACGAATTTGATAACGTATTTGGGGCCATGTGTTTGGTGGATGCCTCATCCTGTAAACTTCCCTTGAACCAATGGCAATATGGGGTTTAAATTAATGGTATTTGAGAGAAGTGCACGATGCTGATATTTTTTCAGGGCCAAGTATCTGGGGGACCACCTCTCCCCCGAAAACACCCCTAAATCAGACATCATGAGGATATCGAGCTAAAATAAAGTATTTTATGAATGGAGTACACCTTACATCCAAACTAAAATTCGCAGACCAACAAATATCATATGGGATTCAGATAAAGGCACTTATATTGTTAAACTGTTAGTCAAGTTTGCATGGTATTTCACTAAAAGATCTATAATTGTTGAAATTAAATACTCCAAGGCAACTTTTGATCCATATAAAGTAAAAGAAGGCGCAGCGGAGCGGGCCCGGGTCAACTGGTGGTTGATAAATTTGTGTGTTTCTTTGAAGCTGAACGTTTCCTGTCTACCATTGCATATACAGCGGTCAAAAAAAGTATTCATCATTCAATGTTTTTTTTTTAATAAGTCTACAAAAGACAATTGGAATAAAAACATATTAAACTAATGATGCAGTAGTGCTTGTGTGATATATATGTACACAATTTCATTGTTTTTAAAGAAAAAAATAGTATTTATTGGAACAAAAAGGGCCATTTTACAGCTGTACACAAAAAATTAAACAAAAAAAGTATTCATCATTGCAAAAAAACAAAAAAATAAATAACATAATTTAAAAAAATTAATACTTTGTTATTCGACCACCGCGTCTTATAACTTCTTTTAAACGGTTTGACATCGATTGGACTAATTTAGCGGTTATATTTTGGTCTATATTAGTCCATTCCTCCATTATCACCTGTTGCATTTGACTCTTGCTCGAAAAATTGCGCGTTCTCAATTTGCGTTCGAGATGTTCCCAAAGATGTTCAATTGGGTTCAAGTCGGGACTTTGAGGAGGAGTTTTAATGACTTTGGGGCAGTTATACAGCATCCACATCTTGGTATTTAAAGCAGAATGTTTGGGGTCATTATCTTGATAATATTGAAAGTTATTACCAAGCCCAAGTTTTACAGCACTATCTTTTAAATTCCTCTTTAAAATGTCAATGTAATACTTATGATCCATTACTCCATTAATAATTTCAAGATTTCCCGCTCCTGAAGCCGCCATACACCCCCAAACCATTAAACCACCTCCACCATGTTTTACAGTAGCAACTGTGTTTCGTTCTTCAAGCTCTGTATTTGGTTTTCTGTACACTATGACCTTTCCATCGCACCCAAAAAGATTAAACTTGCTCTCGTCTGCAAAAATGACTGTTTTCCAAAATGATTCGGGCTGTTTTACATACATTTTTGCGAAGTTTAGCCTTTTCACTCGGTTTATTTTATTTATAAAGGGCTTCTTACGTGCAGTTCTTCCTCTGTAACTATGCCTTTTGAGTGTATTTCGAATTGTTTGTGTAGTAACTTCCTTCCCTAAATATTCCATAGTGTTTTTACGAAGAATGGTCGCATTTGTCTTCGGAGTTTTCTGAACTTGCCGCACTAGCCAACGCACATCTCCAACTGAAAGTGCTTTTGGTCGACCAGATCTTGGTTTATTGTCAACAGTTTTCGTTTCTGTCCACTTTCTGATGATGGATTGTATAGTAGATCGTGGTCTATTTAATATTTCACTGATAGTTTTTTGAGTTAAACCATTCCTGTGGTGTTTTATTATCAACACTTTTACCTCATCAGAAACCTCGTTTTGCTTACGACCCATTTTGACAAAAACTATATTTTCAATGAAATTAAATATTTGCTGTCAATGGCAAAGCCTCCTTTACTAAATAAAACAGAAAAGGGGGATTCCCAAATAATATTTGAATTTGACTTTGATGATAGCACATCAATGATGAATACTTTTTTTGTTCTGTTTTTGGTGTTATTATATAAAATTGCATTTTTTGCGCTAATTAAATTTATTTTTTGAATTTATTTTAAAACATATTACGAAAAATAAACTATTGCATAAAACTGCATTATTTATTTACTTTAAATTTTCTTCAATTACCCAAAATAAGTGAATTTATTATCAATTTTGCTAATGATGAATACTTTTTTTGACCGCTGTACGTATGTTTGGTGTTTTTTTGCAGCGGTTATGGACATACGAGCAGCGTTGCTGTTTTGGATTTTTTCAACCAAAATTGGTAGGATTTACTTTCAGTTTTATGTGTTTGGTCGGATGGACGGCCTATTTTGATATTGGTAAATTTTTCGCGAAATTGCATTTTTAAAACCACAATCGTAGAATGGGAGATAAATTCATTGAGTCGTTCTGTTAACAACATATCGAAATATCCATTTCCGACCTTAAAAAATATATGTATTCTTGATCATCATAAAATTCGAAGGCCATTTAACGATCTCCATGTGTTTGGCCGTCTGTCTGTTGTAATCACCCTACAGCCTTGAGAGCTCAAATTTGGTACAGTGAGTGGCGTTAAGACCCCCAATATGTGCGTGTCGTATGGTCTAGATCGGATTGTATCTTAAAGTAGCACTTATATAGACCGATCCCCAGATTAAAGGTTTTAGACCCATAATATTCAATTTTTTTATCGGTTTTGCTTAAATTAAACACAGAGAACGGAGTTTTGCTCTTTGTAGTCAGTGCCGAATATTGTTTTGATTGGATAATTTTTGAGCTTTTCGCCCATATAGACCGATCGAAGGTCTTTCTCCCAAAATTGGCTTATTTATTATCCGATTTTGCTGAAATTTGTTACAGTCATCTATGCTAAACGCCTACACATCCTCCCCGAATATTGCACAGATAAAACCAAATTTGGATATAGCTGCCGTATATATCATATAAGACTCATTTATTGCCCGACATCACAGGAACTTGGAACAGTGAATTGAGGCGAGTTTAGTCCAGAATAGACCATATTTCCATACTAGCTACTATGGGTTAATAACTGGTACATATTTCACCGGATTTTGGCGACATGTTCGGATCGGCCGAACTTAATGTATTTTAACCTGTTTTATGTCATATTATATTTTGTTAGGTTAGGTTAGGTTAGGTTGAAAAGAGGGTGAATATATTTATCCGCCCCATGCCACTATGGACATACGCCTAAGCTACAATAGTAATCGGCTTAGGCTCAACTTCTAAAAAAATAATTTAAGTTAGGAATTCCGTGCTACTTACAAAATCCTTAATTGTTTTCAATACCACTTCCCTAAGTTGGTTCATGTCTGGTATTGTGTCTCCACCTAAGTGCCGGTATCTGTTGGACGCGAAAGCAGGGCAGTGACAAAGGAAATGCTCCAACGTCTCATCATCTTCCCCGCATGCCCTACACATGCTATCACTTGACGCAACGATTTTTCGTAAGTGATCTCGTAGTCCTCTGGCCTTTATCGCCAAATCGTCTGCCCTTACTCCGTTGTGGCCCGACACCCAAACGATGCGGACTTTGCCATCCTCACAGAAGGAGTTAATCTCCATCTTACACTGCTGTTCGTGACCTTATGGCAATTTTACTGTCCGTAAAGATGTTCATATTGTTATATATATAATAAAAAATGTTAGAAAACGATTGCGTGTATTTTGATTTAGTTTACAATCTTGGTCAGCTGGAAGAGAATTTGGTAGGTTTTTGAAAAATTTTGGTCGGAAAAATTTTTCTGTAGTGGCAACGCTGCAGGCAAATTGCGTCTCTGCACGAGTGTGATTCCGTTTGCTGTGTGGAGTGGAAATAAAATTAACGTAAAAGGTTGCTTATCGCAGGTTGATAGCGCAGGATTGTTGTTGAGTGTTTTTTATGTTTGTTGTGTGTTTAGCGGGCTGGTCGATCCGTGTACAGTTTGATTCGTTATTTGGTAGAGAATGTTTCGAAAGATCGCAACGGAAAAATTGTGGCTAGATATCATAGATGGAAACAAAATAGAAAACAACGAATGATCATATTGTGGAAAGTGTTAAAAATAATCAATTTGTGATTTGAAAGAAAAATGAATAAATCATTGTAACATCCTGCTAAAATAGAAAAGATACATATTGTACTTTACTAAAAAAATATAATTTAATTATCTCAATAAATTTAAAAATTGGACTGGAGCATTAATACATATATCATAACGGCTTTTATCAAAAAACATCAAATTTTTTCAAGATTTCTGAAACATCGAATACAACTTAAAGACGAAAGCGCCATTTTATGTCAATTCTATTAAATTAATTTTAATTATTTTATGGTTACTGCATGATATTGATAATGATATTTTTGACTTTAGATATTCTATGTAGCAACTCAAAAATCTGATTGACGTAATTAAAATCATGAGTTCTTGCAGCAAATGAATATAAATATCCATTTTAGATAAGTTCTATTCAAATAATTTTTATTATCTTTTAGTTACTTCAACTAATGTTTTTTTTTTTATTTTGGTTTCTTTTAAGACATTCTAAGCGGCAAATCAAAACTACCAGTGACTATGGATTTTAGCAGTAAATCTATATTTAAACTGGCTAGAAGTATGAAAAAACGAGTTAAAGGATACGGGTTATGAATCATCATAAAAATAAATAAATGTTTTACATTATATAAAAATATGAAAGAAAAGTGAACTGCAGTTTTTACAAAGCAATCAAATAAAGGGTGATTTTTTTGAGGTTAGGATTTTCATGCATTAGTATTTGACAGATCACGTGGGATTTCAGACATGGTGTCAAAGAGAAAGATGCTCAGTATGCTTTGACATTTCATCATGAATAGACTTACTAACGAGCAACGCTTGCAAATCATTGAATTTTATTACCAAAATCAGTGTTCGGTTCGAAATGTGTTCAAATTTTGACAAATTTTGTTCAGCGATGAGGCTCATTTCTGGTTGAATGGCTACGTAAATAAGCAAAATTGCCGCATTTGGAGTGAAGAGCAACCAGAAGCCGTTCAAGAACTGCCCATGCATCCCGAAAAATGCACTGTTTGGTGTGGTTTGTACGCTGGTGGAATCATTGGACCGTATTTTTTCAAAGATGCTGTTGGACGCAACGTTACGGTGAATGAACACATTTCGAACCGAACACTGATTTTGGTAATAAAATTCAATGATTTGCAAGCGTTGCTCGTTAGTAAGTCTATTCATGATGAAATGTCAAAGCATACTGAGCATCTTTCTCTTTGACACCATGTCTGAAATCCCACGTGATCTGTCAAATACTAATGCATGAAAATCCTACCCTCAAAAAAATCACCCTTTATATTCTCTTAACTTGACTAAAGCTTAAAAATTTATAATCATTATTCAAAACTGATTTTTTTGAATAAGCGAAAATTTTAAATGTAGATTAGGCTAGACTAAGTTTAAGTGACAGTCTGCCATCAGACTCACTTAGACTTTTTCGTCCATTGTGATACCACAGGAACAGAAGAAGGAATATGCCTTCTAGTTCCTACCTTTGAACCATCCAGATCGCTTTAAAAAGCCCAATAACTTAAGAATGTTCGTGATCTCTAAATCAGACAGGTTCCGAAAAAAATGAGAATCAAAGTGAAAAACTGCTAGTGCCAGACACACACACAAGAGGTGTTCTATTGACTCTTTTTCTTCGATGTCCTCACAGCTTCTGCATAAGTCGTTGCTGGCAACCTTCAGTCTGTCAGCATGTTTTCCGATTAGACAGTGATCTGTCATGACGGACACAACGACTGAGACGTCTATTCTAGCCAATGACAGCAAAGCGGTAGAACTCTTCAAGTCTTTATTAGGCCACGTAGTTTTGGAAAGCTTACAGCCTTCTTGTTGTGACCATCTATCATTCGTTGTCTCTCGAGCCTGGTCCTGAAAACTTATCTTACATGTCGCTAGAGATATACCCACAGATTCCAGTATCCCTGGAATGTGTATGGTAGTTCCTAGTCTCGCAAGCTCGTCCGCTATAGAATTCTCTGGGATATCTCTGTGTCCCGGCACCCAGAACAGGTGTATTTTGAACTGTTCAGCCATTTCGTTGAGGCCAATCGTTGCAATGACATTATATCTTAGCCATTCCACCACTTCGTTAATTGCAAGGATCTCCGCTTGGTACACACTGCAGTGGTCGGGTAACCTTTTCAATATGACCAGTTCTAGATCTTTAGAGTACACGCCATAGCCCGCGTAGTCGTTTAGTTTGGAAGCATCCGTATAGAAGTAGAAGCAAGAATTTGAATTTCAATTTCTTGCCCAGCAAAACACCCTGGTATTTTGCGCTTTCTGTAAATGGAACATTCTCTCTTCGCAAGGAGACAGGTTCCACTGTAGGCAACTTGTATCTCCTGCTGAAAAGAATTAATTCTGTCTTGGACGGATTTATACCTTCGGTAGCCCACTTCGCTGTTTCACGTAAAGCTCCCTGATGTATATATCTTAGAGTGCTGGGAGACTTTCCCCTAACCGCAATTTTCACGTCATCAGCATACGCGACCACTTTTATGCCTATTTCTTCCAGAGTCAATAGTATATTGTTAATTGCTATATTCCAAAGAAGAGACGACAGTACACGTCCTTGAGGTGTTCATCTGCTGACCCATCTTTTTAGATCCAAAGATCCCAAGCCTGCCGTAATGCATCTTTTAGTAAGTAAGTTATTAATAAACTTTCTTACGGTATAGTTGATGCCTAGAAACTCCAACTCCTTCATGATTTACGTCGGCTTTACATTATTGAAAGCACCTTCAATGTCAAGAAATGCTACCATTGCATATTCCTCGGCAGCGAGAGAACCCTCTATGTAGCCGACTAGGTCATAAAAGGCTGTTTCAGTGGAGCCGCGATAGGCGGTCTCCAGGGATTTTCGCCCTAATATATGTTTCTATCAATCTCTCAAGAGTTTCAGCATAAAGAATGAGAGACTAATAGGACGAAAATCTTTCGCCTTCGTGTGGTAGGGTTTTCATACTTTCGGAATAAAAATGACCCTCGAGTCCCTCCATCCCACAGATATATATGACATTCTGATACAAACAGTGTATATCTCCCTAAACCAGGAAACCAGTCTATCAGACACAGCTTGTTATTCATCCGGTGATACATCATCAGGGCCTGGCGACTTGGAAGAGTCGAAACTTCATATCGCCCAATGGATTTTCGGCTCAGACACAATTTCCCTAATAACTTCCGACGAATGCATACCAGTGACAACCTCTTCTGGCGCCACGTTGTCCGTTGTAGAATTTCCCCGAAAATGTGTATCAACAAGTAGTTCTAATGTTTCCTCACAAGAGATTGTCCATACATTCTATGACTTCTGAATATACCCCACCGAAAAAAGTTTTGAGAACAGAACCTTCCTTAGTCTAGAGGCGTCAGATGCATCCTCCACGGAGCTGCAGAATTCTACCCAGGATTTGTTCTGAGCCTACTCTTTGCAAGAATACAGGCTCTGTGTCTTACATTCCCCGCACCCTTGAGTAGTTTAAATCCCGGAATTCTTAGTCCACGCACCCATGGCTCCTGGATAAAAACCACGTCAAATCCCCCCACCATCAGGAGGACTTTTAGTGCCGCCGAAGCCGCCTCATAATGGTGGATTTATCTGTAGAAACCGGACCATAGTCAGGATTCAGAACTTCCACCACTACAACAGTGGCCTCGTCTTCTGATTCCACAAGAAGTTCATCCTCACAAGATTCGTTAGATCTTGTCATGATGAGCTTCCGTACGCATTCAGGGGCAGATGAGAAAGCTGTGGAACCAATCTTCCTCAGGACACTGGACATTTGCGGTGTGGACGATTCGTCTTTAGATGTGTCACTAACTGCTGCTATTGAAGTACTTTTTGAGTTCCGTGCTTCTCCGCTGGCGCGCACTTTGAGCCCAGTCCAACTTTGTGACCCACCCACACAGGGCTTGTCGGGTCTCGTTTCGATACCATCCCCTCCTGTCTCGAATGTGGCAGGGGGATTTTCAGTCTCTTGCAACCCGCCAGATTTTAGCGATGTGGTCGATAGTTCCTCAGGCAAGTGTTCAGCAACAACTGCTAAGTCGTCTCCTGATACCCCAACCCCAACGCTTCTATAGACCTTCAGTTTCAGGTTGTTGAATCCATAGGATACAACCCCTTTACACTTGTTGAGGTCTGCAAGACAGCCGGAGTTGAGTACGAATACTGCCTGTCTCTGGTCACCATTAGCCTTATCCATATTATCAATCTTCCAGTCGGTGGTTGAAAGATTTGGGTTACATTCTCTAAGTCTTCCAAGTATGGATTCAGGATCTGAAGGAATCCTTAGTATCCAAGCATGCGCCATTGATCGAGAAGAATATCTTCCTTTTTAACTTAAACTAGTGCTGCATCTGGCCAGATCTCACCAATCATTTTTAGCGCACAACAATACAATTCAATTGAGCGTTAATCCCCGAAGGCAATTAGTCTGTATCGGCCCCGATACCAGTCTGCATCGTCACAAACTGGAGGAGACTCAGTAGACTAATGGCAGTCCATTGACTATGTCACTCTAATTACTCCTAAGTATGCAGCCCTGTTCTTCTCACTTGTCGACAACTGCCATTACCAGACTGTCCCTAGCGACATTATCAAAGGTTATTGGATCCATCTTACTATTGTTCGCCTTAGTTCCTTTAGTCATGACTGCGATGCAGTTTCCGAATCTATACGTGTAGTCTTTGGGGTAGCTTGTGCAGCAAATTCCGGAGCCCAATTTAGGGACTCTCTCCCTATTAGTGGGAGTCTTAGGATCATTCGCACCAAGCTTTTCAATAAACCTGAGAGCGATGCGTCTTCTATTATTCCAACCTCTTAAAGAGCGTGTTGGTTTGCCGGGGATGGCCGATGGCCTAAGAAAATTATAGGCTTGCCAAGAAAGAATAGGTTCGGCCTTGTCCTTAAGACTCGGACCAGGTGTCTTCGTCAAAAACCTCTGCTAACCAATCGTCTGTCGGCTAGTGGAGCCTGGAGCAACCGCTCCACCCGCCGAGGTTTCAGTAGCGGACAACATGCTGCGGCCTGATACCACCACCGCAGCTGTTCTTTGGAGTCCATTCTAAGCCTACTCCCGGGCTTTAGATCTGCCGCTCTACTGGAAACAGACGCAGATCATCAACCGCCTAATGGATACCTTTATCGCAGCTATCTTTGAGTGACTTAAATTTTTCTCCCAAAAATAATGACCTATTACGAGTTACAGGAATATTCTTGTGGAGTGATATAACTAAACATCTGCTCCACTCAACGGTTCATACAAGAATCGATTTTATATGTAAAACAATTAAATATTTGCAAATGAAATAATACATTTTTTGATTAATAATTCCTTTAGACTACAATTTAAAGATAGAATTCATGAGATCTAGCTATGTCTACTACCAAATAAAATCTTGTTTTTTTTATTCTCTTCATACCTGAAACTATCAAATTCAATTTCATAACACAGAAAAAAATAGTTTTAGAGAAATACATCGCTATTTGTAAATAATAAATTAAGGATTATAATCCATTAGAATTTTTGTTATTATAATTATGTTCAGAAACGTGCTGAAATTGAGTTCAAATATTTCAACTTCCTGGAAATTTGAAGTATATTTGAGTTTACTCGCATATACCTAAAACAAGGAATTGTGTATACCAATTGGGACAAACAAAAATCTTAAGCGCCAAATCATGGTAAAGTTTACTACCATTTAGTTAAATTTTCATTCATTTGCGTTCGCTTTTTTGAGTGAAATAAAATATGGTGATTTTAAAACTGGATAAATTCATTTTGTAATTGTTATAAGAATGACTCACTTCCTGTTGCGCGCCTCACGACGGTATGCGTAAAGTTTCCTAACGCCGCTACCGTTACTATGGAATCTTTTTTGCCGCTGCTCATCTGAAAGAGAAACGAGGAAAAATATCTAAATAAATTTTCATTGACTTATAGCTTAATATTTAAGGGACTATATTATATATTCCTACGATACTGCAGTCTACTCTTCGCATTCTGAATAAACTATATAGTGAATGAATGCTCAAAAAAACTTCAAGTAAGAACGCGAAATCTACACGAGGTTCGACTATCGTACATACAGTGGAGGAGAAGATAATAGGGACAACAGTTACTAAGAATAATATGAAAAAATATAATAAGAAAACATGGTTACTTCTGTTAAAAGCTCAACCTGACTATTCATAGACCTATTGAATTTTGAACAGTGAACTCACATTTGACATTAAATCTAATTTAAATAACGGATGCACTTAATAGTCTCATCAAAACGTTGTAATTACGTATGAATTGTCTTCCATTTGTAACTTATGATCCAAGAGCAAAGAAAAACAAATGGTTACTACTCATTAAGACCCATGCTTTATAATCATATTCGTATCGTTAATTAAAGCATTTACCTCTTAAAACGGTTCGCGGGGTTCATACAACTGAAGAAGAGACAAAAGTGATAACATTATGAAAAAACAAGTAAGAGCGTGCTAAGTTCGGCCGGGCCGAAACCTAGATACCCTCCACCATGGATAGCATTTTTCGAGTCCTTTACGCAGTATCTCTTTTTAGGCAAATAAAGAGTAATGAATAAGAACTGTTATGCCATTGGAGGTATATCAAGTCGTAGTCCGATTTGGACCATAAATGAATTAAATGCTGAACATTGCAGAAGTGATTGTTTAATATTTTCGTCCATTTGGTTAAGAATTGCGCCTTGTAGGGGCTTAGAGGTCAAATCGGGAGAACGGTTTATATGGGAGCTGTATCAAGCTATAGATCGATTCATACCATATTGAACACGTATGTTGAAGGTCATGATAGATGGCGTTGTACAAAATTTCTGCCAAATCGGATGAAAATTGCGCCCTCTAGAGGCTCAAGAAGTCAAGATCCCAGATCCATTTAAATGGCAGCTATATCAGGTTATGTACCGATTTGCGCCATACTAAGCACAAATATTGGAAGTCATTACAAAACACCTCATGCTAAATTTCAGCTAAGTCAGGTGAGAATTGCGCACTATAGCGGCTTAAGAAGTCAAGGCATATTTTCCGCGGTAAAATAATGCATTTTGGTCCCTAAGATGCGGCTGTAATCCACAAAATACTTTTTGTTCATTTGGGGATGCTTAGGATTATATTATTTTGTCCTGGTATTAATTTGCTTCTTTTATCGGCATGGTGGCGTCTCATTGATGTTCTTCTTGTAACAGTATGTTGTGCTCTTTCGTCTGCTTGGTTCTGTTGAATATCCAAATCCAGGTGATGTGTGTCCAGAGGGATCTGGTCTGCGGCGAGTGGGTCTGGCTGGGAAGTTAAACAGGTGATGTGTGTCGTGTGGTCCCAGGTCACAATCCGGACCTGCACGTTGAGATCAATCCTTGCTCTGTAGGAGTTGAGCCGGCTGGATCTGCCGAATTGTAGTTGAGCCAAAGCTTTCCCTTTTTTTTGTGCGGCGAGGTGAACTCTTTCAGGTGTGATGGGTAGCGGTCGTTCTCCAAGGACGACATTCACCCGGTTCGTTGAGGTAGACGTTTAACCTAGCATAGACGTCAACAATGCGTGAGGCCTGATCGTACAATCATCAAATGATACGATTTCTGTGCCGTCTAGAGGGGTCGAAATAGAGGATAAGCAGAGGTTTCACTCTATGGGTATACGATTCTTATCCCTAAATTTCATAAACGACTGGTGACCACACAGATAGTTCGTGACCTAGCCTTTCAGGCCTGGCTGAAGGAACTTGTTGGCGATGTCCCCTAATAGTTTGGCATGGAGCCATCGAATGTTTTCGATGGGTCCAGTGCCACAATCTGTCTGATTAAAGCCACAGCCAAGTAGTCCCTCAACGCCGTGGCTACTGGTGAGGTCAGTCACAGTTAACTCGCCAACCGTCGCTCTTTTGATGAGTGGAGCGGACGTTTCATAATAGGCCATTATTTTTTAAAAGAAAAATTTAAGCCACTCAAGGATAGCTACGAAAGTGGTATCCATTAGGCTGTTGGTGATCCGCGTCTGTTTCCAGTGGAGTGGCAGAACTAGAGCCCGGGAGTAGGCTTAGTATATGTTGTCTGCTACTGAAACCTCGACTGGTGGAGCGGCAGCTCCAGGCTCCACTAGCCGACAGACGACTGGTCACAGGGGCTTTTGACGAAGACACTTGCTTCGAATTTTAAGGACAAGGACGAACCTATTCTTCGGCCTAGGAGAAGAACAGGGCTGCATACCTAGGAATGTTTGAATTGGGATGGTCAATGAACTGTCATCAGTATACTCCAATGTGACGATGCAGGCTGCTATCGGGGCCGATACAGACTAATTGCTTTCGGGGATCAACGCTCAATTGAAATGTATCGTTGTGTGCTAAAAAAGATTGGTGAGATCTGGCCAGGTGCAGCACTAGATTTAGTCAAGAAGGAAGATATTTCTTCTCAACCAATGACGCATGCTTGAATCCATACTTGGAAGACTAAGGGAATGTAATCCCAATCTTTCAACCACCGACTGGAAGATTGGTATATTGGATGAGGTGATGGTGATCGGAGACATGCAGTATTCGTACTAAACTCCGGCTGTCTCGCAAACCTCAACAAGTCTGAAGGGGTTGTATCCTACGGATTCAACAAGTTGAAACTGAAGGTCTATAGTTTGTATAGGTGGGTTTCAGATCAATATTTTGATACGTTACAAACGGACTGACGAAATTAGTACGCACCCATCCTACGGTGGAGGGTATAATGAAATACGACTGTAAAAAATGGCATTATTAGCTTATTGTAATGTACAAAGTTTGATAAAAAAATAAGCGTTATTTTTAGATTTTGTGAGTTAGGTATATTCGATTTTCTCTTCTTTTGCTAAAAAGTTACGAGATGTGTATGGTGATAAAGCCTTAAAAGGAAGACAGTGTCAAAATTGGTTTCGCAAATTCCGTTCTGGAGATTTTTCACTTAAAGATGAGCCACGTTCAGGTCGGCCAAATAAAGTTGATGATGACAAAATCAAAGCATTAATCGAATTGGATCGTCATGTAACTGAGCGCGAGATAGGAGAGAAGTTAAATATACCAATATCAACCGTTCATTATCACATAAAAAGTCTTGGACTGGTGAAAAAGCTTTATATTTGGGTACCACATGTATTGAAAGAAATTCATTTAACAAACCGAATCAACGCATGTGATATGCACCTTAAACGCACGCAATGAATTCGATCCGTTTTTAAAACGAATCATAACTGGAGATGAAAAATGGATTGTTTACAACAACGTTAGTCGAAAACGATCATGGTCCAAGCATGGTGAACCAGCTCAAACCACTTCAAAGGCTGATATCCACCAAAAGAAGGTTATGCTGTCTGTTTGGTGGGATTGGAAGGGTGTGGTATATTTTGAGCTGCTTCCAAGGAACCAAACGATTAATTCGGATGTTTACTGTCAACAATTGGACAAATTGAATACAGCCATCAAGGAGAAGCGACCAGAATTGGTCAATCGTAAAGGTGTCATATTCCACCAGGACAACGCTAGACCGCACACATCTTTGGTCACTCGCCAAAAACGGAGTGAGCTTGGCTGGGAACTTTTGATGCATCCACCATATAGCCCTGACCTTGCACCATAATACTACCATTTATTTCAAAATCGCACTTGATTCAGTTTTTTGCAGATAAAAGCCAGAAATTCTATGAGCGTGGAATACTAAATTTGCCAGGAAGATGGCAAAAGGTTATCGAACAAAATGGCAATTATATATTTGATTAAAGTTCATTCTAAGTTTTATTAAAAATGCATTTACTTTCTTTTAAAAAATCCGCAATTACTTTATTTTGTTTTTGACGGATAAAAAAGTTATTCGTGTTTTGGTGTGATCACCAGATATGGGGAAATTCGGAGTCAACGAAAGGGGTGAGCTACTTATCGAATATATTATAAGTTGCAATCTGGCGATTTGTAATAAAGGGGATAAACCGACCTCTATTACCAGGAACAGACAGGAGATACTAGATTTATCCTTTGTACCGTAAGATATAAGCGCAAGAATATGCTACTGGAAAGTTTTGGATGACCACAGCTTCTTCTCCTCCTTGGAGAAAATACTGCAGAAATGGTCCCTCGGCTAAACAGAAGAAATCCGGATAGGGATAAATTCTGCATGTCCAGAAAGGAAGGACCACGAAGGCCCTGAATGTCTCGCTTGCGTCAGCATGTTCTAGTGCCAAGCCGAGGGGCAAACAGCGACCGCCATGGCGGACCCCAGAGCTAGTTGGTCTAAGGAAGGACTGCAGAAAAGTCTTTAACAGAGCGAAAGCCACAAGAGCACAACACGATTGGGACATTTAGAAACTATAAGAGCGAACTGATAAAGGCACGGAACAAATCCTATGTGGAATTCTGTTGCTTCGTGGAGGATACATCTGAGGCCTCTAGACTAAGGAAGATGCTGTCCTCGAGACCTATTACGGTGGGGTATCCTCACCAGTCAGAAAATGTATGGACAATATCTTATGAGGAAACACTAGAACTACTCCTTAATATACATTTTCCGGGAAATTCTTTCAACGAGATGGCTGAACAGTTTCAAATTCACCTGTTCTAGGTGCCGGGCCACAGAGATATCCCAGGGAATTGTAAAGCGGACGAACTTGCGAGACTTGGAACTGCCCTACACATTCCAGGGATACTGGAATCTGTGGGTATGCCTCTAGCGACATGTTAAGTTTTCAGGACCAGGCCCGAAGGACAAGGAATGATAGATGGTCACAAAGAGGGGGATATGAGCATTCCAAAACTTTGTGGCCTAATTTAGACTTGAAGAGGTTTTCCGCTTTGCTATCACTGGCTAGAACAGACGTCTCAGTCATTGTGTCCGTCATGACAGGTCACTGTCATATGTGTGTCCCACTCTAGCAATCAGAAAGAGTTTCACCTTAGGTTCTCATTTCTTTGAAAACCTGTCTGATTAAATGGATGTGAAAATTCGCAAGTTGTTGGGCTTTTAAAATTGATCAGGGTGGTTCAACGGTAGGAACTAGGAGGTATCTTTCTTCTTCTGTTCCTGTGGAATAACAATGGACGAAAACGTCTAAGTGAGTCTTATGGCAGACTGCCACTTAACCTAACCTAACCTTGTCTTTAGAACAAATTTCATTGAAATTTTTTCCTTAGAGAAAATTTGATAGACGTTTATTTTTTATGAGAAAATTTTATCAACTTTTATTTTTAGAAATAATATTATATATGGATTTCCTTTAGAAAAATTGTGGAAAAAATCAAAAAAATTTTATCGTCAATAACTTTCTTTGAAATATCGTCTTTAAAAATGTCCTTGAAATTTTGTGTTTAGAAACATTTTATTTATACATTTTGTCTTTAAAAACCATTTGATTACAAAATTCTATAAATAAAAACTGCATTAAAATTTTGTCTTAAGAAAACACTTTATTGAAATTGTGTATGTTATGTTCGGTTCTGTTCGTTGAATATCTGTTCATTTCCAGTTTAAGTTCAAAGCCATATACAATATATATTATTATAGTAGTTAATTTGTCTGCCCTTAAATTATAAGAAAAGATGAAACATTAAAATATGTTTATTTATTTTTGAAATGTTTAGGCTATTTTCAAATATTTAACATCTGAAAATAGCAGAATAGTTGCTGTTTTAGCAAAAAAAAAACACATTTTCAGCAGTCTTTCTGTTCTTACAGCAAACAGTTTTGCTGTTTTTACTAACAAATTTCTCTGAGTGTAGCACACTTGAGGGAGTGTCTGCTCACTGAGTAGGCAATTGGTGTACTCTCTGAAGCGACCCAATCGAACTTATTTTGACTAATAAACTTCCGGCGCTCAGAGGTTACGAAGTCGGATGGTCGGCCGATAGTGACTATTATGGTCTGATCCCATTCCTTTGGTCTGATCGCAAAGGAATGACGGCTAGCCAGGATACGTCACTCAGGAAATCAGCGGACGTAATCTCATTGATGATTTGATGATCCGTGTGACGATTTTTAAGGGTTTCGACTGTCAAAAAGATATAAACGTCGAAAACGTCAAATACTTGTATAAACGTAAAAAAAGTAGTAAATGTCATAAACCTCGAAAAAGCTCTGTAATTTCTTTAGTTTCGACATCATATCATTGTTTAGCATAGGTTTTTGTTGCTATAGCCCCTATGTATAAAAATATTTCAAAGTTTTATGATAAAAAGTTTTTGCTTTAAATCGTTTTAAAGTCAGCGTTCCGCCTTGCGGAGCAGTTTAACCACGTAAATATACTCACAAACGACACCACCATTAATGAGAGGGACTAAACGCTGAAATGTATTTCATGTGCTCGCCAGGATTCAAACTTAAACTTTTCTATTTTAGGCAAACCTTCTTACCTATGCACCAGGGTGGCCATAATCATAAATTCACGAAAGCTTAAACTATTGTAGTTGTACGATTTTCTTTTTATTTTCAACTCTGTCAAAAACTATTTTGTTGGCTAAGTTTACGGCGTTTTCTACGTATGTATTATACGTCGGAAATGTATTTCACATACGCCATAGTCTCCGACAGACCTTCCCTGATGACAAGGCATAGCTTACATTGTTGGGAATATTTTTAGCTTTAATTTAAAGTAAAACAAGTAAAAGCGTGCTAAGTGTGGCCGGGCCGAATCTTATATGCCCTCCACCATGGATCGCATTTGTCGAGTTCTTTTCCCGGCATCTCCTCTTAGGCAAAAAAAGGATATAAGAAAAGATTTGCTCAGCTATTAGAGCGATATTATATATGGTCCGGTTTGGACCACAATTAAATTATATGTTGGAGACCTGTGTAAAATGTCAGCCAATTCGAATAAGAATTGCGCCCTTTGGTGGCTCAAGAAGTAAAATAGAGAGATCGATTTATATGGGAGCTGTATCGGGCTATAGACCGATTCAGACCATAATAAACACGTATGTTGATGGTCATGAGAGACTCCGTTGTACAAAATTTCAGACAAATCGGATAAAAATTGCGACCCTTAGAGGCTCAAGAAGTCAAGATCCCAGATCGGTTTATATGGCAGCTATATCAGGTTATGAACCGATTTAAACCTTATTTGACACAGTTGTTGAAAGTAAGAATAAAATACGTCATGCAAAAATTCATTCAAATCGGATAAGAATTGAGCCCTCTAGAGGCTCAAGAAGTCAGGAGCCAAGATCGGTTTATATGGCAGGTATATCAGGTTATGGACTGATTTAAACCATACCTGGCAAAATTGTTGGTGATCATAACAAAACACGTCGTGCAAAATTTCATTATTATCGGATAAGAATTGCGCATTCTAGAGGCTCAAGAAATCAAGACCCAAGATCGGTTTATATGGCAGCTATATCAAAACATGGACCGATATGGCCCATTTACAGTTTCAACCGACCTCAAGCAGCTAGCTTTACTCCTTCGGAAGTTAGCGTGCTTTCGACATACAGACGGACGGACGGACATGGCGGATCGACATAAAATGTCGCGACGATCAAGAATATATATACTTTATGGGGTCTCAGACGAGTATTTCGAGTAGTTACAAACAGAATGACGAAATTAGTATACCCCCATCCTATGGTGGAGGGTATAAAAACAGGAACATGAAACTTTTTTGCCAGTGTGGAATTTTTTAAGCTAAATATAAAGTTGGCCATATTAGTCCCAAGATAACGTGGTGGTTTGATATCAAAGTGAGTGAAGTTATCAATTAAAACTTTTCTTAAAACCTCCGCTTTATCAAAATGGTAAACGATAATTTGATGTATCGAAAAACAAGTAAAAGCGTGCAAAATTCGGCCGGACCGAATATTGGGAACCACCACCACCATTTTAAAAATTTATACAAAATAAATTTAGTTGAAGGGCATAATATTATTCTACATACCAAACTTCTGTCAAACCTGCAAAAATTAAAGCTTTAGGAACCGACCAGGGGTGATCGAGAAACCGGTTTACATGAGCGCTATATCCAATTCTTGACCGATTTGGACCGAGCTTCGCACAATTGTCATAACATAATACTATGTGCAAAATTTCAGTCAAATCTGAAAAAAATTGAGGCTTCCAGGAGCTCAAGAAGTCTAATCGGGAAATCGACGTAGCCAGGGGGAGGCCCTCAGGCCCGAGTTCCCCCAAAAATTATTTTGTCTGAAGAAAAAGTTTAGAACCCTATGTGCAAAATTGAAGCCAAATCGGACAAAAATTACAGCTTCCAGGAGCTCAAGAAGTCAAATGGGGAGATCGGGTCATATGGAAGCTATATCAGGTTCTTAACCGATTTGGACCGTACTTGACACAGTTGGTGAAAGTGATAACAAAACTATGTGCAAAATTTCAGCCACATCGGATAAAAATTGCGGCTTCCAGGGCCTCAAGAAGTCAAATCGAGAAATCGGTTTATATGGGAGTCAGGGACGTAGCCAGGGGGAGGCCCTCTGGCCCGAGCACCCGCAAAAATTATTTTGTCTGAAGAAAAATTTCATCAACATCTTTTATAATGACAAAATTTCATATTTATAATATTCTACAAATACAACATTTTGCTGAGGCCAGGGCCGCTTTCAAATTATTTTTCTTAAGGACGAAATTATAATGAATTTCTTAGTAAAAACTCAATTTTAATGAAATTTTTTGTAAAAAAATTTTAATGATATTTTTCTAGAGACAAAAATTTCAGCATAATATTATCTTATGAAAAAAATTCAGCACGGGTCAGACGCCCTGAAAATTATTTTTTTAAGACCAAATTTTTTTAAAATTTTTTCTAAAGACAAAATTTAAAAAAAAAATGATAAAATTTTTTCTAAAGACTACATTTTAATGAATTTTTTTAAGGACTAACCTTCAGCGAAAAACTCTCTAAAGACAACCTAACCTCGAGATTATTTTTTAAAACCAGAATTTAAATTTTGCATAAATATTTTTAAAGTTTTTTTATTATGCTTATCTGCCCCAAACAACATTTTCCTAAAAATTTTTTTATAGACAAATTTCAATAAATATTTTTAAAAACAAAATTTTAACTCTTAATGCCTGACCCTTGATTCAGTTGTCCGATTTTGATGAAATTTTATGCCTATATATAAAAACGCGTGTTTGTCTGTTTGGCTAATTAACTGATCAACACCCAGTCCAAACGGCTAAAGCTAGAGTCATGGAATTTGGCACGAATGTGGGTCTTGAATTGTAGGCGCGAATGTGGGTCTTGAGAGGCTAAAATTATGATTTTCCGCAGAAATAAGTGTTGGTGACAAATATTTCCCAAAATAGTACCGGGAGTGGGAAAAATCGTACGTTTAAAATCGCAATTGGTACTTTTTGATACCTTGTTCGTTAATTTGGCTAGAGCTTAAATTTTGGAATTTAGGTACATTGTGGCAACCTAAATTGGGATGCACAAAGAGTTTTTGGACATTTAGAAACAAAAAAGGTACGAAATAGGTGAAATTTGCATAGGGCGTATTTGGTACCATTTCATACTTTCTTTACGGATTGAACAAGAGCTCTGAAATTTAACATGTAGATTCTACTAGAAATATATGTAGGCTGACTAAGTGATTTTTTAACAAATCATACATTTTGGTACCAAAAAGCTTATTTACTTTTACAGTGGACGGAGAAGGGTAAAATTAAAAAAATTGTTAAAATTATCGATGTCTTGACAAATATACCATAAGTTGTACTAAATATGAAATTTTTAAATCGTACCAGGATTGGGATAAAAAGTACTTAAGTGCTGTAGTTGATACTTTTAAGCACTTTCTTTAAAGATTGAGCTACAGATCTGAAATTCGGGATACAGGCACATCTTGGTAGTATGTACCGGACGACTAGCAGATTTAGTTGATATTCGTTCATTTTGGTACTAAAGCGGTACTTTATTTACAGACTTGGCTACATTTGTGATACATGTACATCCTAGCAGTATGTGACGAAGACTAAAGGATTGTTTTGAAATTTGTACATTTAGGTGCTAAAACGTGCAAAATGGTACTGTATTTACGGATTGTGCTAAAGATCTCAAAATTGCGACACAGTTACACCTTGACAATATTTATCGGCCGACTAGAGTTTTTTTTTTTTTTAATTCGTACATTTAGGCACTAAGACTTTCAAAATGTTTTTTATTCTTTTTTCCTAAACCCCTACAACAAAAAAATCATTTTCTTAATATTTTATGACCATTTTGGGAAAAAAACTGAATTTAATGATTTTTAAATGCAAAAAGGGCATTAAAATGGATTCCAGCAATCTCACTCCTAAGAATTTTGAGAAAAGTTTTCGTTTGATTTTTGGGATATAAAAAAATTCCGACTTTTGACAGCCAATTTTCCCTCAAAATATGACGGGAAAAATTGTTGTAACTGTTTCAGTTATTTACTTTACGCCAACCCAAATTTCATTACCATACCTCTTTCCTAACTCGAGCTAGAATTTTTCTAAGGCAGCTCTATTCTTGGATATTTTTCGTCGTTAATGCGAATCTGGGCACTCGGTGCAAGAGCCGTTGCCGTTGTCTACAGTTCAAAGCCATTAATACAACTTCCAAAAGATATTTGCACTGTGTTAGCAATCAGTGTAAAATTCAGCTCTGACTTTATGACCAAATGTCCCCGCCGATGTGTCAGTTACTGCACCCAATAGCTACCACTATTAAAAAAAAAAAAATTTCGGTTTTGAAAAAAATGTGGGTTGGCCTTAAAAGTGAATATCGGGAGATGCATACATATGGAGGGTATATCTAAAACTGAACGTATTTCTTTAAAATTCATCTGTCATCAGAAGAGTTATGAGAGAAACCTTCGTCCCAATTTTGTGAAGATTGGCTAAATAAATGACTAAATTATTGAATATTATTCAAAAACGGAGGAAAATATATATGAGAGATTTATCTAAATCTGAACCGATTTCTATTTAATTCAATAGTAATACTGGGTTTCATATGGAAATCCTTTGTGTCAATTTTCGTGCGAATCGGTTAACAAATGACCAAATTATTGCAATGTTATTCCAAATCGGACGAACGTATGGGAGCTAACCCCAATCTGAACCGATTTCTATGACATTCGCCAATAATGTCGAGACTCATAGGAAAATCACTCGTCAGGTTCGGTTTCGGTTCGGTTTACAAATGACGATGTAATTGCAATTTTAATCCAAATCGGATCGGACCAGTAATGTCGAGACTTATAAGAGAACTTCTCGTGCAAAATGTCGTGAGAATCGGTTTAAAAATGGTGATATAATTGCATTTTTAGTCCTAATCGGACGAACATGTATATGAGAGCTATATCCAAATCTGAACCAATTTTTTCCAATTTCAATACGCCCAAGAAAATGCTTCTGCCAAATTTGAAGACGATCAGATGAAAATTGCGACCTATACTTTGTACACAAATTAACATGGACAGAATCATAAAGTGATTCTGAGTCGATCGGTATACTTATCAATGGGTCTATCTCTCTTCCTTCTGGGTGTAACTAACAAATTCACTAAATTATAATGAGTGGTTGAAGGGGATGTTGTTTTTTGCTGTTTTGGTAAAATTGTTTAAACATTTGCTTGACTTCGATTTCGATTAAAACCATTATGACTTGAACGAAGTTCGGGCATTAAAATTTACAAAAATTTGTTTCTAAAAACCAAGAAATTGATTTTTCTTTAATTCAATGGTGTCTCTCAATTTTTTGTACAGCGTGGATCAGCTGATTGGAAATCTATTGCAATGCGTTGAATTCAATAAAAATTAATTTAATCAATTAAATCAGTCAATAGCAGCTGTTCTAACATTATGCTGGTTATAGGTCAATACAATTTAAAATGTTCCGATGGCTCCTCTTTAGCGATGCAAGCTAAATAAAACAAACTCCCCACCTGCGCCATTGCATTCGTGCCATTGCAGCCTATAACGCTGAACGCGTTCGAATCCTGTCGAGAGTATTGGACAAAGCGGTGTTTATCCCCTCTCAATGTTGGCGACATGTGCGAGGTACAATGCCATGCATGGTCTTTTTTCGGTTATTTTCCCCAAAGAGGCGTCGAACTGCGGAACGCCGTTCGGACTTGGCTATAAAAAAGGTACCTTATCATTGAGTGTAAACTTGAATCGGAAAGCACTCATTGATGTGTGAGAATTTGTCCCTTCTCGATTCCTGGTGGTAATGTTCTTCCTCAGGGTAATGTGTGAGGTGCATCTGTAATGCACCTCAGACATTTCGACTCCAATATGGAAATCAAATTCGTGCCGCACTTTCAAATCCCTTTAATTTGAGTCTCATATTGCCATTGCCAGTGAATATGAACCGTTTGGAGGGTGTTTTGGGGCTGAGGCGTTCACCGGCACTTTGCACTGAAAATAAATAAAAAATTCGTTCTTAATTCCCAGTGGAAATGAAGTTCAGTTCAGGGGGTGCTTTAGGGCATACCCCAAAACTCTTGGCTCCCGCATTGGCATGAACTTCAAATATATCTGTTCATAGAATTTTTAAGGTGGGGGGGGGGGGGATCGCTAGACACTTGGGCCCAAATTTTAATACCAAATTCGTTTTCTGGTCTCCAATGCCTTTCATTTGATACCCTGTTTGTGCCCATCGGACCACTTTCAGATATGGGTGGCCTTTTTGGGGTAAGGGGAGGGTCCGCCCCCACCCAATATCAAAAAATTATATAGCCTGTGTTTCCTTCTAGACAAACGTACACAATCTAAGAAAATTTTAAGAAAATCGGTCCAGCCAAGTATCACATAATCATAATGGATCTCATGGCGTTTATGAGGGTTGACGTAACCCCCTATACTTCGATCTGATTGTGTATGCCAGATTCGAAATCTACTACCGAATACCTTTCATTTGAGCCCCATATTGAAATGAATGTCCAATATGTCTGTTTGGGGGAGTTTTGGGGTTGGGGCGGTCCGATGGGTACTTAGATTTAAATTTTAATACAATATTCGTATTCTACTCTCCAATACCTTTCATTTGATACCTATATTGTCCCGATCGGTACACTTTTCATTTTGATAAGAGGGAGGGTCCGTCCCCCTTCCGATACCGAAAAATTATATAGCCTATGTTTCCTTCCAGACCAACATACACAATATGCGAAAATTTCGAGAAAATCGGTTCTGCTGTTTTCAGTCTATACAGAACAAACAAACCGAGTCCCATATATCCGTGATTGGCTAATGTGCCCATTTTGGGCGTTTTTGTGGGGGTGGTGTGACCCGCCTATACTTCGAGATGAATTTGTATGCCAGATTCGTTATCTACTCCCGCATACTTTTCATTGGATACCCATATTGTCTTTATCGGTCCAATTTTGATTTTGGGTGGTGTTTTAGGGGATAACGACGGAGCGTCCGCCACCTTCCGTTATCAATAAATTATAAAGTCTATTCCTTCTTTCTTACCATATTCGTAATCTACTCCCGAATATTCTTCATTTGAGTCCCATATTGTCATGATCGTCAAATAAACCTATTTTAAGGGATTTTGGGGCTGGAGCGGCCCCCAGGAGCTTGGACACAACTTTTATTATGAAGTTTGGGGTAAGGGGGAAGGTCCGCCCCCTCCCGATATCAAAAAATTATAAAGCCTATGTTTCCTTCCGGACCAACCTACACAATCTTTGAAAATTTCAAGATAATCGGTTTAGCCATTTTTGAGTCTATACGGAACAAACAAACAAACACAAATTGAGTTTTATATATAAGATAGCTGGACAGGGCCCGCTCCGCTGAACCTTCTTTCACTCTCTTATTTAATCAGAGCCCTATACTGACACTGGCAGGAAATAAGTCCTGTTTTGGGCTGCTGGTACGGACTTTCAGTTATTTCGCCCCAATGTCGATATCATTTTCGTGCTCTACTCCCAAGTACCTTTCATTTGAGCCCCATATTGCTATGGTCGTAAATTTTTCCCCTTTGGGGGATGTTTTTGGTGTGAGGTGGCCCCCCAAACACTTGGTCCCATATTTGGATATCAGATTCGTATTCTATATTCAAATACCTTTTATTTAATTCCATGGTCAGTAAATAAGTCCTGTTTGGGGGGTGTTTTGGGACTCCTAGAAACGTGGTCCCACATTTGGATATCAGATTCATATTCTACTCGCAAATACCTCTCATTTGAGTCCCATATTGCCTTGGTCGGTAAATATGTCAGATTTAGGGGTGTTTTGGGGCTTTGGGTGGTCCCCCTAGCACATGGTCCGACAAATCGATATCAGACACGTTTTCTTATCCTAAATACCTTTCATTTGAGTCCCATATTGTCGTGATTGGTCTAAACATATGTTTGGTAGGTTTTAGGGTGGGGCAGGCCCCCTAGGTACCCCATCCGAAATTTGGATACCAAATTTTTATTTTTAGAGTACTATATGAAAGCACGCAAAATTTCGCTTAAATCGCACCACCAATCTCCGAGATCTGGCGTTTCTGAAAATTAGACTAAGGGGGAGGGTCCGATGTCATTTTCATACAAATTTCATTGCACTGCACTATATAGTACTTAAATAAAACACAACTACTGCAGGTTTTTGAATACGAATTTTTAAAGTGAGTTTATTGTGCAATAGTCGGGCGATCGCCGTGCGAAGGACAAGAGAGTTTTGCAAAAGATGTTTGTGTTTGTTGCTATTGGCATCATTGGATAAGTTGGATTTGAATAAGGGAAGTAAGATTTGATTTGTTTTCTATTGCGCTTGTGAATCAAGTCGGCTTAAAGAGCCCTGTTTAAATTCAGATGTGTGCTTTACAATCTACTCTAGTTGGGATGGTTGTAAAGCACCATGATCCATTTGACATCGCCCGCTGATGATATTTCTTGGTCGCAATTGAATTCGCAATACGGGTAACAAGTCAAATGCTTCTACATACAAATACTAGCATAATTTGTATAAAATAGAGCTTCAAAATTGACGACTTTATTAAAAAAAATTTTGATATTTTCAAATGAAACTATTCATACTCGGCAACTGTGCCCGATAGAGTGTATGTATATTTTCTTTGGGTCTCGTCTTTTTCTCCAGAGTCCTAAATCAGGCAAATCGGTTCAGTAAATCAAAAGTGGTCAACTTTGATCTGAAAGCCTATATTCTCCTTTACATATGTCTAAAACATTTTTCGCTGCTCAGATCAACAATTAAACAGTTCCTTTGCCGTTTGCCCCACTGTGCTTTGGTGGTTCCCATATAACCGATATAGCGACATTCCAGACAAAATTTTTTTACATTTTTTATGCGAAATCTATTTTTGGCATTTTTTATTTTCCTTGTTTCATCTTTTAAGCGCAGAGTTTGGTTTTCCCCAGTTAATCTGCTGATTTCTGTTTCGTCTTCATAAGTATGGTTTTTGATATTCTTTGTAGGGAATGGCAGACATTGAGCTTGTCATCATTGTTAATGGATCCACAGTTGACATCTTTTCCACTATTTGCGAGCTATTGTGTAACTGTGATTGTGATGTGTTGATTTTCTGATAAATATGGCATACTTTTAGGTGCTTCCATAAGGTCAGTGTGGTAGCTGTCAGCACAAACCAAGAAAGTGGCAACACTATTAAATACCGTATTAAACCAATATTTTGATAGAGCGAAACGAACATCTAATCAAGATTTATTATAGCCACCACGATAGGATTGAGGTAGAAACGTGACAGCTTTTAATTTTGGGTGGGTGCCTACCGAGAAATCCTTCAGTAACTTTAAAACAGAGATGAATGATGTTTTGTGAACGCTCAAGTTTTTCTTTTATAATTAATACAATCAAGTTTAACACTGTTTGACGCCTAGAGTGATTTTTTTTTAACCCCTAAATATTTATGACAGCCACATTAGGTATTTCAAAAACCTGAAAAGTATGCCTGTTTGTGCAGATATCTTAACGTTATTGTAACGCAAAGGCTCTGCAATTATTTTGTTAAAATATTCCTACAAATTAACTTCACTTTTTTGTTTAATTGGAGCTTTAAAGAATTTAATATGGCCTTTTAACGCCGAAGGGTCACCAAATGCCTGTTGTCTATGTCAACAAGATTTAACACTGTCAGAAGGAAAATAATTTGGCTTTCTTGAATAATAAAATCGCAAAGCGTCTTTAATCAATCAATTCCTTATTTTAAGTAGCATCCTGTAGTGTTGCAGTGAAGCCCGATACGCAGTTCTAATGAAATGTTTATGACAAAACACGATACATTCGTTTGGTCAATCTGCCCCCAAGGATCTCCGCTTGTTACACACAGCAGTGGTCGGGTAACCTTTTCGATATGACCAGTTCTAGATCATTAGAGTACACCCCAAAGCCCACGTGGTCGTCTAGTTTGGAACTATCCGTATAGAAGTCTATGTAACTTCTCTTACCAGGGATATCGTAGTTCCAATCGGTTCTATCAGGAATACTGAAGAATGCTTAGGAAGGGTGTAATATACACTGCCTGCAACATAGGATATTGTATCAAGGATAACACAGTGCCTGTAGCCGCCACATGACCAATGAGAAAGTTCCCTTAACCTCATGGCAGTGGTCGCTGCAATTTGTCTGGCCGACATTCCTGAAGAATTGGGTTGCCTAAAAAGAAATTGCGGATTTTTTAAAAGAAAGTAAATGCATTTTTAATAAAACTTAGAATGAACTTTAATCAAATATATAATTGCCATTTTGTTCGATAACCTTTTGCCATCTTCCTGGCAAATTTAGTATTCCACGCTCATAGAACTTCTGGCCTTTATCTGCAAAAAACTGAACCAAGTGCGATTTTATAGCCCCATCATTGCCGAAAGTTTTACCATTTAAGGAGTTTTGCAAAGATCGATGCATTCATGGTGGATGCATCAAAAGTTCCCAGCCAAGCTCACTCAGTTTTTGGCGAGTGACCAAAGATGTGTGCGGTCTAGCGTTGTCCTGGTGGAATGTGACACCTTTACGATTAACCCATTCTGGTCGCTTCTCTTTGATGGCTGTTTTCAATTTGTCCAATTGTTGACAGTAAACATCCGAATTATTGTTTGGTTCCTTGGAAGCAGCTCAAAATATAACACACCCTTCCGATCCCACCAAACAGACAGCATAACCTTCTTTTGGTGGATATCACCCTTTGAAGTGGTTTGAGCTGCTTCACCATGCTTGGACCATGATCGTTTTCGACTAACGTTGTTGTAAACAATCCATTTTTCATCTCCAGTTATGATTCGTTTTAAAACCGGATCGAATTCATTGCGTTTAAGGTGCATATCACAAGCGTTGATTCGGTTTGTTAAATGAATTTCTTTCAATACATGTGGTACCCATATTAAAATTGACGCCAAACAACCAAATGTAAACAAAATTTCGCGCACTTTTTTCTAAAGCAAGCTAAAAGTAACAGCTGATAACTGACAGAAGAAAGAATGCTATTACAGAGTCACAAGCCGTTGAAAAAATTTGTCAACGCCGACTATATTACTACTATATTACCGACAATTACTTTTTGGGCAACCCAATATATCTCTTAAAGTGCTGGGAAACTTTCCCCTAGCCGCAATTGCGACCACTTTTACACATTTTTCTTCCAGAGACAATAATATCTTGCTAATGGCTATATTATTCCAAAGTAAAGGAGACAGTACACCTCCTCTTAGTAAGTAAGATATTAATAAACTTTCTTATGGTAGAATTGATGCCTAGAAACTCCAACACCTTCATAATTGACATCGGTTTTACATTAGTGAAAGCCACGGAGCTGCAGAATTCCATCCAGGCTTTGTTCTGAGCCGTTCTCAGCTTGCTCTTATATATTCTTAGCTGTGATGTCCCAATCGTGGGGTGCTCTTGTAGCTTTTGCTCTGTTGAAGAGTTTTTCAGGGCCTTCGTGATCCGCTTGACCCTATGTCTATGTCCTCTGTAGTTTCCAGTTCCTTTTCTGGTCTAGGAGGGATAGACGTTCAGTGTTTGTGCCGAAACATATCCCAATCCGCCTTTCTTCTGTTCAGCCGAAAGACCACTACTGCAGTATTTTCTCCAAGGCTGAAACTAATTAACTATGATCAGTGAAGCTGTGGTCATCCAACACTTCCCAGTCGCATATTCTTCCACTTATATCCTCCGATACAAAGGTAATATCTAGTACCTCCTGCCTGTTCCTGGTAATAAAGATCGGTTTATCCCCTTCATTACAAATCGCCAAATTGCAACTTATAATATATTCAATAAGCAGCTTTCCCCTTTCGTGGACATCCAAAGGTCCACGGCATCTCTGAATCGTGTACCATATATAAGAAAGCCAGCCAGTAATAAGACAGGCTCTGTGTCTCCCATTCCCCATACCCTTGAGAAGTTTAAATCCCGGAATTCTTAGTCCACGAACCATTCCTCCACACACCCATGGCTCCTGCATAAGAATCACGTCAAATCCCCTTGCCATCAGGAGGACCTTTAGTGCCGCCGAAGCGGCCTTACAATGGTGGAGATTTATATGTAGAAACCGGACCACAGTCAGGATTCAGAACTTCCACCACTGTTGTATTAGCCTCGTCTCCTTATTCCACCAGGAGTTTATTCCCACAAGATTCGTTAGAACTTGTCATGATGAGCTATGGAACCACACTTCCTCAGGACACTGGTCACTTGCGGTGTGGACGATTTCTCCTTAGATGCTTCACTAACTGCTGCTGTCGAAGTACTTTTTGAGTTCCGTGCTTCCCCGCTGGGGCACACTTTGAGCCCAGTCAAACTTTGTGATCCACCCACACAGGACTTGTCGGGTCCCGTTTCGATGCCATCCCCTCCTGTTTCGATTGTGCCACCTGTCTCGATTGTGACAGGGAGATTTTCAGTCTCCTGCAATCTGTCAGACTTTAGCGATCTAGTGCTGCACCTGGCCAGATCTCACCAATCTCTTAAAACGCACAATGATACATTTCAACTGAGCGTTGATCCCCGAAGGTAATTAGTCTGTATCGGCCCCGATACCAGCCTGCATCGTCACAAACTGGAGGAGACCCAGGAAATTCCAAAACGATATCGGAGTATACTGATGACAGTCCATTGACTATCCCACTCCAATTATTCCTAGGTATGCAGCCCTGTCTCTCCAACTAAAGGAATAGGCGATAGCGGCCTTCCTAAATATTGAAGGGATATTCAATCGGAGATGTAAGTTGCAGGTTTTCAGACTCCCGTCTTCGGACGATCTTTGCTGATGGCTCCAAGATGGGGTCAGGGAATGGATTGGGGGTTTATTCCGAGGTACACAACATCGTTTTTTAGGTGAGACTGCTGGGCGGGTGTACATTATTTCATGCAAAAGTCTATGCCATAACTATAGCCGCCAAAGAAATTCTGGGAAGAGATGTATAGTCTCCGAAACCTAGGATTTATGTGGACAGTTGGCGACCCTCTACAGCTTGGATTCGAGAACAATTTCTCCTGTAATTTCTTTTTTTATGTGTCTTTATAAAGCAAAACAAAACAGCTGACACGTTTTCCTACATTTACAGTATGTTTGCGGGAGCATATTACAGATAATTCTTGCGCAGTCAAATAACAAAATGACCGTTGCACTAAACGGTTCAAACAAGAAACTGTGCTTCTTAATGGGAAAAAATAAACTCACTTCTATTTTTAAAAACAGAAGGATGATATCCACATTTGTGTAAAAGGTTTTGAAAAATAAAACAAATTACCTTTTCATAATTCTCTTCATTTTTGATTTGCAGGGGATTCAGCAAAGCTTGATTGCACAAATCATCAACATTGGTTCCACCACTACCGCTCCCGGAACCACTGCCTCCGCTTCCATCTCCTCCGTTTTGTTGACTGCACCGACGCAAACGAGCTCTCTTCAATTTAATACAAAAAAATATGCTTCCATCCTTTTCGTTTGTGGTTGCCACAGTACCTGCTGCAGCGCCCATTTCAGCGGAGCCCAAGCCATCGGCAGTTCTAGTCAAGCTGCTAGGAGAGCAACCCATTTCTGTCTAGGCCGAATTAACGTATATTCTGCTATCCTAATTGATTTGCTAAAACCTTAGTTTACTTAGTGCTTGCTTTCTCCGCTGCTCAGCTCCTTCATTACTTCCTGCTATTGACGGCGCATTCTTTAAGTTTTGAAGACAACACTATTCAAAATGTGTTCGCTCGGTAGCTTTACACTTTCAGCTAAAGTGTTTTTCCCCATGGATTTTTCAACAACCACGTGGCTTCAACCAAGCATGTACATACATGGGTCCTGCGTTGTATTTGATATCCTGAAACGGCATAAGTGTGAAAAATACACGATAATATATTTTGAATTACAAACATTTTCTTTATAGACAAAATGATGATGGAATTGTCTCTACAGGTAGAATTTCAGCAATTTTCTTTCGCAGACCATTCCGATAACTTTCAACAAATTAAAATGTTTAGGGTAACACAAGAAATGGTTTTTATTGAAGAAAAACTTTTGTACAACTGACAGAAAAAAGAACAAGTAAAAGCGTGCTAAGTTCGGCCGGGCCGATTCGTATATACCCTCCACCATGGATCGCATTTGTCGAGTTCTTTTCCCGGCATCTCTTCTTAGGCAAAAAAGGATAAAGGAAAGATTTGCTCTGCTATTAGAGCGATATCAAGATATGGTCCGGTTTGGACCACAATTAAATTATATGTTGGAGACCTGTGTAAAATGTCAGCCAATTCGAATAAGAATTGCGCCCTTTGGGGGCTCAAGAAGTAAAATAGAGAGATCCATATATATGGGAGCTGTATCAGGCTAAAGACCGATTCAGACCATAATAAACACGTATGTTGTTGAGAGGATCCGTCGTACAAAATTTCAGCCAAATCGGATAATAATTGCGGCCTCTAGAGGCTCAAGAAGTCAAGATCCCATATCGGTTTATATGGCAGCTATATCAGGTTATGAAGCGATTTGAACCTTATTTGGCGTAGTTGTTGAAAATCCTAATAAAATACGTTATGCAAAATTTCAGCCAAATCGGATAAGAATTGCGCCCTCTACAGGCTCAAGAAGTCAAGACCCAAGATCGGTTTATATGACAGCTATATCAGGTTATGGACCGATTTGAACCATACTTGGCACAGTTGTTGGATATCATAACAAAACACCAATATTTAAACCATACCAAGAAGTCAAGAAACAAAATCGGTTTATATGGCAGCTATATTAAAACATGGACCGATATGGCCCATTTACAATACCAACCGACCTACACTAATAAGAATATTTGTGCAAAATTTCAAGCGGCTAGCTTTACTTCTTCCGAAATTATCGTGCTTTTGACAGACAGAGGGACGGACGGACGGGCATTGCTAGATCGACATAAAATTTCGCGACGATCAAGAATATATATACTTCATGGGGTCTCAAGCGAATATTTCGAGTAGTTACAAACCGAATGACGAACTAAGTATACCCCCATCCTATGGGCGAGGGTTTAAAAATATCCATTTTATTTACATTCAAACAACGAAGCATACCTAATAAAATTGAAATGTTAAACAGAGTAATAATACCATAATTATTTAATTGCAAATGAATCCAATACGTTCTCTATTTTTTTCAAAGGGAATGTTCCTCAAAGACTTGTGGAAGAAATCTGCGACTTATTCCTTGCCTGATCTGTAAACAATGTTGATTATCTTATCTTGAACCAGGCCTCGGAGATAATGGTAATTTTTATCAACATATTTCATTCGGTGATGCTCTTTATGCTCTTGCGCGATATTTATGCAAGCAAATTATCGTCGTAAATAGTTATAGGAAAATCAATATTTATGTTCAAATCTTGCAATAATTTCAATAGATACTTTAATTCATTTGCTGTAACACAAAGGTGTCTCTGTCTCGGTTGAATAAAGTGAAACCGCTAGTTGTTTCTTACAAATAGTTTACTAAATAACCACTCAGAGATTCCAGATCATCGGAATCATTTATCCAATTTGAGTCGCATT
Organism: Stomoxys calcitrans; assembly: GCF_963082655.1. NCBI lineage: Eukaryota > Metazoa > Arthropoda > Insecta > Diptera > Muscidae > Stomoxys > Stomoxys calcitrans. Next base: position 67,658,803 of record NC_081556.1, read on the forward strand.
AGTTATTTTGGAATTAAAAAAAAAATAAATTTAAAACAGTACCAATACATATGCAGGCCACTGTAGCGCAGAGGTTAGCATGTCCACCTATGATGCTGATCGCCTGGGTTCGAATCCTGGCGATAAAATTGGAAAAAGAAAAAAACTTTTCTGGGTGGGGAGGGGAGAGAGACACAAAGGTAATTTTCATTCCAAAAGCAAGAAAATTTTAGAAAGATTTTCATCTTATTAGTCAGCTACATAAAGACTCTAGAGAGGTTTTTAAAAACATATCTTTGGGCAAAGATTACTGAAGATCGCCTGTATCGGCAACTGCCTGCCTATGGAAAAGGCACATAAACTGAAAAAGCCCTTCACGAGCCGTTGGGCTTCTCTCTCTGTCAAGGAATATACGATGGTAGCATTTCTTGATATCATGAGTGCTTTCTATAACGTAAAAGTAGCATCAGTTATGAGGAAAGTAAGAATATAGAAAAGTTTTTCAAAGTTTTTTTTAAGCAACACATAAGATTTAGAAGAATGCATAGTCTTTATTTAAATCGATAGTACGGTCCATATAATTTAATGTTTGAAAATTATTTCATGCAATTGTGGACCGTGGCTGCGCCTCAAATGGTCCATCCGATTAGTCCAATTTGGGCATACTCTTTCCAACATTTAGGCAAGTATCTCTCGAATAAATGCTTCAATGTTGCCTTTCAATGCGTCAATTGAAGCGGGATTGTCTGTATAGACATGGGCATTAAATCGCATGATCTAGGCGGACCGGTCGGTCCCAAACGTGAAATAAAATGTTCTCCGAACTAGCCTTTCAATGAGTCCATTGTTATGAGTGCTGTGTGGCATGTAGCACCCTCTTGTTGAAACCTCATGTCAAGACAAAAAACAAGTTGGATATCATCTCACGGTAGCACTCACCATTCACAGTTACGTTACGATTCGTATCATCGTATCAGAAGTACGGTTTAATGATGGCAGCAGCCCATAAACCGCACCAAACTGTGGCTTTTTCTGGGTGCATTGGTAGCTGGTGCAATTCTTCTGGCTGATCTTCACTCTTAAATCGATAATTCTGCTTATTTAGGTACCCATTGAGCCAAAAATGAGCTTTGTCGCTTCGGAAGAAGCGCGCGATGAACTTTCTTAACAGAGCACATTTTGAGAATAAAATTCAATAATTTGCATGCGCTGTTCGTTTGTCAGACGATTCATGGTTAAATTATAGACCAAACTGAAAATGTTTGACAGTGTAACAAAACACGAAACGTGCGTGAGCTGTTTAAACCAATGGTGCCAATATGATAATAGCTAAAAAATCACCCTTTAGGGGGCTTGGGATCTGGGGATACGCAAAGTCTAGTAGAGGGACACCTCAAGGATGTGTACGCCAAGAATGTATATATATATATATATATATATATATTTCGCTTTAACATATCAAACGTAAGCCATAAACGTAATATTGTCGAATGTAACTTATTTTGTTTACCAACTTTGCCTACGGCAAAATTGTCTTTCTTGTCTTGTAAAATTAAAAACTCTTCAATGGCAATGGCAAAAGTGTTTCGTTAGCCTCAAAGATTATTCGTTTACCGGACCAATAATTATTTTCTTGTATCTCTCCTTGTAGAGAGAGAGAGAGAGAGGGTGAGTATTTAAGTGTATGGACTAGTGATAGCCGGATGGTAAACTCGGATATTGAAAATTTTAACAGTTTCGTAATAGGTACGTCCGATGACAAAAAACATTGCATCTGATTATAATTGGTACAAATTTGAATTAGATTTGTGTTGCAACATTAAATTGAACTTGCTAGGCTTTTCAATATACACATTATATTTTAAAATTAAAAAAAAAAAATACATATACAAAAGCATGACGTAAAATTAATTTATAAGTAAAGAGAAACTACAATAGTTGAAACCCCGAATAGGATTTCACATACCAAGAATGAAAGGTATTGTCAATGTAAAAAAACTGTCATGAAGTTTACTTGCCAATTTTTTTTTTATATGAAACGAATTATTTTTTTGCGTGTACGTACACGACGAGACAAAAGTCTTATAGTTACAGTGTAGGCTTACAAATGTAATTAAATGAAATACCAAAAAGAATAAAAAATGTATTTAAAAAATCTCGTATATAAAATTCAATTTGTATTTGTTTGTTATACCCACCACCGATAGATGGGTTATATTCATTTTGTCATTCCATTTGCAATACATCGTAATATCCATTTCCGACCCTATAAAGTATATATACTCTTGATCAGCGTAAAAATTTAAGACGATCTAGACGTGTCCGTCCGTCTGTCTGTTGAAATCATGCTACAGTCTTAAAAAATAGAGATATTGAGCTGAAATTTTGCACAGGTTCATTTTTTATCCATAAGCAGGTTAAGTTCGAAGATGGGCTATATCGGACTATATATATATATATATAACCCCCATATAGACCGATTCTCCGATTTAGGGTCTTAGGCCCATAAAAGCCACATTTACTATCCGATTTTGCTGAAATATGGGACAGTGAGTTGTATTAGGCCCTTCGACATCCTTCGTGAATTTGGCTCAGATCGGTTCAGATTTGGATATAGCTGCCATATAGACCGATCTCTCGGTTTTTGGTTTTGGGACCATAAAAGGCGCATTTATTGTCCGATTTTGCCAAGATTAGAGACAGTGAGTTGTGTTAGGCTCTTCGACGTCCTTCTTCAATTTGGCCCAGATCGGTGCAGATTTGAATATAGCTGCCATATAGACCGGTCTCTCGATTTAAGGTTTTGGGCCAATAAAAGTCGCATTTATTGTCCGATTTCACCGAGATTTGGGACAGTGCGTTGTGTTAGGCTTTTCGACATCCGTGTCGCATATGGTTCAGATCGGTTTATTTTTGGTTATAGCTTTTAAAAAGACCAATATTTTGTTATACACAATTGAATAATGACTTGTACCGATTAGTATTTTGTCCAAATCGGAACATATTTCGATATAACTGCTATGGGACATAAGGAATGCAATTTACACCTGATTTTGATGAAAGGTGGTTTACATATATACCCAAGGTGGTGGGTATCCAAAGTTCGGCCCGGCCGAACTTAACGCCTTTTTACTTGTTTGTCGGTTTGTTTGTTTGTTCCGTATAGACTCAAACACGGCTGAACGATTACTTTGAAATTTTCACAGATTGTGTAGGTTGGTCTGGAAGGAAACATAGACTATATAATTTTTTGATATCTGGAGGTTGGGCGGACCCTCCCCTTACCCCAAAAGTACTACCCAAAAATAAAAGTGGACCGATCGGGACAATATGGGATTCAAATGAAAGGTATTCAAGAGTAGAGTACGAATTTCATAATAAAAGTAGGGTCCAAATACCTGGGGGGCCGCTCCAGCCCCAAAACCCCTTAAAATAGGTTTATTTGACGATCATGAGAATATGGGACTCAAATGAAAAGAATTTGGGAGTAGATTACGAATATGGTCAGGAAGTATGAGTAGGCTTTATAATTTATTGAAAACGGAAGGTGGCGGACCCTCCACCGGTACCCCAAAAACACCACCCAAAATTAAAAGTAGACCGATAAAGACAATATGGGTATCAAATGAAAAGTATGCGGGAGTAGATAACGAATCTGGCATACAAATTCATGTCGAAGTATAGGGAGTCACCCCAACCCCACAAAAACGCCGAAAATGGGCACATTAGCCAATCACGGATATATGGGACTCGGTTTGTTTGTTCCGTATAGACTGAAAAACGGCAGAACCTATTTTCTCGAAATTTTCCCATATTGAGTAGGTTGGTCTGGAAGGAAACATAGGATATATAATTTTTCGGTATCGGAAGGGGAACGGAACCTCCCCCTTATGCCAAAAACACAACCCAAAATCAAAAGTAGACCGATCGGAACAATATAGGTATCAAATGAAAGGTATTGGAACCATACGAATATGGTGTTTAAATTTGAGTCTTAGTACCCATCGGGCCGCCCCAACCATAAAACTTTTTAGGGACGTTCATTTCAATATGGTGCTCCAATGAAAGGTATTCGGGAGTAGATTTAGAATCTGGCAAACGCCATTAGACCCATCTGGCCCCTCAAAAACGCCATTAGACCCATTATAACTATATGTTACTTGGCTGAAAAAATTTTCTTAAAATTTTCATAGATTATGTACGTTTGCCTGGAAGGAAACATAGGCTATATAATTTTTAGATATCGGGTAGAGGCGGACCCTCTCCTTTACCGCAAAAACGCCACCCATATCCGAAAGTGGTCCGATGGGCACAATAAGGGTATCAAATGAAAGGTATTAGAGACCAGAAAACGAATATGGTATTAAAATTTGGGTTCAAGTATCCAGCCCTCCCCTAAACCGATATATTCGATGTTCATACCAATATGGGACTCAAATGAAAGTATTAGGCAGCAGATTACAAATATGGCATAAAACATTAAGTCCAAGTAATGGGTGGTCGCCCACCCTCAAATACCCCTAAATGGGCATATTTGCCGACCATGGTTATATGGGACTCAAATGAAACGTATTAGGCAGTAGATTACGAATATGACATTAAAATTTGCGTTCAAGTCTAGGTGGCGCTGTTCCTCCTAAAGGTACATCAAATGGTTATTTGACCCATTACGACAATATGGGACTCAAATGAAAGGTATTTGAGAGTAGAAAACGAATTTGACATCCAAATTTTAAGTGCGTTCCGGTTCATATTTTTCCGGGCATAGCAATATGCGACTCAAATTAAAGGGATTTGGAAGTGCAGCTCGAAATTGAAATCATATTTGAGTTGAAATATCTGAGGTGCAATCGCTCGCAATGAGAGCATTACCCTAAGGAAAAACATTACCACCAGGAACCTAGAAGGGGCAAATTCTCACACTTCACTCAATGATAAGGGACCTGTTTTTATAGCCGAGTCAGAACGGCGTACCGCAGTGCGACACCTCTTTGGGGAACATTTTTTAAATGACCATGCATGGCATTGTAATGTCGCCAACATTAAGAGGGTATAAACACCGCTTTGTTCGATGTTCTCGCCGGGATTCAAACGCGTTCAACGTCATAAGCTACAATGGCACGAATTCGATATCCGCATTCAGAGCGAAGTGTCCCCACCATAAAAAGATATTAGAAAGTTAAAGAAGGCGCAGCGGAGTGGGCCCAGTTCGGCTAGTATACTATAAAAATGAAAAAAGAAAACTTATAATTGGTTAAATTGGCAATAAAGTGCTGTATAAAAAAAATGTAAGATGATTCAAAATATAAAACAAAATTACAATGAAAATGACATAAAACTTATATTGTTGAAAAAAATTGATAAATTTTAGACAATAAAATAGGATTTTATAAAAATATTGGGTTGCCTAAAAAGTAATTGCGGATTTTTCATATAGTCGGCGTTGACAAATTTTTTCAACGGCTTGTGACTCTGTAATTGCATTCTCTCTTCTGTCAGTTATCAGCTGTTACTTTTAGCTTGCTTTAGAAAAAAAGTGCGCGAAATTTTGTTTACATTCGCTTGTTTGGCGTCATTTTTAATATGGAGCCCACAAAGGAGCATTTTCGTCATATTTTACTTTATTATTTCCGTAAAGGAAAAAACGCGGAGCAGGTTGCTAAAAAGTTACGAGATGTGTATGGTGATAAAGCCTTAAAAGGAAGACAGTGTCAAAATTGGTTTCGCAAATTCCGTTCTGGAGATTTTTCACTTAAAGATGAGCCACGTTCAGGTCGGCCAAATGAAGTTGATGATGACCAAATCAAAGCATTAATCGAATTGGATCGTCATGTAACTGAGCGTGAGATAGGAGAGAAGTTAAATATACCAAAATCAACCGTTCATTATCACATAAAAAGTCTTGGACTGGTGAAAAAGCTTGATATTTGGGTACCACATGAATTGAAAGAAATTCATTTAACAAACCCAATCAACGCGTGTGATATGAACCTTAAACGCAATGAATTCGATCCGTTTTTAAAACGAATCATAACTGGAGATGAAAAATGGATTGTTTACAACAACGTTAGTCGAAAACGATCATGGTCCAAGCATGGTGAACCAGCTCAAACCACTTCAAAGGCTGATATCCACCAAAAGAAGGTTGTGCTGTCTGTTTGGTGGGATCGAAAGGGTGTGTTATATTTTGAGCTGCTTCCAAGGAACCAAACGATTAATTCGGATGTTTACTGTCAACAATTGGACAAATTGAATACAGCATCAAGGAGAAGCGACCAGAATTGGTCAATCGTAAAGGTGTCACATTCCACCAGGACAACGCTAGACTGCACACATCTTTGGTCACTCGCCAAAAACTGAGTGAACTTGGCTGGGAACTTTTGATGCATCCACCATATAGTCCTGACCTTGCACCATCAGACTACCATTTATTTCGATCTTTGCAGAACTCCTTAAATGGTAAAACTTTCGGCAATGATGAGGCTATAAAATCGCACTTGGTTCAGTTTTTTGCAGATAAAGGCCAGAAGTTCTATGAGCGTGTAATACTAAATTTGCCAGGAAGATGGCAAAAAGTTATCGAACAAAATGGCAATTATATATTTGATTAAAGTTCATTCTAAGTTTTATTAAAAATGCATTTACTTTCTTCTTAAAAATCCGCAATTACTTTTTAGGCAACCCAATAATTTAAACAGTAAAATGACTGACAAGATTTTTTGTTTTTTTAAGTGCTCACCTTGCTGATGTTCTGTAGATCATGGGGAAGCGTATTACAAGTTCAGAAACTAAGCTTAGCGGTGTGAAGAGAACTAACCCTCTACTTCTGTTGGAACGAGTAAATCTGAACTTGTCGTAGAGATAACTTGGTTTCTTCTTTACAATAAATTTTGAATAAATGATAACAATTTAATTTTAAACAGTGTTTCAAAGTTATAACCATAGAAGGAATTCGCAATTAATACACATGAACCGTTCTTTTCATTCCATACAAATACCGAATAATATTATTAAAAGCTACGTTCAAATTGCGCAGACTTCTTGAATCACAATTTGAGAATTTTCGCAAAGATAAAGTACTGTTTTGATAGGAGTGAAATAATGAGTGCCCTACAAAGAACGCAATTTCGCATACGTTTGTCCGGCAAACACGTTCACTTGAATTGACCAACTCAATGAACTGTCAAATATCATACTCAAGTTCTTAGCATTCGAAAGAATGTCAATCTTTTGGTCGTTTGCAAAAATATCATGATTTCCTAAGGAAAACTTCGTTCTTTTATGGATGACAAGACATTCGGTGGAGTCGACAATAAGCCGTTAGCCGCGGCAAAACTAGTCTCGAGGCTTTTGAATGATCAAAAAGTACCAGTAAAGCAACTCTAGTATCATCTATCTCACTCCTTATTTATATAAAGCATTCATACAACTGTGATCTACTCGAAAACCTATCAGACAACAAAGACTCCAGGTCGAGATATTCAGACTAATGAATAAAAACTAATGAATGTTGACCTTACAAGAAAGCTCAAACACATACACACTCAACTTCTAGCATCTTGCATTACAGAAGGCCTAAAAAACTACATTTTGCAAGCCAATGAAATTATCTTCTTATGCACTACACCACCGTAGTACAGGGTATAATATTTTTTTGCAATTGTTTGCAACGATAAGAAGGAGAAGAGCTAGACCCATTGATAAGTAAACCGTTCGGCGTAGAATGATTTCCTTATTCGATTTAGCTATGTCCGGCTGTTGAAATCACGTTAGCGTTCGAACGAATATAGATATCCGCTCTAAATTTTGAACCGATACTTCCTATCGATATTGGTCATTGAGAATTGAAAATTGGCCATATCGGTTTAGCCCACCTATAAACCGATCCTCAGTTTTGACTATTTGAACCCTTTAAAGCCTCAATTTTCATCCGATTTAGCTGAATTTTGGCACAAAGTCTTCTGTTCCGATTTCCAACATCTGTGCCAAGTATGATCCGAATAGGTCTGTATACTGACCTAGAAGCGCCAATTCTCATCTGATTTGACTGAAATTCAGCACAGACTTCTGTCCCGCCTTCCAATATCTGCGCCCCAGCTCCCAAATGAACTTGACTTCTTGAGCCTCAATTTTCTCCAATTTTTGCTGAAATTTTGTACACCGACTTCCAACATCTGTGTCAAATATGGTCTGAATCGGTCTATATACTGACATAGGCCTCCTTAAATATCGATACCCCGATATGACTTATTGAGACCATAAAAGTCGAAATCAACACCCGATTTGATTGTTGCAAAATACAAATTCAAATACGAACTGAATTAATGAAGGTAAATTTGTAGCGGAATCCATGAGGGTGGGTACCCTAGACACGGCCCGGCCGAACTTAGCATGTTTTGCTTGTTTCTGTTTCTTTTATAAAGAGGATAAGATTAGATACTTTTCAACTTAATCTGCAAAAAAAAAGAATTAAGAAATTTCAAAAGAATTGAAAGACGTTTATTAAAACATCTCTATTTGTTATTTTTTCTTAGTTTTTATGTTTTGTTTTTACACATTCATTATTCTGCATTCTTTCGAAAAATAGGAGAAAAATTGCAAGTTTTCTGGAAACGAAAATTCAAAATGAATTTTACTGCTCTCAAACTGCAATGTTTTTTTTTCTATACCACTGTGTGTTCCATCCAGAAGCCATGATTTTTAGGTTTTTCCTATTATTATTATGCCATGCTTATATACGTCAACATACTAAAAACTTAAGATACATTCAGATTAGTCAAATATTTGACCAAAATTGTTTTATCATTTTTGCCCAAAATATGTCAAGTTCAAACATTTTGGATTTTGTATTCACATTAGACACATTTTATCTGTCCAAAATTAAATAAAATATCGTTACCCATCAGATCAAAAAAGACTTTTATTTGCCCTAGATTTGATTGCATGTAAAATTTATGTCTCCTTGTTTGATATCACAAAAAAATTGTAAGGTATCCAAATATAGTCTGATTTGGGCAATATTCAACAAAAAAAAGTGTAGAGGTCCACCAAAACTCACTGTTTCAAATTTTACCTCACTCCTTTTATGGGTTCAATACTCTATTTCGGGAGATCGGCCTATATGGCAATTATATCCAAATATGGTCCGATCTGGACCACATTCAACAAAAAAAGTGTAGAGGTCTACTAAAACTCACTATTTCACCGAAATCGGATAAAAAGATGCTCCTTTTATGGGTTCAATATTCTATTTCGGGAGATAGGTCTATATGGCAGCTATATCCAAATATGGTCCAATCTGGACCACATTCAACAAAAAAGTGTAGAGGTCTACAAAAACTCACTATTTCATCGAAATCGGATAAAAAGATGCTCTCTTTTCGGGCTCAATACTCTATTTCGGGAGATTGGTCTATATGGTTGCTATATCCAAATATGGACCACATGTGGACCACATTCCACAAAAAAGTGTAGAAGTCTACCAAAACTCACTGCTTTATATTTCACCGAAATCGGAAAAAAATTCTCCTTCTATGGGCTCAAAACTCTGTTTCGGGAGAACGGTCTGTACGGAGCTACATCCAAATATGGTCAGATTAGGGCCACACGCACTGTTTCAAATTTCACCGAAATCGGAAAAAAAGATGCTCCTTTTATGGGTTCAATATTCTATTTCGGGAGATAGGTCTATATGGGTTCAATACTCTATTTTGGGAGATCGGTCTATATGGCAGCTATATCCAAATGTGCCTCGATCTGGACCACATTCAACAAAAAGGTGCTATTTGTTCAAAAATAGGCAATTGTATTTGTTCACCTTTACCCGCGCACATTATAAACAGGTGGTTGGCAGCGTTGATAGCACATCTGACTAGCACACGAGAAATTCCATGTTCAAACCCCACTGGCGGCAGAAGGTAAATATAGCACTTATATTGAAAAATGGTAAAAAAAATAGAGTTTAGTAAAAAACAACAACATTTAAATGGAAGAAAAAACCAAAAAAAAACTGAGCAACTTTTTTTTAATTATTTTTGTAAAATAGTACATTCTAAAAATAAAGCAAAAGACGCCCTATTTAAGAACTCTTTCAACAGGGCTTATATTAATGCTAATGGCAGAAGTGAAAGTTGATGCTCTGTTCGCAAATGATACACCGTGTCAATTTTTAAGACTTTTTTGCAGGCATTTTAAAAAGCCTGCATGAGATCCATTGGCAAAAGTTGGGGGTTTAAACCGCATGTTATGCAATGAATATATACTGCAGTTGTCAAACCTATGATGCCATATGGTCTTGTGGTCTGGTGGACGGATCTTCAAAAGTCCATCTACTATTCAATTCTCAACCAGATCCAAAGGATGATTTGTTTATTCACCACAGCCGCACTGAGGACTATGCCATCGGATGCACTGAGTTTAATGCTACATCTAATGCCTCTGGACATCGTGGTTGGACAAATTGCTGCAACCACTTCTGTGAGGCTAAGAGAACTTTCTCTTTGGCCTAGTGGCGGCTACAGACACAGTGTTCTTCTTAAAACAATGCCCGATGTTCCAGGCAGTGTGAATTACACATTACCTGAGCCGCTTTTTTTAGAAAGTACTGTACCACTATTCCTGATGGAACTGATTGGTACTACGTTATCTCTGGTAATAATTCCAGACTAGACAACTAGGCGGGCTTTGAGATATACTCTGAAAAGGTTATCTAACCAATGTAGTGTGTATCAAGCGGAAAAAAACAAAATGTCAACGATTGTTACACGGATGGATCAAAGCTAGAGGACAGAGTGGGCCTGGGGGTTTGCATTGAGAGATCCTGGGACTGAGATTCGTTTTGGACTGCCTGACCATAATACGGTCCTGCAGGCTGAGATCCGGGCAATCACGGAATGCGTGAACTGGTGTGGTGCTAACGCAAGGACGTCGAATGTGAACAGTAAAATTGCAAGGAACCAGGACGGTATGGTCACGAACAGTCTTGCAGTGTAAGAAGGAGATTAACGCCTTCTCTGAGGATGGCAAAATCCGCATCTTTTTGGGTGCCGGGCCATCACGGAGTAAGGAGAAATGAAAGGGCAGACGATTTGGCGGTGAAGGCCAGAGGACTGCCGTCAATAAACTTGGTTAACCCGAAGCCTTGCGCATGCAACATTATGGAACAGCGAAACGGTCGGTAGGACGGCGAAAATCCTATAGGGGGATCCAGATCGTGAGAAGACGAGGCTATTACTGAAAGGAAGCAAAAAGAAGGAGGTCAGTATAGCTATTGGTATCATAACGGGACACATAGGACTACGAGCTCACTTATGTAAAATCGGTGCGACAAGTGATAGCATGTGTTGGGCATGCGGGGACGATGATTAGACATTGGAGCATTTTCTTTGTCATTGCTCGGCTTTCGCGTCCAACAGATGCCGGTACTTAGGTGGAAACACAATATCAGACATGAACCAACTTAGGGGAGTGGTATTGAAAACAATTAAGGATTTTGTAAGAAGCAAGGTATTCCTAACTTACAATTTACTTTTTAGAGGTTACTTTATAGTTTTAAGAGCGCACAACAAGCCGATTACTGGCTTAGGTGTATGTCCATAGTGGTATGGGGCGGATTAATATCTGCACCCTCTTTTCAACCTATCCTTACCTAACCTAACAACGATTGGCATACAAATCATATCAGGCGGCCATTTTATCTTTGAATTCGAAAGCCGCCTCAATTTTAGCATATCTCTCAACGAGATGGCTGAATAGTTCAAAACTTACCTGTTCGAACAATTCTTCAGCAGACGAGCTTGCGAGTACATTTCAGAGTAACTGAAATTTGTGAGTATGCCTCTAGCGATGTGTAAGCTAAGTCTTCAGAATGAGGCCTGAAGGTCGATGATGGTCAGAAAGTGTCAAAACAAGCTTCTGCAGAAATTGCGATTAAGTCGAGGAAGGGGAGAATATAGAACATCTGCTGTGAGTGTGTCCACCACTAACAAGCAGAAGGAGTTCCACTGCAGGTTCTCATTTCTTTTAGGGATTTTTAAGGTTTTTTTAAAGCGATCTGGCTGGTTCAACGATACTTCTAAACCTAACCTTATCTATCTGCCGATTTTAAATTAATATTTTTTAACTTTTTAAGGAAGCAATAAACATTTTTTGAACTTCTTACCGATAATTGGGAATTTGCTGTATAGTTAAATACATTTTTGGCAAAGAGAAAAAGCTCCCACTGTACGATATGCTTTAATGAGCGTCTTTGAATTCATAACTGAACCATTGAATGCTTGGATGAATGATTGCTAAAGACAAACGAATATACGAAGTGGGTGCGTTTGTATTGCTCTGAAAAGGAATTTCAGATTTGTTGACGCCGTTAATACAACGTGTGTGGGCGTACGCGTGACATTGAGTTGATTCCACACAGTTCTGCATGCTTGTCCGTTAAACAAGTGGCGAGTAGACAAATTCGCACCCCAAACACGTCGCCCCCCAAGCACAAGATCCAATAGCATTGGCAATCGCATTCGCCTACATACCCACTTTCTTTGCTGAATTTTTGGAGGTCTTCTTTATTTCAATGTCTGTGTTATCGTAGCAAAGGTCGTGTCCTAGTCCACTGTACGAACATGCATACATATATCTATCATTGACAATGACTGTCCATTTTAAATCAAAAATTCCGTACGTGTCCGTATAAACAATTTCGATTTTAATTCTTTTTACTTTGTTGCTATTGGTCATGATTTGTTGTCGATCGGCTATGGCATGGAGGTGGAAGCATATGTTTCCAAATTTGTTCAACCCCTGTCTAAAATAAATATATGGAACGATAGTTTAATTAATGTTTTTTCTTAGTAATAAATTATTAATTAAATAATTAGTTCAGCAGAACCGAATTCATGCGGGTCATATTCATATTTCTATTCAACGACGCCTTCAATAAAGTCGTCAGTCTTAAAACAATAAGTCCTGAAATTTAAAAAAAAATATTTGCGGAGTCCGATGTATACTTTCAACACACAAAATAGCACTTGATCCAAATATGTTATGGAAAACACACCATTGAGTGGGCGTGTTTAACACTAGAAAGCCCATGTGTTTCTTATATGTCTACTTAGACCAAACAGTAGTAGCACCGTATTAAGCCAAGAAAGGAGATATTCCATCTCGACCAATGACAGTGGAGACCATCGTAACGCAGAGGTTAGCATGTCCGCCTATGATGTTGAACGCCTGAGTTCGAATCCTGGCGAGAAGATCAGACAACATTTTTAGAGTGCTGGCGACTTTCGTGCCCTCAGAAAAATGATTATCGTAACTTTGAGTTAGTTACATAATACAAGTTAGTTCATGATATTTATTCACTATTAGTTAAAAATTCATTAACAGTTTGAAAATTAACTTTGCACATATAAAACTAATTACTCATGACTATAGATAAAATGGCTTACAACTCGGGTGGACTTGGTAATTTTCCTAAAACGATGTTTTTAGAAATAAGCGAGAACTTTACTAAACATGGGTAAAAGCATGTCATCGTTGATAAACCTATTCTGAAATTTATTACTGAATGAACTGCTTAAAGAAATTTGTAGTTTTAGTCCATTATAATTTAAGTGTTCATTTAAATTTCAATTTCATCAGTTCAGAAATACATGCTCGAAACAAAGAACGATTTAATAAACTTAATTCTAATGGTGAGACACTGTGTGAACATGCCAAATCTAAACAAAAAAAAAAACATGAACTTCCATGATGAAAAAGAATTGGAAAATGTTTTGCTTTTGTGTTGTTAGCAAATATTGAAAGGGGATATAAGTATCACATTGAAACAACAGTGATGTGGATGAATGCTTAGAGCGTCTGCTTTATCAACAGATGGTCCTTGGTTCAACTCTCAACTGCGGCAAAAGACAAAGATGTATTTAAATTATAACTGCAATTTTAATTCAAAACTTGTCTTCTTGAATACAGCTGAGTGATTGAGAGCGTGGGGTGGGAGACATGCGGAAAAAAATATGTTGTCTCGTCCAGTCTCCAATTGGACCCTCCAAAGCGTTCGGAACGAGCGATTTTTCAATAGCTTTCATTTCAGTTTCAATGCTTGTAAGTTCATATTTTACTTGTGGGGTTGAAGTGAACTAGTAGTATGTATACACAATTTCGTAGCGGTTGAGAAATTGTTGAACTCATAGCGACCATATAAATTCTTAGCGCTATATGAAGTTCACTACTGCTCAAACTTAGTTCGTTTTAACTAGTATTGAGGTTAAAAATTTTTTGAGTGTGAGGTACCATGCCATGTTAAAACTTCTCCTCGCAGAGGTGTCGCTCTGCGGCACGTCGTTCGGACTCGGCTATAGACGGACTGGACAATCCCTATATGTGTGGGTCATTCAGTTGGAAAATGTTCAAGGCATGCGCCAGCGGCAAAGGCAGAAACTCTGAGGGTGCTTCGACAGTAGTAGCCGGGGAAGTATCTGAGTAAGTTTCAGCCACACTTCAAATGTCCAGAGCCCTGAACAATAGAAGTGTCATTGCATTTTCGCTGCGTTCGAATGCCTTAGGAAACTCATCATGACAAGGTCACACGAGTCTTTCGAGGGTGAACTTATATCGGACGACGACGATGAAACTAACGCAACAGTGGTGGAGAATTTGAAACCTATGGGTCAGGTTTACATAGATAAATCTGCACGATTTTAAGATCGTCTCGTAGGTTATGAATGTCCTCCTCTGCTTCGGGACTAAGAATTTCAGGATTTCAACTAAATAATTATGCGTGGAATGGGAGACATACAGCCAGCATGCATGCAATAGATAAACCAGAGAAATATATTCTCTAAATTTGAAGGAAATCGTACCAAATTTGGAAACATCTAAACAACAACCAAATCACTTGCTTTATATTGGTATACATATACATTAAGGATGAGACGTTGGAGTATTTTATATGCCATTGCCCGGCTTTCGCGTCTAACAGATACCGGTACTTAGGTGGGGACACTAAGTTTCGGAGCGCATTCTATAGCACTGTCCCTTGAAAGCCTCTGAAAAGGTACCATATAGTGCCAAACGAAAAAAGGCACAAAGTGGTCTCTTTTTACATTTTTAGTTAACGCTTTTTTGAGACTTGTACAAGTCTATTTTCACACAAACATTCCATTTAGGAACAGAAGATCTTAAGCCAATGATTGCAGTCTGATTAAAGTTTTAATGATGAGGCATCATGTCTCTCAGAGATATACTTCAGGAAGCTCAACTCCGACAGCGAAGTGCGCTGCCGAAAGTAGTCTAGGTGCAAATCCGTGCAAGGTAGAAGTAGTTATTTTAAGCAGGAGATACAAGTTATCTACAGTGACACCTGTCTCCTTGGGAGGAGAGAATGCTCCATTTACTCAAAGCGCAAAATACACAGAGGTTCTGCTTTATAGGAAATTGAACTTCAAATCCAACATTTTGGAAAGGGAAAGAAAGGCAACTGTTTCCCCATACACCTGCAAGAGAGCTATGCAAAAGTTGTTGATTTAAACAGCATCGCATGCACTAGGTATATACTGCGGTTGTCAGACCTATAATGCTATTAGGTGTTGTGGTCTGGTGGACGGCACTTTAAAAGTCCACCTAGTCCTACTAAACAAATTGCTGTAATTACTGCTGTGAGGCAAAAGAGAACTTTACTGGTCGTATCGAGAAGGTTATCCGACCACTGCAGTGTGTTTAGGAGATCCTTGCTATAAAAGAAGTAGTGGAATGGCTAGGATATAATGGCATAACGAAGACTGGCATAAATTAAATCCCAGGTTGACGTATTTCTGAATTCAAAAACCGCCGACTATAGGAGGCTTTTCAGCATGATGGCTGAACAGTTTAAAATTCACCAGTTCTGTGTGCCGGGCCACAGAGATATTTGGGGGAATTGTAGAGCGGACGAGGCTGCGAGTCTAGGAACAACCTAACACATTGGTTGCAGTCCCATAGCAGCCGATTGTACGTACCGGATTGACCCCATGGAGTCGTCTTTCATCGGCAAGGGCTGCCGCCTCAGTGTACAACGTACTGCTACAGAAACAACAACAACATTCTAGGGTTACTGGAGTCTGTGGGTATGCCTCTAGCGACATGTAAGCTTAGTTTTCGGGATCAGGTCCGAAGCGCAACGAATTATAGATGGTCACAAAGGGGGGTTTTGAGCATTCCAAAATCATGTGGCGATATCTATACTTGAAGAGGTCTACCGCTTTGCTGTCACTGGCTAGAACAGGCGTCTCAGTTATAACAGGCGATTGTCTGATCGGAAAACATGCTGAGAGACTGAAGGTTGCCAGTAACAATTTTTACCGAAGCTGTGAGGATGTCTAAGAAGAAGAAGAGACTATAAAACATCTGCTGTGTGTGTATCCCGCACTGTAGAGCTGGCAAACTATCTACAATCGCAACATTAGATATTCTCAATATTTCTAATAATAAATATCGATACTATCGTCAATTTCTCATCATATGTTTCAAACGAAAATGAGAAGCTACAATCAGAAGATCGATTTATATAAAAGCATTATTAATGCAAAGGCCGAATAAAACCAATAAGTTTAATAAATCAGTTGGAAGTCATTAGAGAAATCATCTTACAAAATTTTAGCTCAATCGGATCAAAATTGCGCCTTCTATAGACGCAATGTATCTAATGGCGTACATTCAGTGTCGGATCACTTATTTTTGTTCAATTTTGTAGAATATTTTATCGCCCAAGGTATCGATAGAAAAAATATTAATCAACTCACGGAGACATAGGAATCTTGGAATAATGATGTTGATTGAAGTTTATAATTACGGAGTTTATGATGAAGGGATCCTTGAGGAGCTTCAAACCATTTATTTCACCTGGACCTGATGGAATATTTCCGGCGTTACTACAGAAGGAGACAGACTATCTGTCGCCTCATCAGGCCACTATTTTCACAGCGTGCCTAGGACTTGCATATACTCTGAAAGCCTGGCAGAAGGCAAAGGTGGTATTTATATCCAAGCCAGGCAAAGCAAGTTATGCGACACCAAAGGCCTACAGACCTATAAGGCTTCATTCTTTCTACTCAAAACCAGGGAACGTCTTGTGGATACCATGCTCAAGTAGAAACAGCATGCCTATGTAAAGGGAAGGTCGGTGGAGACTGCCCTGCACGAGGTTGTGCATAAAATAGAAGAATTCTTTGATGCCAAGACGTACACATTGGCGGTATGCATTGACATTGATGGGACGTTTAACAATGTGCGGACCGACACATTGATCCAATCCTTAGACCAGCACCGGGTGGACCCGCTCCTTAGAGACTGGATAAACCATATGCTTAGGAACAGGTGAATAAATTGCGGTTTCCATGACATAAATATAAAGGAGATAGTGACACAAGGTATGCTACAAGAGGCATTTTATCGCCACTCCTTTGGATGACCACCATAAATAACCTTTTACAGATGCTGACTGAGTAGGGATTTGAACCCGGCCATGCAAACGATTTTATAAAAGTTCTTAGGGGTAAGGATCCGAACCAGCTATGCAGAAGGACCGAGAAGGGCTTGCATATGGCATGTGGCTGGGCTAGACCCAGGGGTCTCATTGTTACCCAGAGAAGACTGAAATATGCCTGTTCACGAGGAAGACGAAGGTGGGCCAATTTGACGCACCAAATTTCCTCAACAAAACGATTTCGATATCTGACAAGGTCAAATACTTAGAAGTGATCTTGGATAGCAAACTCAATTGGAAGTATCATATACAGGTGCATAATGAGAAGGCTCACGGATGTTGGGCCGTAGGCTCGAAATGGGGCCGGAATCCGAGTATAGTTCACAGTTACTATACATTCTTACGCCTCAGTAGAGTGGACTGCTATGGAGAAAAAGTGGAACATAAGGAGCATACAACAGATCCAGAGAACATGTTGTCTTGGCATAGGCGGAGTGATGAGGACCGCGCCCACTAGAGCACTGGAGACTTTTTCTATCCCATTGACATACCGATTAGGTGTGCGGCAGCCACTGCTGCTATGAGACTTAAGGCGATGGGAGAATGGATTGAGGATGAGAGCAGCTCATACCATCGCGGTAAATTCGAGGCGACGATAAGAAACCTGGAAAGAAATGAAGAGGTTTCCAAACGGGTACCTGAGACGACACTTGAGGTCGAGTGAGAGGTTCTGCTGATGGATCAAAGATAAAGGACAGAGTGGGATTGGGGTCTACATTGAGAACCAAAGGACTGCGATCTGTTTTAGACTGCCTGTCCATGATACGCTCCAGCATACGAGGAGTTCCGGGCGATCACGGTATGCGTAAGGTGGTATGGTCCCTACGCGAAAAAGTCGAGTGTCAACATCTTTACGGACACAGCATCGTTTGGGTGATGGGCCATAACGGAGTAAGGGGAGTGAAAGGTCTGACGATTTGGCAGTGAAGGCCAAAGGACTGTCATCAATAAACCGAAGCCTTTCGAGTCGACGCAGTTCAAGTTAGGGCGTGGGACGGCGAAAATCCTATGGGGTGATCCGGATCGTGAGAGGACGAGGCTACTTAAGAAGGTCAGTATAGCTTTTGGTATCAGATCGGGTCACATAGGACTACGAGCTCACTTATCGGTGCGGTAAGTGATAGCATGTGTAGGGCATGTGGGGAAAATGATCAGACGTTGGAGCATTTCCTATGTCTTTGCCCGGCTTTCGAGGTTAAAAGACAACGGTACTTAGGTGGGGACACAATACCAGACATGAACTTAATTTGGGGAGTGGTATGGAAAACAATTAAGGATTTTGTAAGTAGCATGGAATTCCAAACTTAAAATTTTCTTTTTCGAGATTACTTTGTAGTTTTTAGAGTGCACAATAAGCCGATTACTGACATAGGTGTATGTCCATAGTGGCATGGGGCAGATTAATATCCGCACCCTCTTTTCAACCTAACCTACTCCGTTGTGGCTCGGCACCCAAACGATGCGAATCGTGCCATCTGCATAGAAGGCGTTGATCTACTTTTACACTTCAAAACTATTCGTGATCTTACCGTACTAGTTGTTTTTGCCCTGGTGGCCAGTTTACTCCACCTGCAGTACCGTATAATGGTAGGCAGTCGGAAATAGATCTCAGTCCCTGGGTTCTTAATGTATACGCCAGAACCACTCTGTCCTCTAGTTTTTCCTCCCTGTTGCGAGGTATGCGCCACCTCTTCCAATATACTTATGACATACGGTTTATCCAGTCTGTAAAGACGCGAACTGGGAATTGTAAGGAGCCCCCTCGATACTTTTACTTTTATGCACAATATCGTGCAGGTCAATCTCCGTCGACCATTCCTTGACATATACATGCTGTTTGTATTTGATCAGTTCGCCGGATATCCTACTCTTTATCATGGTAGCCACAATACGTTCCATGGCTTAAGTAGAAAGGACGTATGGCTTATAGGGCTGTAGGTATTTTGTGAAGCATAACTTGCATTGCCGAGCTTGGATATAAATTCCACCGTTGCCAGTTGCCAGACTTTCGAAGTATATGCGAGTCCTATGCATGTTGTGAAAATAGTGGCCAGATGGGGGCCAGATAGTCGGCCTCTTTCTGTAGTAACGCCGGAAATGTTCCATCAGGTCTAGGTGACTTAAATGGTCCTTAAGCCTTCGATCAACCTCATTATTCCCAGATTCCGGTATCTCCGTGAGTCCTGTCGTATCCTGTGAAAAAACGTTTTCATCAAAAACCTAAATGTCCTCCGTTATCTCTGCTCTCACTCCCATGTCGTCGGCTTATGTTTCAGTTTGAACATTGGTTTTAGAGAGAAACTTTTTCATCTTGGCGTACTAAGTTTAAATTGCTATTTATATCCTGCAACACTGCTGTGGTACAGAGCCGGGATCAGGAGCGAACCGGAGCGCAGCTAAAGGGGAGCGGCCCAGTTTTCGCCGGAATGGGAGTGGAATTCCCGCAATTCGGAGCGAAACGGTGTCCATTCTCAATGCTGCCCCAGCCACTCCGCTACCCTTTATTTTTTTATCTTTTTTATCTTGGCTCCGGCCTGGTCCGAAACCCTCTTACAGAGTGTTATAATTAGTGTTTTTATACCCTCCACCATAAGATGGGTGGTATACTAATTTCGTCATTCTGATTGTAACTACTCGAAATATTCGTCTGAGACCCCATAAAGTATATATATTCTTGATCGTCGTGAAATTTTATGTCGATCTAGCCATGTCCGTCCGTCTGTCCGTCCGTCCGTCCGTCCGTCCGTCTGTCTGTCGAAAGCCGCTTGAAATTTTGCACAAATACTTCTTATTGGTGTAGGTCGGTTGGTATTGTAAATGGGCCATATCGGTCCATGTTTTGATATAACTGCCATATAAACCGATCTTGATTCTTGACTTCTTGAGCCTCTAGAGTGCGCAATTCGTATCCGATTGGGATGAAATTTTGCACGACGTGTTTTGTTATTATATCCAACAACTGTGCCAAGTATGGTTCAAATCGGTTCATAACCTGATATAGCTGCCATATAAACCGATCTTAGGTTTTGACTTCTTGAGCCTCTAGAGAGCGCAATTCTTATCCGATTGAGATGAAATTTTGCACGACATGTTTTGTTATGATATCCAACAACTGTGCCAAATATGGTTCAAATCGGTGAATAACCTGATATAGCTGCCATATAAACCGATCTTGGGTCTTGACTCCTTGAGCATCTAGGGTGCGCAATTATTATCCGACTGGAATGAAATTTTGCACGACGTGTTTTGTTATTATATCCAACAACTGTGCCAAGTATGGTTCAAATCGGTTCATAACCTGATATAGCTGCCATATAAACCGATCTAGGGTCTTGACTTCTTCAGCTTCTTGAGTGCGCAATTCTTATCCGATTGGAATGAAATTTTGCACGATGTGTTTCGTTACGATATCCAACAACTGTGTCAAGTATGGTTCAAATCGGTCCATAACCTTATATAGCTGTCATATAAACCGATCTTGGGTCTTGACTTTTTGAGCCTCTAGAGGTCGCAATTATTATCCGATTTGCCTGAAATTTTGTACGACGGATTCTGTCATGACCATTAACATACGTGTTTATTATGGTCTGAATCGGTCCATAGCCCGATATAGCTCCCATATAAATCGATCTCTCTATTTTACTTCTTGAGCCAACAAAGGGCGCAATTCTAATTCGAATCGGCTGACATTTTACACAGGTCTCCAACATATAATTTAATTGTGGTCCAAACCGGACCATATCTTGATATCGCTCTAATAGCAGAGCAAATCTTTTCTTATATCCTTTTTTTGCCTAAGAAGAGATGTCGGGAAAAGATCTCGACAAATGCGATCCATGGTGGAGGGTATATAAAATTCGGCCCGGCCGAACTTAGCACGCTTTTACTTGTTTTTTATAACACAGAAATAAGAGAGATCGACTATGCGAATCCACTCAGACTCATTTCCTGATTCGATTAAGCTGTGTCTGTCCGTCCGTCTGTTTGTCGCCATGCTAATCTGTGTACAAAGTACAGTTCGCTATTTTCATCCGATCCTATTTAAATTTGGTAAGGCATCTTTTTGGCCTAGATGCGCAGCCTATTGAAGTTGGAAAAAATCGGATCAGATTTCGATACAATACCTTCGGATTTCGGTCAAAACCGGTTTAGACTTGGATATAGCTCCCGTATATATGTTTGTTCGATTTGGTTTGCAAATGCAAACTTGCCCATGAACATTCCATTAAGGAACAGAGGCAACAGACTTCTCACCTGGCAAAGTACCTTACTAATCTCACAAGCATTAGAAGGGTATAACACCGTTGACAATTTTCTCTGAACTTCTTGCCAGTATTCGAACCCTGGCGTTCAGCATCATAGGCGGACATGCTAACCTCTGCGCTCCGATTCGGACATACATTTCAATAATGTGGTTATTTGTTAACCGATTCTCAAAAAATTTGGCACAAAGGATTTCCTTAGTCCCAGAATCGCTCTGAACTAGATATAACCCTCATATATACAAATATATCGCCCGGTTTTCACTTTTAAAGCACTTTCAGCGTATTTCCGGACTGACTTTTCAAAGTGTTCCACTATGTCTTCTTTTATGACTTTTAATATGTGTGACAATTTTGGTTAAAATCGATTCAGATGTAGATAGCAATTTTGCAAATTGCAAATTTGCTTATGAACATTCCATTAAGGAACAGGGGCAAACTTTTCACATATTAATGAGTTGATTCCAAATTTTAGCTCAAGGGACATCCTTTTTATAGCCGAGTCCGAACGGCGTGCCGCAGTGCGACACCTCTTTTGAGGAGAATTTTTTACATGGCATTGTACCTCACAAATGTCGCCAGTATTAGGAGCGGATAACCACCGCTGAAAATTTTATGATGGTCTCGCCAGGATTTTAACCCATGGGTTCAGCGTGATAGGCGGACTTAATAATCTCTACGCAACGGTGGCTATTTAGATATAGCTCCCATACATATTTTTGTCCGATTTTAGCTAATGCTGCAATAATTTGGTGATTTGTTAACCTATCCTCACTAAATAAGGCACGAAGGTTTTGATTATGACTCTTCTGCACGCTGGTGAATTTCAAAGAAATCTGTTTAGATTTAAATATAACTATCATATATGTACATGTTTCTCCCGTTTTCACCGTTGCAAACGCATTTATAAACCTATCTTTTTAAAAATTTCCAAACAATTTTTCTATGACTTCCACAATACATACGGATTTGGGTTGCAATATCTCATTTAATAATCTCATTTTAACAAATTTTCAGTTGGACGACTTAGCATGCATATTCAATGTGATGTAGGGTATCAAAAGGTCGGCTCTGTCCGATTTTGGCCCGTCTTTAAATGTTTCTCATTTAATTGATTATTGCAAATGTTGTTCAAAAATTACCCCAACATTTGATGCTAGTCCTTTTCTACGTTTTTATGTGGTAGCGAAAAAAGTATTCTCAGAAGAAAAACAACCATTTTTCCTGGACTTTTCGTTGAATGAAATAATAAATCATTACATAATTAGCTTTATTCTATTAACAAATTTTGTTAATGGCTTTTCATTTACTAATTGGAATTAATTGATTTGCCATGCCGTTTTATGTTAGAGGCTGTAAGTAGTGTGGTAACAGTTTGTTTTTGTGCACGCCACATGTGTTGAGTTTGAGCCCATCAATTGTTTGCTTCAAAGCACTGATTTAGCATTTGGCTACAGAACCTAGCCAGTAGAAACGATGTCAGTCAGGCTAAAACGTTGCGCGCACCGTAGAGTGTTACTCGGGTGACGATATTAACGAGTCTCCCATGACGAAACGAAGTTTTCCCATTGCGAAAATTATGAAAGGTTAAATGGAACATGCAAAAATATGACAGAATGTACATGCATAAGATACGCCAACTCATCCAAATATTTACCAAATAAGTATTCTGCACGAAATATGAAGCAAGCAGAAAATATAAGATGGAATAAGGGTTAGTATTAGGCAAGTTCTTCTTTTAAAGAACCATCCATAGGACCGAGCTAAGGCATTTCGAAAAACTCGTTTATGAAATCATTTGCCTTTTGGAACATTTGGTTGGGCTATAACAAAAACCAAACTATCAAGAGAAAAATTAAACCGGCTGATAACGAAATGAGTGCGTGAAACAACTGAACGACATGACTAGGAGCGAAAAATGTGCAAATACAAAATTTTATTGGGGCGTCGCATAGTGGTTCAGATCGCGTTTTACTGGCCAAAAATCTGTAACTTTTGAACCGAAAATTGTTTTTAAATGATCAAATTTGAGGTCAAAGTTTAACCGCTATTTTTACAAAAGCATGTAATAGCTTTTTGTGTTTTTTTAGTTTACACTTATTAAAAGAAGTTCATACGTTATTAAATAAACCATTTAAACAAGTTGTAGAATTTTTGGAATTTTTATTTTTAAATATTGTTTTCTTAACTTTTTTATTTTTTTGTAAATAGATTATTTACCAACGTTTGACTTTCTTTTAAGAAGGGCAGATTTTTGAAAAAGGCAAAAAAAGATTTTACTTGCTTTTGTAAAAAAAATCGAAAGTTTAACATAGATCAAAATTTCTCAATTTCATGCATTGAAAACATGTTTGTCCTAATATAAAAGATTTTTTTTTTCGTAATAATGAAGAAGCGATCTTTCTCTTTGACACCATGTCTGAAATCCCACGTGATCTGTCAAATACTAATGCATGAAAATTCTAACCTCAAAAAAATCACCCTTTAAATGCTCCTAGTATTTTCGATTTTATGCTTGGTTTTAAGACTTAAATCTTAAATACAAAAATAGTTTAGTCTTTAAATTCTCGTCCTTGGCTAAATTTTAGAGGCGCTATATTGCAGTATTTTAACTTTAAGATAAAGAAATTACCTATAAATTGAAGAAGACCACACGACTTTGATTTGTTAGTGCTTGTGATGCATTTTGTGAAATAAATTTATGTTGTCTCAGACAGAAGGGTGTTTTCTATTGGAAGGGTTATCAAAAAACTCCACTTGCATTGAATTCTCCCGATTGTGCTGAGACTGCATTAATTTATTTGTTGTTGTTTGTCGATGCATATCCATCTCTTTTATTATGCATCTTGTTGGGTATTTATGCTGCCTGCTGCCAGTATGAATCAGCTGGGCAGTCATACACGGACATGTGGGCCGCTACGTGTACGTATGTCAAAGTACGAATCATCGATTCATGGCCGCTTTACACGTTAATGTTGGCAGTTCACTCATATGAGGATATGAGTGGCGGTGTGTATACTACATATATGGTACCCTTTCTGCTATTGCCGTTGTACCCGCTTTTAAGTCTTTTTAGTCGTTTGGTCATCGGAATACCAACGTTTATAGTATGTCCCTTATCTATGTATCGTATTGTTATGTGATGAATGTAAATAGTAACTATAGCTTTGATGTCAGTAAATACATGTCAGTGTAGGTCGTTGGCATTAATGCAGTTGGTTTTTCGAGTTCAGATAATCATGAGCGACAATATGTAGTCAAACATTACTAGAATGGTTGTTGAGAAGGACAACATGTCTAAAATGTCTTCGACATCCTCAAAGTCGTCGAAAAGGAATGCCCGGCTTAATATTCGTAGGTAGGCTCCAAGGATATTTTATAGGGGGGCGAGTCCCGTAGACTTGCCTCTGCGAGGATCCTCATCAAGGAGTATGAGACTCAAAGGAATGACAGATTGAAGGGGGGTTCAGTGCCTATGGCAAGTGGGAATGTTTCATTGGTGGATGCATTGAAGGGAGTGGGAATGACCAGCGTTAAAAATGGTATCCTGTCCTGTTTCCTGAGGGTCAAAGAAGCGTTCAGGGTAAAGGATAGACTCAAGTCAATGCCATCGACCGACCTCTCAGAAGAGGACAAGCGCAGGCTGAGAAAAGCCATTGATACTATCTCGAAATGGAACCAAACTAACAAGAAGCGTGGACTGTCAGTAAACGCAAGCGACGGTAAGCATATCTCTGAAGTGAGTACAGAATGTTGATCCAACCATGACATAACTACCTGGTAGAGTACCGTAAACAGCTGAGAACAATTTTTTCTTTGCAAAGTGCACTATCTTTCAACGAGTTTTGGTTGTGTTTGTGTATTATAGTTATGAACTATAACACACAAACAACAAAAAATGGTGCGAACTAGTAACATTCTCAAAATCAGAGTTGCACTAATCAGTGATTTTGACAGATAGTGAACACAATATTTTGTTGTTGGGCAACTGCCACTACCTGTAAAGTAATACATTTTAGATCCAACGGTGCCGTTCTGGCCATAGCCACACTTAAAAAATATATGGTAGATGAAAGAGTTGAGTGCATCTACTTCCTTACTAATTACACCGATCTAGCCATAGCCGGATCAGTTAAAGAACTAGCCAAGGAGGGAATAGACCTTTCTACGTCCTTGCGAGCATCCAGCCCTCTACCAGTCTACAAGGGACAGCCGGACCAAACTGCCCGAAATTCCGAGCGGTTGGATAGAGGTTCAAATATTCCGGTAGAGGAAAGACCACTGCACCTTGAGTCCGAGGAAGCAGGGTGCTCAAGCGGTATAGGACTAAGGATACTTTTTTCAGCTAAGGACACTGTATTCAAGATACCAAAGATTGACCGGAAACCAAATTTTTACAACGAGGGCTGCATAATGGTGGCCATTGTAGACGAGTCGAAACCTGATAGAAGACTTACTGAGGAATAATGGAAGTTGGTAAAAGGCAAGCTCTTATTCGCTGTATCTGAATGCGTGAGAAATAGTGCAAAGGAGATTCCCTTCATTGGTAATATAGCCACAAGAAGTGGTTTAAAATACTGGCCTGCAAAACAGGTGACACCCTGGAGTGGCTTAGAGGCTGTGTAGCTACCATGGGCGTATTGGTTGGCGCTAGGCTAAGACTCATCCCAGAAGGAAAAGCTCAGGACTTACAAGAAGTAACTAAGGAAATCCAAACGAGAGTATTTTGTCAGATTGATTGAGGAGCTATCTTATATAAAAAATACTTCCAGATTGCGAAAGCTGATGGCGAAGGACAGTCCGTACATGGGGAACTTACAGCGGCAAAATGGTGAATGGACTATCTCCTCCTGGACTATCTAATGCTGCAGGAGGCCTTTGACCTTCTGTGTCTCGAATACGTACAAGTATTCAGGGCATTCATAAGATTTGCCTATGTTCCCAAATCTTGGAGGAAAGTTAAGGTGGTTTTTATACCGAAGGCAGGAAAGCTGCAACACAGTTCGGCGAAGGACTTTAGACCGATTATATGCGTACGCAGATGATTTGGTTATTCTCGCCACAGAGAAGTGTTTGAACACAGTTTCGGAAGCTCTAGGTGCACCTGGCTGCACTGCTATTTGGGCCGAAGGTTGCGACCTGGGTGTGAATGCGGGAAAGATGGAATTGGTCCTGTTTACGCGTAGGCGGAGAAAACCATCCTTTAGACTATCCATAATGCAGGGGGTGACTTTACAGTTATCACAGTCTGCAAATGTTTTGGGAGTGATTCTATACAGCAAATTGGATTGGAGGCTGAACATGGGGTCGAGAATTAAAAAGGCGTTTGCGGCCATCATCAAACGACATTGTGTTGTGTTAAGTAATTTCGTTAGAAATGATTAAAAATGTATGGGCATTACATCTTTTTTTATTTAATTTGTGTCTGTAAAAAAAAATATCTTTTAAATTACAGTAATGGTTTATAGGCAAATTCATAGATCCTAATTAAAAAATACAGAAATTACTTCCGAACTAAACAAACATACAATGAACAAAGTCAACAAAATAAATGAAACAAAAAATTGTGTATGTAATCTAAAAGCGATGTTTTTTCTATTATTCATAACGCGTTTTCATCATACTTTTTTTAAGGCTTTAAAACCAAGAAGACGGCATTTTTGGAAAGTTCCATTTTATTGTAATAATTTAACACTAGAAAAACCAAATCATTCAAAATGACTGGAGAAAGTTCTTTAAATGTATATCTTTTATTTCCGACATTTTTTTGAATTTTCTAGGTATTAATAAACTACCACCACTATAAACCACTAAATAAGTTTTTCATTGGCATTTTGACCAGCTAGGCAAAATATGTGCTATGGATTTTTAAAATCACAAAAAGCTTGAAGGTAATAAAGATAATTAATACAATATCTTTTATGCAAGGACGCTATCCTTGATTATAAGTTGCATTTCTATGGCTCGAAATTATTACCAAAATCCTTATATTAAGCACAAAATCTTTGAGTTTGAATAAACTCAAAATCGCCCGATTTTCACTTCTTTGGCCACTGCAAGCGCATTTATTGTCCAATATTGCCATAATTTTGTACAACGCTCTCCTCGACGACTACCACAATATCTAAGAACCTTGCTTGAAATCGGTTAAGATTTAGATATAGCTGCCATATATATGTTCGTCCGATTTTGAGAAATATTTCAATCAAGTTCTTATTTTATTACAGTTTGAACATACTCGCTCGAAATTTGATACGGATTGTTCAGTAACCCATCTGAAAACACCAGCCGAGGTCAATCAAAATTAGTTCAGAATTAGGTATACCTCGCACTTTATACTTATAAGGTACGTGTAGGGTATTATAAAGTTGGCAACACCTGACTTTTGCCTTTCCTTACTGTTTTTTTTTTTTTTTTGTTAAATATTCCAAACAATTTTTACTCTGTGCTTTTTTTCAATTTCCTTCAGGTAATAATTTTTATTTTTGGTATCATTTATGTTGGTCTATTACAGGCGAGTCATGTAGTCGAGTCTAGTTGTTTTTTCTCCAAAGTTGAGTGTTGCTTAATGGCCACTAGAATAATGTTAAGCAGAAAAATTTGATTATTGGCAAGTTTCTGATAAGAAACTCTCTGATCAAATCCTTGGACATAGACATAGCAGCCACTGGATACGTTCCGTTTCGAAAGTTGACTGAACTTTGGAAATAAATTTCATTAATGAGACCTGCACTTGAACGGGGACTTTAGGCTTCACATATGCGAATTGAATAAGTATCACAAAAATGAGGTGCATAGACGGGGACATCAACAGTCATGTGGATATGAGCAAAGCGATGGTAGTGAACAAGAAAGTCTAACCACCTTTCCAAACGGGACGAGTACCAGTGGCTGCTATGTCTATGACCATGGATCTGTTGATCAGGCAATTTTTTTTCAGTAATCAAATCTTTCTGCTTAACATAATTCTCAGGGTCATTAGGCTCGACTACACATTCGAGAAAAAAACAACTAAATAATGATATTTATATCCATAAAATTCTACAATAACAAACAGAAAACAACCAAAAATTATTTTTTGATATTTCGAGAAAATAAATTTTCACCATTTTTTACGAAATCCCATCTACATTCTACGCAAATTACGTGCTCTAATTCTTCTTCGAACTTTATCGAAATCGATCAATAATTCTTTCTTTCCTTGCCAGTCCTGAATTTTACCAGATAAAATAAAGAAAGTGGTAGAACCGAGAATCTGAAATTTTTTCATACGAAAAGATGTTCATGTTCTTTTAGTTTTAAACTATTTTCTTTCTCTCCCAATTTTATTTGCTAATTTTTGTCATGTAATAAATAATTTATGTCCTTACTGAAAGTGATACTTTTCAAAAGAAAACAAGTAAAAACGTGTTAAGTTCGGCCGTGCCGAACTTTGGATATCCACCACCATGGATAAATTAACCATCCTTAAAGAGTATTTTTAGTAGAGCTATAGGGAAGTTTTTTTAAAACAAAACACATAAAATTCATTAAATCTTTATTTGAATCGATAGTACGGTCCATATAATTTAATGTTTGAAAATTATTTCATGCAAATGTTGACCGTGTCTGCGCCTCAAATAGACCATCCGCTTAGTCCAATTTTGGCATACTCTTTCCAACATTTAGGCCGGAATCTCACGAATAAACGCTTCGATATTGTCTTCCTTTGCGTCAATTGAAGCGGGCTAGTCTGTTTTGACAAGAGCTTTAACATAGCCCCACAAAAAATAGTCTAAAGCAATAAAATGTTCACCGAACTCGACCCTCAATAAGTTCATTCTTACGTGTGGTGTGTGGCAGTGGCACCGTCTTGCTGAAACTGCCAATCCAAGCCAAGCTCTTGCATTTTGGGCAAAAAAAAAGTTGGATATCATATTCGCATCAACTTTGAAGAAGTACGGTCCAATGATGCCACCAGCCCATAAACCGCACCAAACTGTGACATTTTCTGCATGCGTTGGTATTGCTTCAGGCTGATCACCACTCCAAAATTCATTATTCTGCTTATCTGCGTACCCATTGGGTCAAAAATGAACTTCGTCGCTGAACACACACAGCGCGCTTTCAACTTTCTTAACAAAGCACGCATTTTGATAATAAAATTCAATAATTTGCAAGCGTTGTTCGTTTGTAAGACGATTCATGGTTAAATCATAAACCAAACTGAAGATTTTTGACAGTGAAACAAAACAAGAAACGTTCGTGAGCTGTTCGTGAACAGTGTTGCCAAAAATATAATAGCTAAAAAATTAACCTTTATACGAACTCAACAACCATATTCATAGGGAGGCTAGTCTGGATCATATTTGATTTAGGTCCAGAGAACTCTTATACAAGTCACAGGTTCAGCGAAATCGAGCAACAAACCCGCTTTTTGTGGATTAAGACCTTCAATTGGTAGATACATAGGTAAATATGGCAGCTTAAGCTAAAAATAGTCTCATCTGGACCATAGCTGGTCGGTTGACGGAAGGCTTAATACAAGTCACTGTGTCATTCCAGCGCAGTTGGGTTATAAATGCACGTTTTATGGGCTTAAGATCCTGAATAGGCAGATCAGTTTTTATGGCAGCTATATATGAATGAAGACCGAACTGAACCATATTTGAGTCGTATATCGGGAGGCTTTAATCAACTCACTATTTCAAAATTTCAGCGAAATCGGCTAGTTATCGCAGCTTTTATGGGCTTAAGACCCTGAATCGGCAGATCGGTCCGATCCGAACCATATTTGAGTCGGATATAGGGAGGCTTAAAAAAACTAACTGTTTAAAATTTTAGCGTAATCGTATAACAATTGCGGCTTTTATGGGCTTAAGCTCCCCGATCGGTCTATATGACAGCTATATCTAAATATTGTACAATCTGAACCATCTTTGAGTCGGATGTCGGGAGGCTTTAAACAACTCTCTGTTTCTAATTTATCGAATTCGAATAACAAATACGCCGGTTACGGGCTTAAGACCCTAAATCGGCATATCGGGCTTTATGGCAGCTATATGTAATGGTAGTGGTAGTGGGTATAAAATTGCTTTCAAAAATACTTAAATAGCGACTGAATACGTAAAACGACTGAAAGTCTTTCCATTCAATAGCCCAAGATGCTCTCTAATCGATGTTTCAATGTCCTAGCGACAAACGTAAGTGTAATATAAAAACAACTTAAATCGGCCGGACCGAATCTTATATACTCTCCACCACCCACCACAATTGATAGCACTTTTTAAGTTATTTGCCTGATTGTTGTTGTTGTAGCAGTGTGTTGTGTGTACTGAGGCGGCAGTCCTTGCCGATGAATGGCTCCATCGGGTCAATCCGGTACGTAAAACCGACTGCCATGGGATTGAGTAGTGCCTTTTCCTGGTATTTCTTTATAGGCAAACAGAGGATAATGGATAAAAATTGCTATGCTATTGGAGCTATATCAGGTTATGGACCGATTCGGGCCATACTTGATTTGGATGCCAAGGTGCACAATTTCAGCTCTAGAAGTATATTGGAAGTAAAGTCTGGGAGCTATATCAGGTTATGAATAATTGCGTCCTCTAGAACAGTCAAGATCTGTTCATATGACAGCTTTATCAGGTTATGAACCGATTTGAATTTCAGTTAAATCAGGTAAGAACGGCGCCCGCTAGAGGCTCAAGAAGTCAAAATACGAGATCGATTTATATGGCAGCTATGTCAAAACATGGACTGATATGGCCCGTTTACAATGCCAACCGTCCTACAATAATAAAAAGTATTTGTGCAAAATTTCAAGCGTCCAAGACAGACGGAAGGACATGGCTAAATTTATTGGGTCTCAGATCAACATTTCGATGTGTTACAAACGGAATGACGAATTCAGTATACTCCCTATCCTATGGTGGAGACTATAATTAGACTTAAAGGAAAAAGCCTGCTGACTAATTACTTATAACAAATATTTCACCCACTTTAACACATTTCTCAATTTAGGGCGCTATTACACGGCATGTATTTGTCTTATGACATGTCACTTTTTGTATTCACATGTAATTGAAAATGTTTGTCAAAATTGTCAATTGACATACGATTAATCATATTCCTATTACACCTGTATGTTATTTTCGTATGACATAACCTAAAAATTTAGGCAAAAGCTGATTTTTTATGCGCAAAAATTGTTAAAGTTGTGAAAACCTTAGTTAAATCATAAATTTGTGAAAACACTTTAATTTGGGGTTGATTTCATTCGACTGGACAAGTGGAACTCCTTCTAACTGCTAGTGCGAGACACACACACAGAAGGTATTCTATAGTATCTTCTTCTTCGATGTCCTCACAGCTTCTGCAAAAGTCGTTGCTGGCAACCTTCAGTCTGTCAGCATGTTTTCCGATTAGCCAATGACCTGTCGTGACGGACACAATGGCTTAGATGTCTGTTCTAGCCAATGAGAGCAAAGCAGTAGAACTCTTCAAGTCTAGATCAGGCCATATAGTTTTGGAATGCTCACAGCCCCCTCTTTTTGACCATCTATCATTCGTTGTCCTGCGGGCCTGGTCCTTAAAACTTTGCTTACATGTTGCTAGAGGCATACCCACAGATTCCAGTGTCCCTGGAATGTGTAGGGTAGTTTCTAGTCACGCAAGCTCATCTGTTTTACAATTTGAACTGTTCAGCCATCTCGTTTGAAGATCTGCGACAGTCGACGGATGCCTGGCTGTCTGAGAAGATATTTATGCCAATCGCAGGGATATAGTAGTTCCAATCGATTTTATCAAGAATAGTGGTACAGTAATTTGGATCAAAAAGCGGCTCAGGTAGGGTGTATTCCACACTGCCTGGAACATCGGATATTGTATCAAGGATAACACAATGTCCGTAGCCGCCACATGACCAATGAGAAAGCTCCCTTAACCTCACGGCAGTGGTCGCTGCCATATGTTAGTTTCGTCGCCGCGATATGCTAGTTTCGTTTGTTTCACGCAACATGTACAACTCAACATGTGCTAAATTTGACATGTCATAAGACAGCTACATGCCGTGTAGTAGAGCCTTTAAAGAGTTTCGGAATTTTTTCAACATTCTGGGAATTTGACTCGGAGATTTGCGTCACAATTATACATGCACAACGATAAGGGAAATCATTATTCCCAAAATAGTTGAATTTAAAAACCTTTTTTTAAGGAAATTCAAAATTTCTTTTTATTAAAATCGGGTTATCCGTGTACTTAAATTTTTTTCTTTTATTATTTTCAATAATTAATTTTATTGATAACTCACTGACCCGGTCCCGCTCCGCTGCGCCTTCTTTTACTTTATATGGAACAAAATTTTAATTGGAATATTTTTTTTTCGACAATTAAATAGCTTTTGGTGAAATACCATACAACGAAAATAGTATATCGCTTGACTAACAGTTTAACAATATAAGTGCCTTTATCTGAATCACATATGATCTTTTATGGTCTACGAATTGAAGTTTTCGTATAAGGTGTACTCCATTCTTAAAATACTTTATTTCAGCCCGATATTCTCATGTTATCTGATTTAGGGGTATTTTCGGGGGTGAGGTGGTCCCCCAGATACTTGGCCCTGAAAAATATCAGCATTGTGCTCTTCTCTTAAATACCATTTATCTAAATCCCATATTGCCATTGGTTTAAGGGGAGTTTACACGATGAGGCGTCCCCCAAACACATGGCCCCGAAATTGGTTATCAAATTAGTTTTCCAATCTCAAATACCTTTCATTTGAGCCACATATTGGCATGGTCGAACAATTTTTAGTCTTTGGGGGTGTTTTGGGGAAGGGGTGATGCCCTAAATACATGGTCCTACATTTGGATATGCGATTCGTATTCTACTCCAAAATACCTTTATTTAAGCCTCATATTGCGATGGTCACTAAAAAATTGCTGTTTGTGGGGTATTTTGGAAAAGGGTAGACCCCCAGAAAATTGGTCCCGAAAATGGGTATCAATTGTTGCTCTACCCAATACCTCTCATTTAAGCTCCACATTGACATGGTCGCTAAATATGGCCGATTTAGGGGTGTTTTGGGGAGTGGGGTGGTCCCCCAAACACTAAGCCCGGAAAATATATCAGCATCGTGCTCTATTTTCATATATCTATATATCATTTATTTGAAACCCATATTGCCATTGCCCTCAAAATTGGATATCAAATTCGTTTTCTAATCTCATTTAAACTCCTTATTGCAAAAGTCAGCTAATATGTCCGGTTTGGGGTATTGGCCCTAAAAACTATGAATATTTAGTTCCACTCTCTTTAAGACCCAAATTGTCTTGGTGAGCAAATACGTCCTATTAGGGAGTTGCTATGATGGTGGGACGTCCGCTTGACAGTTGGCCCCTAATGTTGATATCAGATACGTGGTCTACTCTCACATACCTTTGTTTTGAGCCCCATATTTCTTAGTCGGCAAACATGACCGGCTTGGGGGTGTTTTGGGGGATGGGCGGCCACTCAGTGAGTTCGTCTTGAAAATATATATCGGATTCGTGTTCCACTCTAAAAATCCTCTTATTTGCGCCTCATATTGCAATAGTCAGAAAATACTTACTATTTGGGTGGTGTTGTGGGGGTGGGGTGGCCCCACAGACACTTTTACCGAATATTGATATCAAATTCGTGCTTTACTCCCAAAGACCTTTCATTTGAGCCCCATATTGCTATGGTAGTAAATTTGTCCCCTTTCATTTGAGTCCCATATTCCCATGGGCGGTAAATATGTCCGATTTAGGGGTGTTTTGGGGCTTGGGGTGGTCCCCCTAGCACTTGGTCCGACAATTGGATATCAGATACGTCTTATTATCCTAAATACCTTTCATTTGAGTCCCATATTGTCATGATTGGTCTATAAATATGTTTGGTAGGTTTAAGGGTGGGGCAGCCCCCCTAGGTACCCCATCCGAAATTTGTATACCAAATTTTTATTTTTAGGGTACTATGTGAGAGCACACAAAATTTCGCTTAAATCGCACCACCCATCTCCGAGATCTGACGTTTCTGAAAATTAGGGTAAGGGGGAGGGTCCACCCCCTCTTCAGATATCAAAAATTGTAGTACCCTATTTTCACCACGGGGTCATTATGCACCATCTGTGAAAATTTCAAGAAAATCGATTCAGCGTTTCTGAGTCTATAAGGAACACACAAACAAACAAACCTACAAACAAACACAAATTGATTTTTATATATAAGATATCGGGTTTTCCAAAAAGAACTTGACAATTTTGTTTGAAATAAAACTCAAACCATTCAATTGGCCCATCGGCTTTAATTCTTAAGTCAGCTTTATAAGGGTGTAAACCAAGATCCTTACGCAAAATTTGCGATTAAGTTATCTGGGCGATGCCCATTTATTGAAAACGAGGCGAAATAGAAAGTGCGTTCACAAATAGAATTCATTGTTGTCGAGTCCCTATTGCAAAACCCGATATAATTCCTTTCTCAGGTGCTCTATTATTTATTCCTTTTGCCAGCTGATTATAATATATTAATAACTAGACGAACCGGTCCCGCTCCGTTGCGACTTCTTTAACTCTCTTATATCTTTTTAGGGTGGGGACACTTCGCCCTGAATGCGGATATGGAATTCGTCCCATTGTAGCCTATGACGCTGAACGCGTTCGAATCCTGACGAGAACATTGGACAAGGCGGTGTTTATCCCCTCCTAATGTTTGCGGCATTTGGGAGGTACAATGCCATGCATGGTCATTTAAAAAATTTTCCCCAAAAAGTGGTGTCGCACTGTGGTACGCTGGATACTTGGACCCAAATTTGAAAACCCTATTCGTGTTCTGGTCTCCAATATCTTTAATTTGATACCCTTTTTGTGCCCATCGGACCACTTTCGGATATGGGCGCCGTTTTGGGGGTCGGGGGGAGGGTCCGCCTCCACCCAATATCTAAAAATTATATAGGCTATGTTTCCTTCCAGACAAACGTACACAATCAATGAAAATTGTAAGAAAATCTGTTCAGCCAAGTATCATATAGTCATAATGGGTCTAATGACGTTTTTGAGATGTGACGTGACCCCCTATGCTTTGATCTGATTTTGTATGCCAGATTCGAAATCTACTCCCGAATACCTTTCAATTGAGCCCCATATTAAATTAACGTTCAATATGTCTGTTTGGGGGAGTTTTGGGGTTGGGGCGGCCCGATGGCTACTTAGACTCAAATTTTATTACCATATTCGTATTCTACTCTCCAATACCTTTGATACCTATATTGTCTCGATCGGTCCTCTTTTGATTTTGAGTTTTGTTTTTGGCAAAGGGGGAGGGTCCGTCCCCCTTCCGAAATCGAAAAATTGTGTAGCCTATGTTTCCTTCCAGACCAACCTACACAATATTCGAAAATTTTGAGAAAATAGGTTCTGCCGTTTTTCAGTCTATACGGAACAAACAAACCGAGTCCCATATATCCGTGATTGTCTAATGTGCCCATTTTGGGCGTTTTTGTTGGGGTGGGGTGACCCCCTATACTTCAACATGAATCTGTATGCCAGATTCGTTATTAAATTATATATATAAGATTAAAATACTAAAAAAAACAAAATATTTAATTAAAACAAATTAACTAAATTTTTCTAGAGATGAAATTGTTATAATAAAGACCACAGAATATTTGTATAGATTTGATCTTAAGAGAAAATTTTGTTAAATGTCTTTCAAAAACATTTTTATTGAAATTATCTTTAATTTCTAGAAAAAACTTCGTTCCAATTTTGGCTTCAGAACAAATTTCGTTAATATTTTGTTTTAGAGAAAATTTCATCATAATTTTGTTTTTAGAGAAAATTTTTTTGCAATTTTGTCAAAAGATTTTTATTTTGAAATTTTGACTTAGGAAAAATTACATTGAAATAATAAACATTTATTCAATTCGTTTCTTTTTCGAAAATATTTTTATCGGAATGTTGTTTCCAGGAGTCACTTAATAAGGTTGCGGAAACCAATCAGCCGACATACAATCTTTTGAATGTTTGGCACTACTCGTCATTAAGGATGGCAACTTGCTCTTAGTTAACATTCTTACCTTCCTAGTCCAATTTTTTAAATTTCTGTTATTTTCTTTCAATTATTTAAATTTCAATTTGATTTAAAATTGTTTTGGTCTGTTTGTATATCACAGCCGCATTGTGAACGACGCTATCTGATTTACCGAATTTAATGCCACACTTAATCACTCTGGACATTGTGGCCACAGATTTTAATCGGGGCTATTTGCAAATATGGAAACATCAGGTAGATGCATTTTATGAATGTGTCACATTAAAATACAATACTATAAGCATTAATTCAAAGTAACTGTAATTACTTGGCAGTAATATATGGTCATAACAAAAACATGCAACTAAAAGGTCTTCAGAGGTTGCACTGAAAGCAGTTGCCAATTAGATTTTTAACTCTATCCTTGTATAAGGACGTGTTTCCTTCTGTTTCACCCATTCACTCTGTTTACAATTTTCAATCATATTCATGATCTACATATTCAAATGTCTATGTACATGAAATTGAGCATCACACAATATGTTTTTCTCATAGACAAGAGCAATGTTATACTCGAAATTCTGGTCAACTTAATGTGGCATTTTGTCAAAGTGAAACATCTAAACAAAATATTGAATATTCTGGTTGTCACAGTTTTAATAATTTACCTTTAGATATCATATCGGCAACAAGTTTAGCCATTTTTAAAAAGAGCTATTGCTACGAAAATTTTGTGAACTTCTGACATTATTAATTTTATAATGTAATTCTCCGAATTTTGTCAATAATAATGGTTTTTTAATTGAAATTTTGCTAACTTGCCTCTAAAATGCCTTATGGTTGATAACTTGCCTCTAAAATGCAAGTAAAAGCGTGCTAAGTTCGGTTGGGTCGAATCTGCTAAAATTTGCGATCTATATCTGGTTAAAGACCGATTTGGGCCGTACTTGGCACAGTCGTTGGAAGTCATAACCGAACACCATGTGCAATATTTCAGCAAAATCGGACAAAAACTGCGGCTTCCAGGAACTCCGGAAGTCAAATCCAGGGGTTCAGGAAGTCAAATGCTGGGGCTCAGGAAGTTAATATGGGAGCTATATCAGGTTCTTGACCGATTTGAACAGTCATAGCGGAACACTATGTGCAAAATTCCAGCCAAAGTGGACAAAAATTGAGGCTTCAAGGGGCTCAAGAAGTCAAATCGGGAGATCGGTTTATACGGGAGCTATAGCAGGTTCTTGACCAATTTAAACCGTACTTTACACAGTTATTGGAAGTCGTAACAGAACACCGCATGCAAAATTTCAGCCAAACCGGATGGAAATTGTGGCTAGCAGGGGCTCAAGAAGCCATATCGGGAGATCGGTTTATATGGGAGCTATATCAGGTTATAGACCGATTTGTACGGTACTTGGCACAGTTGTTGGAAGTCATAACAGAACACTATGTGCAAAATTTCAGCCAAATCGGACAAAAATTGCGACTTTTAGGGGCTTAAAAAGTCAAATCGGGAGATCGGTTTATGTGGGAGCTATATCCAAATCTGAACCGATATAGCCCATTTGCAATCCTCAACGACCTACATCAATATTAAGTATCTGTGCAAAATTTCAACCGGCTAGCTTTACGCGTTCGACCGCTATCGTGATTTCGACAGACGGAAGGACTGGCGGACATGGCTAGTTCGACTCAGGATGTCGAGAAAATCAGGAATATATATACTTTATGAGGTCCTAGATCAATATTGCGAGGTGTTACAAACGAATAAAAAAAAGGTAGTGGAGTTAAGTTGCGATCACCGACTCCGAATTTCGGTAGTAAATTTTTATGATTTGCAGACATTGTTCGTTCGTGTACTTCACCATGAAGAAAATGTTGAGTTTACTGAATAAATTGACCGTGACAGTTCGATGATTAGTGTAAGATTGCGTTCACAAACTAAAATACAAAGTATATGGGATATAACCTACGTTTTAGTTACGAAAAAATTGAACCGATAAGGATAGTGTTATTCCTTCGTGCGCTGGTTCTTCGACAGACGGACAATTTGTCAAATTGCAAATTTACAACTGACCATTTCATTAAGGAACTGCGGAAATACTTCTCTCATATTATTGATTGCTGTTCGATATAAGTTTAAGCTCAATTATAAGGGACCTCCTATTTATTGCCATGTGCGATTGGCTTGCCGCAGAGCGACACTACTTAGTAAATAGGTTTACGCTGCTGATTATCTAAGGTTAATACTTCACAAGCTCTTGCCACCCCTAAACGTTTTTTCTGATGTTCTCAGCACGATTTGAACCCAGGCGTTTAGCGTCAAAGGCGAACATGCTTACCTCTGAGCTACGATGACCCTCAACATTGTTCGCTGATCAATAATTCGTTTGTGTGATTTTTTCAGTAAAGTTTTCAATTTGAGTCATGTGGATTAAAGTACAACAAATACTCATTTATTTAAAGTATTGGTGCGAAAAGTGAATATAGTACCGGACATTAAACAAAACTTGCTTTATAAACAACCATGCCACCCTAAACATTGGGGTTACGTTAAAAAAAAAAAAAAAAAAAAAAAAAACGCGGCGCAAAGCGAGCTGAGTGTATATTACACGCCACTATTTTTCTGGTTTTTAATATGTGAAATATGTGAATTTGAAAGGAGTTGCCGGATAAAATGTTTCAAAGGGAGTTATCGCATTCATATACTAGAACATTTGTATTCAAACAAATCCTATACACGCAAACTAGGTTAGGCTCGATTGAAAAGAGTGCGCGGATATTAAACCGCCCCATGTCCCTATGGACATACACCTAAGCCAGTATTCGGCTTGTTGTGCCCTCTAAATACTAAAGGCGGGGTTATATACCATGCGCACGCATGAAGAATGCATTTCTGGAAACAAATCCCACAAATGCGATGCGCAAAAGTTAAAGAATTCTTAACTTCGACGCCCAAAACCACTACTTCACGTATGGCAACACAGAATGACAAACGTGCTCTATCGTCAAAGTTGAAAATTATTTAACTATTGCGCGTCGATTTTGTGGGATTTGTTTGCAGAGTTGCAGTCGCGCATAGTATGTAACTCCATCTTAAAAAGTAACCTCGAAAATGAAAATTTTATGTTACGAATTCCTTGCTACTTACAAAATCCCTAATTGTTTTCCATACCACGTTCCTTAGTTGGTTTATGTTTGGTATTGTGTCCCCACCTAAGTGCCGGTGTCTGTTCGCCGCGAAAGGCGGGCAAGGACATAGGAAAGGATCCAACGTCTCATCATCTTCTCGCATACATGCTATCACTTGCCGCACCGATTTTGCACAAATGAGCTCGTAGTTCTATGTGTCCTGTTATGATACCGAAAGCTTTACTGAACTCCGGCTTGCTTCCTTTCCGTAATAGCCTCGTCTTTTCTCAATTCGAATCGCAACAGTTCGTTCGCCCACAAATACTTAGCAAATACAACATGATTTTTTTTTATTTCAATATAAAGTAACAGCCGATTATTTCAAAAATCGCTCGTCAGCTAAATTGGATTTCATTTTGAAAATGACTACCAGTTCTGTTTAAAGTCACGATATTATCATTCTCACAAAGCCAATTTTATATTCTTCTGAACTTTTTAAACCCTCCATCATAGATATACCCCCACAAACTTCTTCATTCCATTTGAAACTCTACAAAATATTGAACACTCACTCCATAAAGTATATACAGTTAGCCATGTTCTTCCGCCTGCCTAGCGATTAAAGCTAGCCGCTCGAAATTTTGCACATATACTTCTCATTGATGTTAGTCGGCTGAGGTTGTGAATGGGCTAAAACGGTCCATGATTAAATATACATAAGCCGATAGCCCGATTATACTTACTTATCCTCTAAAGGGCGCAATTTCCATTATTTGTTATGTTTAACATCGTTTGAGTCGACTCATAACCTGATATAGCTTCTTAAGTCTATAGAGGGTGTATTCTTGTCAGATTTGAATATTAAATTTTGTACGCTGACTTCTGCTATGACATCCAACAATGATACCATAGATGGGCAACATACACACCGACAGTGTTGTCTTTTCCAAAGAATTTACTAATGATGGCAAGTAACAAATGTTAAGTTAAGATCTACACTACTTTTTTCAGTGTACCGTAACAATTGTAATTGAGAAACGCATAATTTTGGGGGTTAATTTAAAGTTGAATGTCCCTTTTAAGTGGGTGACCATAACATCAGCATCTGCCGTGGTAGTAATGATGATTTTCATCGACCTGTAGTAAGTTAGCCCAAAACCGAGAACATTATTGACCTCCGGCCCTGAAGCATTAGAAACTGAAACATTAGAGGCAACAGGTGAATTGGTGAGTCTTTGTATTGACACATTTCCACCCCAGGGGTGGGCGAAAGTGTTTGTTGTTCTAAAAACAAACTTTTTAATTTGAAAATGCATCCCCATGACAATCAAGTAGATGGAAGGAAGCATCAGGAAAACCTTTAAGTATATGAGATAGGGACGCAAAATACCTCGAGCACAGAATAAAAATGGGAGGCATACTTAATATTTATATGAATTTGTTAAGGGAGGAAGTACGTACACACACACACACACACACATATTGTTTGACATTTGCGCCACAGAGCAGAGTTACTGTGTACTTTAGAAAATATTTTTGTATACCTGTGCTTATTTATTTTCATAGGCCATCTTGGTATGTGTATGTGTGTATACTTACTTCTTAATTTAGTTTGACACACCTGGAAATAATGATCTAAGACCCTACGAAATACATACATACGTATAAAAATACACTCGATCTATCAATATCAGGCCGTTAGATAAGTAAATATAGGACATTGTACATTCTATAAATACGAAATATTTTTGGAAATGCTTGAAAATGAATTAAGGAACACGGGGTTTCCTTTCTTTCTAGTCGAGTCTGAACCGTGTGCCACAGGGCGACACCCCTTTGAGGAGAAGTTTTTATATAAACACCGCTGAAAGTTAGTTCAGTTATACTCGGCAGGATTCGAACTAAAGACGTGCACAGTTGCAACTGAATATACCCGCTTGGTCTTTTTCAACATTCAGTTTATGTTATAAGTGAGTATTGTTATTTTTCAGCGAAATTCACTGTGAGTGAGCAAAGAGAAAAAGAGACAGGTTTAAATAGTTATTGGTGGTGATGCAACATGTACTTATGGTCCGCTGTTAATGAATAAGGTGGCTTAAAGTTAAAAAGCGTTTTTATACCCACCACCGAAGTAAGGCGAATATTAATTTTGTCATTCCCTTTGCA
Organism: Stomoxys calcitrans; assembly: GCF_963082655.1. Classification (NCBI taxonomy): domain Eukaryota; kingdom Metazoa; phylum Arthropoda; class Insecta; order Diptera; family Muscidae; genus Stomoxys; species Stomoxys calcitrans. Next base: position 67,700,886 of record NC_081556.1, read on the forward strand.
ATGCATCGAAACAAATATTTTCGGGCCTACAAAGTACATATATTCTCGATCGTTGTAAAATTTTTTAACTTAACGATGTCCATGTGTCTGTCCGTCTGTTGCAATCATGCTACAGCCTTTAAAAATGAAGGCGATCTGAAATTTTGCAAAGATATTTTATTGTAATAGAAGTTCGAAGAAGTATGGTCCAATTCGGACAATATCCGGATATAGCTGCCATACCGATCTCCAGATTTAATTTCTTGAACCCTTGGCAGCCACAATTATAATTTTGCACAGAGTTTTTCGTTATGACTTCCAACCACCTTGCCAATTACGATCCAAATCAGTCTATAAACTGATATAGCTCCCATATAAACCGATACCCGATTTGACATGTTTAGACCCTTGAAGCCGCAATTTTTTATCCGATTTGACTTAAATTTTGCACAGATTGTGTTGCTATGTCTCCCAATAACCCTGCTAAATACGGTCCAAATCAGTCTATAACCTGATACAGCGCCCATATAGAACCTGGAAGTCGCAATCGTTATCCAATTTGGATGAAATTTTGCACGGAGTGTTTTGTTATGTCTTCCAACAACCCCACCAAATGCAGTCCAAATCAGTTTATAAGCTGATATAGCTCCCAATCGATCTCCCGTTCTAACGTGTAGAGACCCTGGAAGCCGTCTGATGTTGTGTTCCACCATCCATGGTAAGTACTAACCAAATCGACCAATAACCTGTTCATTTCAACAAATTTCAAGCAGAATCCATGGTGATGGGTTTCCAAGATTCGGCCCGGCCGAACTTAACACATTTTAACTTGAAGTTCATTAATCAAGTAAAACAAAACCATTTCAATCAGTCAAACCAATGAGAAACATAAACATGTATAATCTTGATGTAAATTTTTCTTTAAACTCTAAAATGTTAATTTTTAAGTTATTTTTATACCCTCCACCATAAGATGGGGGGTATACTAATTTCGTCATTCTGTTTGTAACTACTCGAAATATTCGTCTGAGACCCCATAAAGTATATATATTCTTGATCGTCGTGAAATTTTATGTCGATCTAGCCATGTCCGTCCGTCTGTCCGTCCGTCCGTCCGTCCGTCCGTCCGTCTGTCTGTCGAAAGCACGCTAACTTCCGAAGGAGTAAAGCTAGACGCTTGAAATTTTGCACAAATACTTCTTATTAGTGTAGGTCGGTTGGTATTGAAAATGGGCCATATCGATCCATGTTTTGATATAGCTGCCATATAAACCGATCTTGGGTCTTGACTTCTTGAGCCTCTAGAGTGCGCAATTCTTATCCGATTGGGATGAAATTTTGCACGACGTGTTTTGTTATGACATCCAACAACTGTGATAAGTATGGTTCAAATCGGTCCATAACCTGATATAGCTGCCATATAAACCGATCTGGGGTCTTGACTTCTTGAGCCTCTAGAGTGCGCAATTCTTATCCGATTGGGATGAAATTTTGCACGACGTGTTTTGTTATTATATCCAACAACTGCGCCGAGTATGGTTCAAATCGGTCTATAACCTGATATAGCTGCCATATAAACCGATCTTGGGTCTTGACTTCTTGAGCCTCTAGAGTGCGCAATTCTTATCCGATTGGGATGAAATTTTGCACGACGTGTTTTGTTATGACATCCAACAACTGTGATAAGTATGGTTCAAATCGGTCCATAACCTGATATAGCTGCCATATACACCGATCTGGGGTCTTGACTTCTTGAGCCTCTAGAGTGCGCAATTCTTATCCGATTGGGATGAAATTTTGCACGACATGTTTTGTTATTATATCCAACAACTGCGCCGAGTATGGTTCAAATCGGTCTATAACCTGATATAGCTGCCACATAAACCGATCTTGGGTCTTGACTTCTTAAGCCTCTAGAGGTCGCAATTATTATCCGATTGGAATGAAATTTTGTACGACGGATTCTCTCATGACCATTAACATACGTGTTTATTATGGTCTGAATCGGTTTATAGCCTGATATAGCTCCCATATAAATCGATCTCTCTATTTTACTTCTTGAGCCCACAAAGGGCGCAATTCTTATTCGAATTGGCTGACATTTTACACAGGTCTCCAACATATAATTTAATTGTGGTCCAAACCGGACCATATCTTGATATCGCTCTAATAGCAGAGCAAATCTTTTCTTATATCCTTTTTTTGCCTAAGACGAGATGCCGGGAAAAGAACTCGACATATGCGATCCATGGTGGAGGGTATATAAGATTCGCCCCGGCCGAACTTAGCACGCTTTTACTTGTTCTTTCTTAACCACAATCTACACACAATTTTACTTGTTGCACCACTAGTAAAAAGAAAATACTTATGGTACTTCAGTTATTTGAGAACAAGTAAACAAATAAATACTATGTTGCTCTATCCAATACAACAAAGTCCTGTTTCTCTCTGTTATTATTCAATGAATACGCACAAGCACAGCCCGTGAAGGCGTAGGTTCAAATTCTCCAACATGGTTCATATCCCTGCGACCAATTACTCGTGGAATGATGTTCGTGAGGGAAATAACAATAAGCCTGTTCCAAATATAATATTTAAATTCAATTCAATTTGAATTTGAATCTTATCGCAAAACAAAAAACTTTAGTGAGCTTTTAAGGCACCAACAATCCAATGATCCCCAGTGCAATGGCGACAAAATGGTGGCCGGACATGTTCGATGCTCCATACAACGCCTTGCGATTTGTCTCTTGGCAGGGGCTAGCTAAAAACTTTTGATAGCTCAATTAGTATTTTGGCCATGGACGGGCAAACTTACCATTCACAAGCTTAAATGACAACTTCTTTTGGACAATTGAAAATCTGAACATGTTGCCAGCCACTAAAACTACCAGAAGGCATCAAACGGCGTATTGCACGCATCTGCAAAAACTGCTCAAGCAGCAACTCGACGTGTAATTCATGAGTGCGCCACAGGTTAAAGATTTGTAAAAGTGCCGCACTCATATAAGGCAACTGCTAAATATTGGGTTGCCTAAAAAGTAATTGCGGATTTTTTAAAAGAAAGTAAATGCATTTTTAATAAAACTTAGAATGAACTTTAATCAAATATATAATTGCCATTTTGTTCGATAACCTTTTGCCATCTTCCTGGCAAATTTAGTATTCCACGCTCATAGAACTTCTGGCCTTTATCTGCAAAAAACTGAACCAAGTGCGATTTTATAGCCTCATCATTGCCGAAAGTTTTACCATTTAAGGAGTTCTGCAAAGATCGAAATAAATGGTAGTCTGATGGTGCAAGGTCAGGGCTATATGGTGGATGCATCAAAAGTTCCCAGCCAAGCTCACTCAGTTTTTGGCGAGTGACCAAAGATGTGTGCGGTCTAGCGTTGTCCTGGTGGAATATGACACCTTTACGATTGACCAATTCTGGTCGCTTCTCCTTGATGGCTGTATTCAATTTGTCCAATTGTTGACAGTAAACATCCGAATTAATCGTTTGGTTCCTTGGAAGCAGCTCAAAATATACCACACCCTTCCAATCCCACCAAACAGACAGCATAACCTTCTTTTGGTGGATATCAGCCTTTGAAGTGGTTTGAGCTGGTTCACCATGCTTGGACCATGATCGTTTTCGACTAACGTTGTTGTAAACAATCCATTTTTCATCTCCAGTTATGATTCGTTTTAAAAACGGATCAAATTCATTGCGTTTAAGGTGCATATCACAAGCGTTGATTCGGTTTGTTCAATGAATTTCTTTCAATACATGTGGTACCCATATTAAAATTGACGCCAAACAAACAAATGTAAACAAAATTTCGCGCACATTTTTTTCTAAAGCAAGCTAAAAGTAACAGCTGATAACTGACAGAAGAAAGAATGCAATTACAGAGTCACAAGCCGTTGAAAAAATTTGTCAACGCCGACTATATTACCAACAATTAGTTTTTGGGCAACCGAATATATAAATACAGCTGAACCTCGATTATCCGGCTCGCTTGGGATCGAGCTTAGCACGGAAAATCAAAAACACGGTTAAAAGAGGTTTTTTTCCTAAATTTCATTATTTATGTATTTTTATTGATTTCTCTTAATACCATACAGAGTTTCTATGATTTCATATAATTGGTATATAGATAACCTTTTGAAACAAATATGCATAGTTATTCAAAGTACTAAGCGATGTTATTTGTCTTTGCGCGTGTATTTTTTTTTCTGTTGGTTTGTATGCAGTGTACTTGCAGTACATCTGGCTCTGATATTTTTTGACTACTTTAGTTTCCACATTGGCTATATGAAGTTTCTGGTCTTTCGAGTTTCCCTCGTCTGATTCTTCGGAATCCATATCAATGTCATATTTTTCGCATGTATTGTGTCATCAGACACAATAGCACATAATGTGACATCATCATCGCACTCCAGCTACTTTGAAAAGTCATAAATTAAAGATCCAGGCGTTATTACAATGTTTGATTGTATAACAGCAACATAATTCGCGTTTTCGTTATCTTGGGACAGCAAGTTCTTCTAAGCATAACGTTAAAATTGTGGTGTTACTTTGTCCCAAGATATAGCAGCTGTCCACAAAGCCGTCTTGATATTCAAAAACTTGGCGAAATGATTAATTTGGTGTGTTTAAAGATTGTACCGTGAGCGATAGGACGAATAACATATGTGGAATTCGGCGGAAGAAATGTTAGTGTAACATTTTCAGATATCAGAACATTTACATTTGGTTATGCTCAGGGTTTGAATTGCTGACTTCAAAATAGTAACAGCACAGAAAAATTAACTTAGCTTGAACTTTTCTCAGTCAAAACTTAAAAAAAAAAACAAAATAACTTAACTTGACTTCTTAAGCAGTTAACAGTTAAAACATTTAAAACAAGCAAAGCTACATGAATCAGCTTGAAATGCTTAACTCTCAGCATTTAGGTTATATAAAGTAAATATTAGATCATCGTAAAATTCTAACATATTTATCCGTGGGTAGTAATTATGCCACAACCTTTAGAAAATATAATGTTTGGCTGAGATTTGCACAGACCCATATTTTTGTTATACACATTTTAAGTTCATGAAAATCAGACCATAATAAGAAATAGCTGGCATATAAACCAATATTCTGATTTTTGGGCTTAAGACCATAAAAGGCGCCTTTGTTATCCAATTTTGCTGAAATTTTCAATTGTGACTTCCATAAGACCTCTCGATGTAGGCGCCTAAGATTAACCAGATCCGGCCATTTGAAATAAATGAAGGCAGGACATGATTAATACACGTTTAGCACGTTTTAAACGTTTTTGCTTTTAATGTTTCCTGTGTATTTGCTCGACTTTGCAAGTCGACGAAAGTGCAAATTTAAAGCAAGAACAAGTAAAAGCGTGCTAAGTTCGGCCGGGGCGAATCTTATATACCCTCCACCATGGATCGCATATGTCGAGTTCTTTTCCCGGCATCTCGTCTTAGGCAAAAAAAGGATATAAGAAAAGATTTGCTCTGCTATTAGAGCGATATCAAGATATGGTCCGGTTTGGACCACAATTAAATTATATGTTGGAGACCTGTGTAAAATGTCAGCCAATTCGAATAAGAATTGCGCCCTTTGTGGGCTCAAGAAGTAAAATAGAGAGATCGATTTATATGGGAGCTATATCAGGCTATAAACCGATTCAGACCATAATAAACACGTATGTTAATGGTCATGAGAGAATCCGTCGTACAAAATTTCATTCCAATCGGATAATAATTGCGACCTCTAGAGGCTCAAGAAGTCAAGACCCAAGATCGGTTTATATGGCAGCTATATCAGGTTATAGACCGATTTGAACCATACTCGGCGCAGTTGTTGGATATAATAACAAAACATGTCGTGCAAAATTTCATCCCAATCGGATAAGAATTGCGCACTCTAGAGGCTCAAGAAGTCAAGACCCCAGATCGGTGTATATGGCAGCTATATCAGGTTATGGACCGATTTGAACCATACTTATCACAGTTGTTGGATGTCATAACAAAACACGTCGTGCAAAATTTCATCCCAATCGGATAAGAATTGCGCACTCTAGAGGCTCAAGAAGTCAAGACCCAAGATCGGTTTATATGGCAGCTATATCAGGTTATAGACCGATTTGAACCATACTCGGCGCAGTTGTTGGATATAATAACAAAACACGTCGTGCAAAATTTCATCCCAATCGGATAAGAATTGCGCACTCTAGAGGCTCAAGAAGTCAAGACCCCAGATCGGTTTATATGGCAGCTATATCAGGTTATGGACCGATTTGAACCATACTTATCACAGTTGTTGGATGTCATAACAAAACACGTCGTGCAAAATTTCATCCCAATCGGATAAGAATTGCGCACTCTAGAGGCTCAAGAAGTCAAGACCCAAGATCGGTTTATATGGCAGCTATATCAAAACATGGATCGATATGGCCCATTTTCAATACCAACCGACCTACACTAATAAGAAGTATTTGTGCAAAATTTCAAGCGTCTAGCTTTACTCCTTCGGAAGTTAGCGTGCTTTCGACAGACAGACGGACGGACGGACGGACGGACGGACGGACGGACGGACGGACGGACGGACAGACGGACGGACATGGCTAGATCGACATAAAATTTCACGACGATCAAGAATATATATACTTTATGGGGTCTCAGACGAATATTTCGAGTAGTTACAAACAGAATGACGAAATTAGTATACCCCCCATCTTATGGTGGAGGGTATAAAAATGTAATATAACTGAATACTCACAGTTAAGAAGTTCATATTGATTCATGTTGCTTGGCTTGCTTTAACTGTTTGTTTGAAAGTCAAATTAAATAGTTCTGTTTTTATTTTTTTTAATAGCTTCAGCTGTTGCTTTTGCTTGTTTATCTTTCGTAGTCACAGTTGAAGCAAATAGTCAAGCATTGAAAAATAGTCAAGCAATTCTATCACTGGTTATGCTTACGCTAATATAGGAGCAAAAGCACTTTGCTCTCCTTATCGAAGCTAATGTTCTGTAGATTTTGTCTTACCATAGATGCACTTTAAGAGTCATATTTTAAAAGTTTGTTCTCATTTTTTTTATTAAATCCTCTAAAGTTTTTTATGTCTACATCATTTTTTCCGATATCAGAACAACGGACATGTTATAGCTTTTCCTCCATTAAAAGAACTTCACATGCTCTTTTTTGTCTCTTTCTGTTGGAGCAATTTTCGAACAAATATCCTCACCACTCAACTTTCACTTACAAACTTTATGTATTTGATACTCAATTGTTACACAATATAAAAAGGGTAATCCCATAATTTTATATCAAAACCAGTAAGGAAATGTAAAAGTCGGGTGGTGCCGACTTTATAATACCCTACACCTATCCTATAGCTACAAAGTGGGATAAATATCTAATTATGAGCCAATTTTGATGGACCTTGCCGGATATTTTTAGAAGAGTTGGTAAACAATCTGTATCACATTTCGAGCAAATATGTTCAATCTGTAATAACTGCGGTTCACAAATGACAACATTATTGGAAATAACCCAAAATTTTACGAACATATATATGAGAGCTGTATCTAATTCTAACTCTAGAAGTGGAAATCGGGCTCTATACATATATGGCAGCTATATCTAAATCTGAGCCGATTTCTATGAAATTCACCATTTATGTCCAGTCAGAAAAAAATCCTTCCTGACAAATTTCGGGAGAATCGGTTCACAAATATTCCTCAAAATCGGAGGAACATGAGAGCTATAACTAAATCTGAACCGATTTCGAGCAAACTTCTTAGATACTGTGGCATATATGTTGTGGGCTAACTCGTTTCGCACTCGTCAGCGAAGGCCCGACAAGAGCTTTCGTAAATAGATTCTGTCATCGGCTAACTCATGTCGGGAGTGTGAAAGTGTTCTTGTAAGTCGGATAGAAGCAATCTCAAACTGATATGTTAGACGCAAAGAAAATTTATAAAAAAAAAACAACAAGTTACAAGTGATAGAAAAAATTATGAATAGTATTGACAACTCTGACATGCATGATGAATTATCTATGAATGGAAAAAGTGACAAAAACATATAGTGTGATAGGGCGTTAAGCGGTGTTCCAAATTTAATATTTTGTGAAACCTGTTTACTTACCATTTTCACCTTACATATTCACCTCGTCAAAAAGTCCCTTCTACAAGGGTAATTCTTAGATATAAGTTCATTAGGTCTTTGCATTAACACATCTTTGCCAATTGCCAATGTCATGGTTTGGTGTGCGATAGCCAAGTAAAATGGCTTGGTAAGAAGGGGATTCGGTGAGGAACCCCTAAAAAAAGATTTTGGGAGATTCTCTAATGAGAATGAAAGAAATAAGAAATTTTGTTATCTCTCTCAAATAAAATTGAGAGATTTTTACATCTTTGTTAAAAATAGAAACTTATACGAGTGTCATAAAAATTTGTTTAAACGAATTGCGCTCTAAAGATGCAATAGAAGCCACATTGGAAGACCGGTTTAAAGGGAAGCAATATCAGGTTATGGACGTTGGAAGTAATTACAAAACACTACTTGCAAAATGTCAGCCAGATCGGTTAATAATTGCGCCTCCAGATGCTCAACAAGTAAAGTAAAATCGGGAGATTGGATTATATAATAACGCTGAATGCGTGGGAATCCTGGCGAGAATGTCAGAAAAAATTGTCAGTGGTGAGGATGATACCGCTCAGCAAAACGTCTTTATAGAAAAGTTTTACTTGGTTGAATTACTCACAAATATCGGCACCGCTGAACATTATTTATTATATTTACTTTATCATTCAGTTTGTAAATTATCAGGATATTGATCTTCTTGATCGTGACGGTTTACGTCAATCAAGTCATGTCTGTCAGTCTGTCGACAGCATGATAACTTTTGAAAGAGTAAAGCTGGGCGCTTGACATTTTACGCAAGTATTTTTATTAGTGTAGGCCTGTTGGGATAGTAGATGGGCCAAATTGATCCAGGATTTGATATAGCTGCCATACCAACCGATCTCCTGATTTGACTTCTTGAGCCTCTAGAGAGTGTAATTCCTTTCCGATTTGGCTGAAATTTTGTATGTGGCGTTTTGTAATGTCTTCCAACAGCTATGGCGAATGTGGTCAGAATCGGTCTATAACCTGATATTGTTGCCAAAGTCTCTAACTTAGATTTTATATTTCTACAGGGGAAAAATAAAAATCGGTTTCAATCAGTCAGTTTATCCAAAATTTACTATTTTCAAATAAAACAATGATTCAAAATGTTTGCAATTTCTAATTAAGTTTTTAATTTAAATTTTTTGAAGTTCTCATTTAATTTTTTAATTGATACAATTCAACAAATAATTAATCATTGTATCAGTGTCTCCAAATATTGAAAATAAACATACGTGGTTTTCGGATTTTGCTTAATAACTACTTTATACACATATGCATGTACACATACACAGATATGGCACAGATATGCCTTTTCATAAACAGCAGTTAAGTAAACTCACAGTAAAGTAGTTAGGATAAGATTTGACTCAAAAAAAAAAAAAAACTAATTATAATAGTTTTTTCAAGATTGGTAAGACTAGGATAGGCAGAAATTTTCATTCTGCAACACCAGGCCGTGCAGTGGCAGGTGACTCAACACCGCCCAACAAACCAACAAACAGGGGGCCGACAACGAGACAATCACGGCATCTCTCAATGATGATCCTAATACTAAAATATCAGGCAGTGCAGTGGCGAGAGACCCAACACAGCCTAGCAAACAGGAAACCGACGACGGACCCATCACCGACTTAAAGATTCGGAATACTGGGATAGGTAAAAATCCTAATATTGAAACATTAGGCAGCGTAGCCACAGGAGACTCAATGCAACAGGGAGCCGATGATGGTACCATTACCTACTCACAAGAAGCCCATTAACTTAAGATTTGGAAGGCTAAGATAGGCAAAGATTCTAGTATTGAAACACCAGGCAGAACAGGGATGGAAACCCAATAAAGCTTAACGAACAGGGACCCGTCGATGGAACTATTACCGACTTTATAAAAAGTCGGAAGACTAGACTAGGCAATGAACCTAAAACGATTACATCAGGCAGTGCAGTGACAGGAAAATCAATGCAATCTAAAGAACAGGGAGCAGACGATGAGATCATCCCCTACTCCCAAGATGCCAATTTACTGGAGGACCAATGATGGAGAAAATCCAGATAAACCTCCACCGGAGCGAGATAGCTACACACGCTTTGATGGAAAAAATCAGCAAGGGCAAGATTCATATTGCCTTAATTCAGGAGCCATGGACGACCCGGAACAAGGTCTCTGGACTGAAACATATCAACTTCCACTTATTCTATGCCAACACTGGTACTCGGCCGAGGACCTGCGTTATTTGTCATAAAAATTTGAATTATATATTTTCCCCAGAGTTGTCAACGTCGGATGCAACAGTGATGAGACAGGGAGACGGTGGAGCATACCTAGCATCACTTTACCTGCCTTTCGACTCTCCGACACCGCCACCCTAGTCGGAGCTGTAACAGCTGGTGAGGAAAACAAAATAGATAGGAAAAAAACTACTAATAGGGTGCGATGAGAACCCACACCACATTACGTGGGGTAGTACCAACACTAATAAGCGGGGCCAAGCCCTGGCAGAATTCTTGATTACTAACGACCTAATAACACTAAATATTGGTAACACCGCTACCTTTGTTAATAGGATTGGGGAGGAGGTATTAGATGTGACGATATGTTCCGAAAATCTGATCGATGAGGTTCAGGATTGGAGGGTCTCCATAGAACACTCATTCTCTGACCATCGCTACATTAGGTTTAGAATAGCACGGCCAGCGCAGAATCATATAAGCTTCCGAAATAAGTTGAAAACCAACTGGACAAAATTCGGAAGGCTACTCAGAAGAAGACTTGGGAAAGACAATTTAGATTGTCCAAGCATAGAAGAGATTGACGAAAATGTCAACAGGATTACGACTGCACTGGTGGGATCCTTCGAAGATAGTTGTCCTCAATCAGCCCAAGAGAAACCCTGGATGAACAGGGAGATTCGCAATATTGGGTAAGAGGTCTGCAGACTTTTTAACAGAGCACGTCGTAAAAAAGCGAAAGTTTATTGGGATTTGTATTACACACGGCTGAACGAGTACAATATGATTACCAGAGTGGTAAAACGTGCCTCCAGGAAGCTTTTCTGCGAACAGGTCGATAGCGTTAATGACGCCGCCAAGATAAAAAAGCTGCTCTCAAAAACCCATGTGCAAACTGAAACTTTAGTAGACGATATGGGAGTGAGAGCAGAGACAACGGAGGACATGTTGAGGCTTTTGATGAAAACCCATTTTCCACAGGATACGACGGGACTCACGGAGACACCGGAATCTTGGAATAATGACGTTGATCGAAGGTTTATAATAACGGAATTAATGGTGAAGGAATTCTTGAGGAGCTTCAAACCATTTAAGTCACCCGGACCTGATGGAATATTTCCGGCGTTACTACAGAAAGAGGCAGACTATCTGGCGCCTCGTCTGGCCAAAATTTTCACAGTGCGCCTAGGACTTTCATATACTCCGAAAGCCTGGCAGGAGGCAAGGGTGGTGTTTATACCTAAGCCCGGCAAAGCAAGTTATGCGGCACTAAAGGCCTACAGACCCATAAGCCTTACATCCTTTTTACTCAAAACCATAGAACGTATTGTGGACACCACGATAAAGAGTATGACATCCAGCGAACTGCTCAAATACAAACAGCATGCCAATTTAACGCACCACGTTTGCTCAATAAGATGATTTCGATATCTGACAAGGTCAAATACTAAGGTGTGATCTTGGACAGGCAACTGAAGTGGAAGTGTCACATTCAGGAGCGTACTGAGAAGGCTCATAGATGTTTGGCACTATGGGGCCTGAATGATAGGATAGTCCACTGCCTCTACAGGAGCGTGATTAGACCAATACTTACTTATGCCTCAGTAGTTTGGTGGACTGCTATGGAGAAAAAGTGCAACATAAGGACTATACAACAGGTTCAGAGAACATGTTGTCTTGGCATAGGCGGATCGATGAGGACCACGCCCACTAGGGCACTGGAGACTATTCTAGATATCCGACCCATTGACATACAGATTAAGTGTGAGGCAGCCACTACGGCTATGAGACTTAAGGAGATGGAGAATGGATTGAGGATGGGAGCAGCTCATACCATCGCGGTATAATCGAGGCGACGATAGGAAACCTGTTTTGACGATAGGAAATCTGTTTTTGACTATCTGACCATAATACGGTCCTGCAGGCGGAATGCGTGAAGTGGTGTTGTGCCAACGCGAGGACGTCGAGTGTGAACATCTTTAAAATTGCCATAAGGGCAATAACAACCAGGACGGTAAGGTCACGAACAGCCTTGCAGTGTAAGAAGGAGATTAACGTCTTGTCTGAGGATGGGAAAATCCGCATCGTTTGGGTGCCGGGTCATAACGGAATAAGGGGACATGAAAGGGCAGAAGATTTGGCGGTGAAGGCCAGAGGACTGCCGTCAATAAACTTGGTTAACCCGAAGCCCTTCGGGTCGACGCAGTCCGAGTTAAGGGAGTGGGCGACGAATGCTCATGCAACATTCCTAATTAAAATTTTCTTTTTTGAGATTACTTTATAGTTTTTGGAGCGCACAACAAGCCGATTACTGGCTTAGGTGTATGTCCATAGTGGCATGGGACGGATTAATGTCTACACCCTCTTTTCAACCTAACCCAACCTAACCTAATAGTGGTAACTGTGATAAACAAATTTAGCAACAATAGATATTTGGCAAAAAAAGTTCGTTCAAAAAATTCGTTTTGTAAAACAGGTTTTTAGTGGGGTATGTGGACTTTTCTGTGCCACTTAATGTTAAGCTCCTGAAACATGAATTTTGGATTTTTGATAGGGTCAGTGAGCACTCCTAGGAACCAAAACACTCTCGCAACAGACAAAACAGAGCTAAACTAATAGGCCGAGAAATTATTTAATCTCTATAGGGCCAATCTCATATTTGTAATTTTAAGATATCTGCTTCAATAAAAAAAATACACTGAAACAATTAATTACTTAATTGAAAAATTATAATTTTGATCACATCTTTTACAGTACAAACTATTCGAAAGGCGGAAATTTTAGTCGCGATCACAGAAAGTTTTGACTCGCCTTAAATTGAAGTTGAAAATCTTCGTGCTAAATTTTTTTCTGTGTAGTAGTTTTCTCCTGTCATCATTTGCGTGCTGATCAGGTGTGGGCGTAATTCTCTGTTATGGACAAACTAAGGGGCTTCGGCCGAATTTCTTATAGCTTTGTTCTAAGCACGCTGTATTTTTCAAAATGTTGATTTTTATTATATGTTGGGTTACCGCAAAAAGTATCCTACTTAGACTTCCCTCGGAATAAGTCGGGTAATGGCAATATTTCCAATGATTTTACATTACATTTCATTCCATATTTTAAAGTGAACTAAACCCAACTTCATAGCTTTTAAGAAATAGTTGAACTTGCTAAAAGTGGTTACATTTTTCAACAATTTAATTTCTTTAAACTAATGTTAAGGTTCAACATTTTTTGAGTTTAAAATAAGTTGCGGTTTATCCACTCAATTTTGATTGATACAGTATATTTCAGCTTCAGTTGTTCGTGGGGATGTCACTTACTACTAAGGAATCACAATGCTTAGCGCTACTCCCAAACTTCTTGAAAAACCCATCACTGACTCACTGTCTCATCAAGTACGAGCATGGATTTCGTAAATCAAATTCAGTTGTAATGAACGTTCTGAATCTAACTACAACCGTAAACGAAGGATTAAAAGATCGTTTGAAACCGATGTCGTACATACTGATTTTAGCAAGGCTTATGATGAGATCTGCTGGGGTTTTCAGACTGCTTGCTACCATGGATATTAAATTACCTCTCTAACAGGGCTCAATCTGTATAATTTAATAACTCTGTTTCTAAAGCTGTTGATGTTCTATCTGTAGTTCCACAAGATAGTCATATTGGGCCTACATTTATTGGCTTTAATAGGTTTAGCCAAGTACTGGTAAACCCACATGTATTTTGTGTTCGAACACCTTGCCAAATGCCTTGTTTTAATCAGGTTACATGGGCATACGGCTCATAGATTTTTTTTATAAAACTCTTGAGACAGTTTCTGCAGGAGCTGATAAAGTTTTAACATCAATGGTTTCATAGGTAATTGAGATACGGTCTCTGAATACTGATGAGTTAAGGCAAAAATGCTGCATGGTATCATTCTGGAGATTTCATTGAATTTGGTTCAGCTCGCTGCCAATAAATTATTAAATCGTCCTTTAGCATTTGTCATTTGTACATGGCTGCCAATTGGCTTATTGTTCGTACCATTCACATCTGAAAACATTTGCCTAACGACGGGAAAAATACACCCGGAGATGTACACCCAAATTCAATTTGACAAAAGACGCCGTCTGAAATACCCATTTACACAACGACGATGAGTGCAGGCACACACACACACAAACGCGGATGTATCCTTCAATTTGAATAAGGGCTATTGACGAGGTGTTCATATCTTAGCACAACAAAAAGTTTTTTGGTTGATATTTTACATCGTTGGCTTCATGGAAAACGCTATAAAGATTGATAAGAAAAGTTCATTCAAGGCATGGAATGAAAATAATCTGCAGATTATGTTGTAATCCTATTACACAAAAAAATTGTTTCTTTCGCACCGTTTTACATTAGAGTTGAATTGAGTTTTACGCCACCTCTTCCGGAGAGTCGTCGCCTTTCGCCAATGAAGACAGAATAAGTTTATACTGCATTTGCGTAGGTCTGCTATGTATGTACATACCGTATATAGAATGATTTACAAAACATTTAAAATTCGATTTAAAGTTAAATACAAAGTAAAAGACTTTCACATGCATATGGGGAAGCAACTAGAGTGTTCAAAACCCCTTGATTTTGAACTGCCTAAATCACATGGTATAACACAGATTCAATATCAAGCTGAGAGAGATTAATATGGAGCAAATAACAAATAACAGTTTGTTTCCATGTTTAAGTTTCACTGCTACGAATTCAGTCTAAATCTTCACTGGAATTCTATCCAAAACATCTGACTTGCAATGGATACACTCTGAAAAAAGGTAGGCATAAAGCAAAGTAAAACAATTATTCCATATAAGTAAAGGAAGGAAGTAAGAAGGAGATCAGTAAAGCTATTGGTATCATAACGGGACACATAGGACTACGAGCTCACTTATGTAAAATCGGTACGGCAAGTGAAAACATGTGTAGCGCATGCGGGGAAGATGATGAGACGCTGGTGCATTCCCTTTGTCATTGCCCGGCTTTCGCGTCTAACACATACTGGCACTTCGGGGGTACGCTATGCCAGACATGAACTAACTTTTTGTAAGTAGCACGGAATTCCTAACTTAGATTTTCTTTTTCGAGCTTACTGTTACTGGCATAGGTGTATGTCCATAGTGGCATGGGGCGTATTAATATCTCCACCCTTTTTTCAGCCTAACCTTACCTAGCCAATTTTTTCTAATTTGGTAAAATTTTTATGAAAACAAAGAAAAATTGCTAATTTTTTTCGTAAGCTTTACTTTCCTATAGTTAGTGGTAAATAGATTATAAACTTGGGTTTGGGAAGTAATTTTACTTTACTATATTTCTCCTCAACAAGTTAAATATTCATATAGAAAACAGCGTTTTTATTTACCCAATATAAACATGTTTTTATTTTGAGTTCAACATTTGTTACAACCCTATATTCTCCAAATTAAATAAACATTCATTTAAAATAGTTTACGAGTTTCCCAAATTTGCGTACTATTGAATAAATTCAATTCAAATATCAGTTTCAACATAAAATGTTGCTAAAAATAAACTTGGGTTGACAGATTTTGTAACAGAGATTATTAAGTTCATTAACTTCTCAGTAATACCAAGTCTAGCCTTAATCTTATATATAACAAGTAAAAAGGCGTTAAGTTCGGCCGGGCCGAACTTTGGATACCCACCACTTCGGAAATACACGTAAACCACCTTTTGTCACATAGCAGTTATATCAAAATATGTTCCAATTTTGACCAAATACTTATAACTACAAGTCATTGTTCAATTGTATATAACAAAATATTGGTCTTTTTAGTAGCTTTATCTAAAAATAAACCGATCTGAGCCACATACGACACGGATTTCGTAAAGCCTAACTCAACTCACTGTCCCAAATTTCGGCGAAATCGGACAATAAATGCGCCTTTTATGGACCCAAAACCTTATATCGAGAGATCGGTCTATATGGCAGCTATATTCAAATCTGGACTGATATGGGCCATATTGCAGAAGGAAGTCGAAGGGCTTAACCTAACTCACTGTCCTGAATTTCGGCGACACCGGACAATAAATGCACCTTTTATGGGCCCAAAACCTGAAATAGAGAGATCGGTCTATATGGCAGCTATATCCAAATGTGGACCGATCTGAGCGAAATTGACAAAGGATGTCGAAGGGACTAACACAACTCACTGTCCCATATTTCAGCAAAATCGGATAATAAATGTGGGTTTTATGGGCCTAAGACCCTAAATCGGAGGATCGGTCTATATGGTAGCTAAATCCAAATGTGGACCGATCTGGTCCAAATTGACGAAGGATGTTGAGGGGCTTAACACAACTCACTGTCCCAAATTTCATCAAAATCGGATAATAAATGTGGCTTTTATGGGTCTAAGACCCTAAATCGACGGATCGGTCTATATGGGGGCTATATGAAGATATAGTCCGATGTTGCCCATCTTCGAACTTAACCTGCTTATGGATAAAAAAAGAACCTGTGCAAAATTTCAGCTCAATATCTCCATTTTTAAAGACTGTAACGTGATTTTAACAGACAGGCGGACGGACATGTCTAGATCGTCTTAGATTTTTACGCTGATCAAGAATATATATACTTTATAGGGTCGGAAATGGATATTTCGATGTGTTGCAAACGGAATGACAAAAAAAATCAATTGTTTGTTTGTTTGTATGTTTGTGTGTTCCTTATAGACTCAGAACCGGCTGAACCGATTTTCTTGAAATTTTCACAGATGGTGCATAATGATCCCGTGGTGAAAATAGGGTACTACATTTTTTTGACATCTGAAGTGGGGGGGGGGGGCGGACCCTCCCCCTTACCCTAATTTTCAGAAACGCCAGATTTCGGAGATGGGTGGTGCGATTTAAGCGAAATTTTGTGTGCCCTCAAATAGTACCCTAGAAATAAAAATTTGGTATCCAAATTTCGGATGGGGTACCTAGGGGGGGCACCCCACCCTAAAACCTACCAAACATATATTTTGACCAATCACGACAATATGGGACTCAAATAAAAGGTATTTAGGATAAGAAAACGTATCTGATATCCATTTGTCGAACCAAGTGCTATGGGGACCACCCCAACCCCCAAAACACCCCTAAATCAGACATATTTACCGACCATGGCAATATGGGACTCAAATAAAAGGTATTTGCGAGTAGAATACTAGTCTGATATCCAAATGTGGGACCACGTTTCTGGGGTCCACCCCTTCCCCAAAACACCCCCCAAACAGGACTTATTTACTGACCATGGAAATATGGGGCTTAAATAAAAGGTATTTGAGTGTAGAATTAGAATCTGGTATCCAAATATGGGACCAAGTGTTTGGGGGGAGACTCTCCCCAAAAACCTCCCCCAAAGGGGACACTTTTACGACCATAGCCACATGGGGCTCAAATGAAAGGTCTTTGGGAGTAAAGCACAAATCTGATATCAATATTCGGGAAAAGTGTTTATGGGGCCACCCCACCCCCACAACACCACCCAACCCCCAAAACACCCCTAAATCGGAAATATTTACCGATCATGGTAATATGGGACTCAAATGAACGGTATTTGCGAGTATAATACGAATCTGATATCCAAATGTGGGACCACGTTTCTGGGGGTCCACCCCTTCCCCAAAACACCCCCAAACAGGACTTATTTACTGACCATGGAAATATGGGGCTTAAATAAAAGGTATTTGAGTGTAGAATTAGAATCTGGTATCCAAATATGGGACCAAGTGTTTGGGGGGAGCCTCTCCCCAAAAACATCCCCCAAAGGGGACAAATTTACGACCATAGCAATATGGGGCTCAAATTAAAGGTCATTGGGAGTAAAGCACGAATCTGATATCAATATTCGGGAAAAGTGTCTATGGGGCCTCCATACCCCCATAACACCACCAATAGTAAGTATTTGCTGGCTCAAGTAAGAGGGTTTTTAGAGTGGAACACGAATCCGATATATATTTTCAAGGCCAACTCACTGAGTGGCCGCCCATCCCCCAAAACACCCCCAAGCCGGTCACGTTTGCCGACTATGGAAATATGGGGCTCAAATTAAAGCTATTTGGGAGTAGACCACGTATCTGATATCAACATTAGGGACCAACTGTCTAGGGGGCGTCCCACCACCATAACAATCCCCAAATAGGACGTATTTGCTCACCAAGACAATTTGGTTCGTAAAGAGAGTGGAACTAAATATTTATAGTTTTTAGGGCCAATAACCCAAACCGGACATATTTGCTGACTGTTGCAATAAGGAGTTTAAATGAGATTAGAAAACGAATTTGATATCCACTTTTGAGGGCAATGGCAATATGGGGTTCAAATAAATTATATATAGATATATGAGAATAGAGCACGTTGCTGATATATTTTCCGGGCTTGGTGTTTGGGCGACCACCCTAATCCTCAAAACACCCCTAAATCGGCCATATATACCGACCATGTCAATGTGCAGCTTAAATAAAAGGTATTGGGGGGTAGAGCAAGAATTGATACCCACTTTTGGGACCAATTGTCTGGGGGTCAACCCATTTCCCAAAATATGGGGTTCAAATAAATGATATATAGATATATGAGAATAGAGCTCGTTGCTGATATATTTTCCGGGCTTAGTGTTTGGGGGACCACACCAATCCCCAAAACACCCCTAAATCGGCCATATTTACCGACCATGTCAATGTGGAGATTAAATGAAAGGTATTGGGGGGTAGAGCAAGAATTAATACCCACTTTCGGGACCAATTTTCTGGGGGTCAACCCCTTTCCCAAATTACCCCACAATCAGCAATTTTTTAGTGACCATCGCAAAATGGGGCTCAAATAAAGGTATTTGGGAGTAGAATACGAATTTGATATCCAAATTTAGGACCAGGTATTTAGGGAATCACCCCTTCCCCAAAACACCCCACAAAGGGTAAAAAATTTTCGACCATGCCAATATGTGGTATTTAGAATTAGAAAACGAATTTGATAACCTATTTTGAGCCATGTGTTTGGGGGACGCCCCATCGTGTAAACTCCCCTAAACCAATGGAAATATGGGGTTGAAATAAATGGTTTTTGAGAAAAGAGCACGATGCTGATATTTTTTCATGGCCAAGTGCCTGGGAGACCACCTCACCCCCGAAAACACCCTAAATCAGATATCATGAGAGTAGCGGGCTGAAGTAAAGTATTTTAAGAATGGAGTACACCTTACACCCAAACTTAAATACGTAGACCAATAAAAATCATATGGGATACGGACAAAGGCACTTATGTTGTTAAATTGTTAGTCAAGCGATATACTATTTTCGTAGCATGGTATTTCACTAAAAGCTCTTTAATGGTCGAAAATAAATATTCCAAGGAAACTTTTGTTCCATATAAAGTAAAAGAAAGCGCAGCGGAGCGGGCCCATCTCAGCTAGTGCAATTATAAAGATGCTTTTTAACAAGTTATTTGTCAGTCATGCAATCATCACTCGATTAAAAACGTTTGATTTTTGACTTCATGTTAGAACCCCTAAACAGAATGCCCTTAGAAGCCTTATAGGTTTATAACTAATGACAATTTTTTTTTAAGAAAAATTTGCCTTTTACATTTTTTTTCATTTTATTTCTGATTTTTACTATTCCATAAAATTACAATAAGTACTACTTTCTTCTGTCTATGGAACAATCTACACTCAAAGAAAAAGTCTGCTGATAGCATCAAACACTGTCTACTGGCTGTTAGTAGTTAATTTTACTGCTTATACAGCAGTAGTTCTGCTGTTATAGTTTAATGCTTCAGAACAGCGGTATGACTGCAGAAAAGTCAGTTGTTTGCTGAAAATGACTGCTTATTAATTATGGGGTTCATGGCAGAAGAGTAAACTAAATAAATTTTCAAGGGACAGCAAAGAGCAAATGATATTGTGGTAGGTAGCCATAGTTTCATGAATAGTAAGTGTCGGCAGCAATACAGCATAGTCCAATAAAACAATAAATGTGCCAAATGGTAGATTTAAGGAAGTTCAATGACTGAGATGAATGGTAGATTTAAGAAAGTTTCATGATTGAGATGCTGACATGTAGACCAATGGAAATGTGTGTCTCAGTGGATGTTTTGCAGATGCAAATTTGCCCATGAATATTCCATTAAAGAACTGTGCCAATTTACATTCCATCTTCATTTTTAATATGAAATACATATAAGAAGCGTCGACAGTTATGAGTACATTAGCAAAGCAATAAAATTGACGGGCGCTTTAGTCACCGACCAATGGATGCGAAATCATGTGTACAAGGAATCTGTTGATCAAGGTAATTCGTTTTCAGTAATATTCCACATATTAAAATTTCTCTTCCAACATTTCTCATGGCCATTAGCTTCACTACCTTTGGAAAAAAGGCCTAAAATAATCACCCGCCTAATACAAATGCAAATTTTGCCATTTAACATTCCACTTAGAAACAGGTGCAAACTTCTCACATATCAATGAGTGCAGTCCGATTCAAGTTTAAGTTCAATGATGAGGGGCCTCCTTTTTATAGCCGAGTCCGAACGGCGTGCTGCAGTGCGAAACTTCTTTAAAGAGAAATTTTACATTGCATAGTACCCCACAAATGTTGCCAGCATTAGAAGGGGAAAACCACCGCTGAACAAAAAATTTTTTATGGGCTCTCCAGGATTCGAGTCCAGGCGGTCAGCGTCATAGTCGAACATGCGTACCTCTGCACTACGGTGGCCTCCATCATCAGCCTAATAGGCAAACATAAATAATAGAATAAAATAAAACAGAAGCAAAACATTTTTTGTCAGTTCAACAACAATATGTTTTCAATATTTAAGCAGAATTTTGTATTCAAAACAGCAGACTTTGTCAGGCGAAATAACAAATTTCGATGAGTGTACATGTTTACCTGCGCTGTGACAGGTTGACCCAGGTTTGCGTGTTTATATTCAAAATAAATTTGCAGCTAAGCATCATGCGCAGGGTCATAAACCATTCTGAGCAATACGCAGCTGTTTGTGTCCGCCGACTAAAAGGCGTCATACCATGTGCGTGCACTAACAACCACACATGAAACAACCAAATATCACGCATACTAAAACCATGTCGGACAAACAATCATAACAACGCTCAGTCGAATGTACGCATTCTCCGAGAAAAGTCGTGGACGGCGACAAGCCAAAAAAAATGAAAAAGTGCACATGTATAATATATTAGCAAGGTAAAGTTGGCGAGCGATGATATCGCGGTTTCTGTTCAAATATTTTTGTTTGTTTCAGAATACAATAATAAGAATGCTTTGTTGTGTATAGTTAACCTTTTTATTTAATACTTTACTGGTTTACTTGGCTCGAGTCCAGCAAAAACTTGGTAAGTACATGTCATTTGGCACGTAAAATAATGGATAACTCATTGTACTTAGATTCACTAGCTGCTAAAATAAAACGAGTTATCAACAGGAATACCATCTGTGTTACTGGTAGTACAAATGTCATTACATACAACATTCGATGAAGCTGAACAAAGCCCAAAAAATTTTTTATGGGAGAGCCCAAAAAATTTTTTATGGGCTCTCCAGGATTCGAGTCCAGGCGGTCAGCGTCATAGTCGAACATGCGTACCTCTGCACTACGGTGGCCTCCATCATCAGCCTAATAGGCAAACATAAATAATAGAATAAAATAAAACAGAAGCAAAACATTTTTTGTCAGTTCAACAACAATATGTTTTCAATATTTAAGCAGAATTTTGTATTCAAAACAGCAGACTTTGTCAGGCGAAATAACAAATTTCGATGAGTGTACATGTTTACCTGCGCTGTGACAGGTTGACCCAGGTTTGCGTGTTTATATTCAAAATAAATTTGCAGCTAAGCATCATGCGCAGGGTCATAAACCATTCTGAGCAATACGCAGCTGTTTGTGTCCGCCGACTAAAAGGCGTCATACCATGTGCGTGCACTAACAACCACACATGAAACAACCAAATATCACGCATACTAAAACCATGTCGGACAAACAATCATAACAACGCTCAGTCGAATGTACGCATTCTCCGAGAAAAGTCGTGGACGGCGACAAGCCAAAAAAAATGAAAAAGTGCACATGTATAATATATTAGCAAGGTAAAGTTGGCGAGCGATGATATCGCGGTTTCTGTTCAAATATTTTTGTTTGTTTCAGAATACAATAATAAGAATGCTTTGTTGTGTATAGTTAACCTTTTTATTTAATACTTTACTGGTTTACTTGGCTCGAGTCCAGCAAAAACTTGGTAAGTACATGTCATTTGGCACGTAAAATAATGGATAACTCATTGTACTTAGATTCACTAGCTGCTAAAATAAAACGAGTTATCAACAGGAATACCATCTGTGTTACTGGTAGTACAAATGTCATTACATACAACATTCGATGAAGCTCAATAATAAGCACTTATTTATGAATATACATAAAAAATCAATATTATAACCTTGGTATTGATAAAAAAATGCCATTAAGACACTGCGGGCAAAATAATTTCATACTCATGAGTGCTGTCCGTTACAAGGTTAAGCTCAATAATAAAGGACCTCCATCTTATTGGGGAGTCCGAATGGCTTGCCGCAAAGCGACACAACTTAGTAGCACTAGGAGGAAAATACTGTGGCGTTAATAATAAAAAAAATATTTTTAGTTTTTTCTACCTCCCCACAAATCCGTTGATTGTTCCGCATGCTGTGGGCGTAATTTTAAAGAAATAAAAAATTTAAAAATTATTTTGGTTCAAGATTCGATCTCGGGGTCTTTGTATTGTAAATCTTCTGAAGTACGCTCTGAGCCACAAAACCACTAAAATCACTCCCATTTGTTAGAATATTGTATCTGTAAATAGAATATATCAAACAATTTTGTGTGTTTCCGTAGAATGCTCCCTTTCGCTATGTTTCTTAATGGATGCTCCACAAATTGTCTTCCAAAATGGGATACATAACGTTCCGAGCTTGGTATCTGTTTTCCATTGAAGATTATCGCGGTTTATCGGTGGGTTGTTAACAGATTTTATTGGCACATGAGCTTGTGTTGCAAACTCCGAAATACTCCAACCATTTTTCCGCTTGTGTTCGCCAACTAACTTGAGTGGTACCATGATTGGCTCGGCGACGGTAAACACGTTCATCCGCTAATTTCACTGATCTGAAAATGTTTTCGGTATGCTCTCTGAAGCCTAACTATTCCGTTTTCTTGTGGCTGACGTACGTTTGACGTTCAGAGTATATAAAATCGTTCGGTCGATGGAGCTCTATGATCATAAAAGGGATGTGGTCGTGAGATTTAGCAAGCCGGCACCAACCATCGCGATCTCGGGCAAGCTCTCATAATTCTATTTGGCATGTTTTCATTTATTGCTCTGCCAGTGCTATGCTTTACTGGTCATCCCTAATGCCCATGGTGAAATTTAAAGTCTGTCATAACTTTTGTGGGACGAAATACAGATGATGGCGGGATGTTAACGTTGTACAGTTCAATCTCGGCGTCGCCCGATCTGACACCGATTTGCTGCAACTTTAAGTAGCCATTTTGTAGCTTCAGATCAGCTTGTAGCATCATGTATTGGGCATATATTGCCGTGCCCATTCATTAAAGTCGATATCTTCTCTGTCTTATTCCAGGTGCCGTCACTGTTAAGTTGCATAAACTTAATGCATTCGGTGGTTACCACTTCGGAGTGAGGTGACAGAATTGGATGATAAGGCAGGGCCTTTGTTCCTGCCTGCGAGAGCTTTGTTCCACCGCATCAACTCATCCATCTGCCCTACAGGCAATGTAGCACGTCTGTAGGGCAGATGAATGAGCTGATGCGGTGGATGTGATGGGCACTTCGGGATGGGGTGTCAGACTTCGACGTTGCGGCAAGCTCCCGGGACGCGTTTGTAAGCTGTGGTTGTTGGGTTAGTCAAAGTGACCTAGTGACCTTGGGTTAGTCAAAGTGACCGTTGGTTGACCTAGCCACTGTATACAGTTCATTCGACCGTTGATAGGCGCATCGGCCTGCTGCTACAGTACAGTGCGATGGTCCGGGATTGAGCTCATCTCCTGCTCAAATCGGTGCAGGTTAGCCGGTTATCCCAATCCCTAAAAAGCGAAAAAAGGGGGCATGTGTCAATATCTGATCGGAAAACATGCTGGCAGAATGAGGACGTCGAAGAAGAAGAGACTATAGAACATAAACTGTGTGTGTGTACCGCACTGAGAGTCAGAAGAAGTTCCACTTTAAGTTCTCATTATTTTGAGACCTTGTCTGATTAAGCGGATTTGATTTGCCAATTGATGGGCTTTTTAAAGCGCCTGAAAAGTTCAACGGAAGGAACTAAACGGCATCATCCTTCTCCTGTTTCTGTGGAGAAACAGTAGATGGCAGACTGCTACCTAAACCTAGCCTGAATACATTTTTCTTATTTAGTTTAACTATATTCAAAACTCTACGTAATAAAAAATGGATGCGATAATCGTGAATCACAATTAAGTCAGATGTTTTATTCCACTGCGTCATCTCAACCACCAACAGAAAAATAGAATTTGTAGCGTTCCCATTCAATCATAGAACGTGAATCATTCGTAAAAGTCTTTTTATTTTTAAGTTAATTTAATGTTTTGATTCTATAAATTAGACTTGTCGAATTTAAATCCAATAAAAAGTCCGATGTTTAAGAATCGATGTGATGTTTTGCGTTGGTTCGCATTTTTACACTTAAAGTGTTAATAAAAATATATATTTAACCCCTCATTTCCTCAAAAATACAAATATTTGCATTTTTGAACTATTTCAATTCTTAAAAGTTTGACTACGCCCTACATTGCGAATTTGAATATGAATAGCTACGTTTCTTCAGATTATTGATTTTGGCAAAGTCGCGAAAACTTAGATGTTAAATTTGAAATATGGCTAATGCATCCGGTAACAAATAAATTTTGAACAGATAATTTCAGTATAGCTTGAACTCTGTCAAAATTTCCCTACCATGTTGCGTAATGGTATATTTTGTTCTTTAAAAATGTTAATTATTTTTTTGAGCGATACATTCCAGTACAATCTGACAAAAGTTCCAGTGTGAAAACCCGATCTCGGCCTTTTCCCATTAAAAATTCGTTTATTGTAGCTCAATTTTGTGTTACAGTTGTATCGGCACTCTCATCAGCCGCCACTGAATAATAATTGTTATTGCAAAAATTTCTAACAAACTTTGTGTTTTCCCGACCAGTTAGGTTAGGTATAAGTGGTGTTCACATCCGCTAATGTTCACATCCGACAGGTTCCAAAAGAAATGAGAACTTAAAATGCGGGACAAACACACAGAAGGTGTTCTATAGTCTCTTCCTCTTCGATGTTCCCACAGCTTCTGCAAAAGTCGTTACTGGCAACCTTCAGTCTGTCAGCATGTTTTTCGATTAGACACTGGCCTGTCATGACGGACACAATGACTGAGACGTCTATTCTAGCCAGTGACAGCAAAACTATAGACTATCGTTGCCCTTCGGGCCTGGTCCTGAAAACTTAGCTTACGTGTCGCCAGAGGAATACCCACAGATTTCAGTATCCCTCGAATGTGTAAGGTAGTTACTAGTCTCGCAAGCTCGTCCGCTTTACAATTTCCTGGGATACCTCTGTGACCCGGCCCCCAGAACAGGTGAATTTTGAACTGTTCAGCCTTCTCGGTGAGAGATCTGCTACAGCCAAGGGGGTTTTTGTGTTCATAAATACGTTATCCAGGGATTCAATGGCTGGCTTTCTGTCTGAGAAGATATTTATGCCAATCGTCGTAATGAAATTAAATCTTAGCCATTCCGCCACTTTCTTAATTGCCATGATCTCCGCTTGATACACACTGCAGTGGTTCGGTAACCTATTCGATATGACCACTTCTAGATCTTTAGAGAACATCCCAAAGCCCCCCTGATCGTCTAGTTTGGAACCATCCGTATAGAAGTCTATGTAACTTTTATTACCAGGGATATCGTAGTTCCAATCGGTTCTATCAGGAATAGTGATGCAGTACTTTTTATCAAACAGCGGCTCAAGCAGGGTGTAATCCACAAAATTTTTGATCAAATTCAATTTCCTGTTCAGCAAAACACCCGTTTTTTTGCTTTCAGTAAATGGAACATTCTCTCCTCCCAAGGAGACGTAACTTGTATCTCCTGCTAAAATGAACAACTTCTGTCTTGCACGGATTTAAGCCTAGACTACTTTCGGTAGCCCGAACCAGTTAGAAAAAAATTGAGAATTTTTTTACAACCTACGAGCTTGAAATCCCATTTTTTACTAACCTAATGTGATTAAATATAGTAACTGGGACATAATCTTCAGCCATAAATTAGCTGAGCAAATTTGCAAATATGATTATGAATTTTCCTATAAGGAACAGGGGCAAACTTCACACATATTTATAAGTACTGTGAGATTGAAGTTTTAAGTTCAAAGATAATAGCCGAGTCCGAACGGCGTGCCGCAGTGCGACACCTCTTTGGGGAGAAGTTTTTACATGCAAAGTACCTCCCCTGCAAAGTGGCCCCTTAGAAACTTATTCCCGAATATTGATATCAGATTCTTGCTTTACTCCCAACGACCTTTCATTCGAGCCCCATATTGATATGGTCGTAAAACACTCGGTCCCACATTTGGATATCAGATTCGTATTCTACACTCAAATAGCTTTTATTTAATCCCCATATTGGCATGGTCAGCAAATTAATCTTGTTTGGGGGGGGGGGGTGTTTTGGGGAAGGGGTGGACCCCTAGAAACTTGGTCTCACAATTTGATATCAGATTTGATCAAATTGCAAATTTTGCCCATAAACAATCCACTAAGAAACAGGGGCAAACTTCTCACATATAAATGAGTGCAGTCCGATTCAAGTTTAAGCTCAATGATAAGGAGCCTCCTTTATATAGCCGAGTCCGAACCGCGTGCCACAGTGCGACACTTTTTTGGGGAGAAGTTTTTACATGCAAAGTACCTCACAAATGTCGCCAGCATTAGGAGGGGATAACCACCGCTGAAATTTGTTTCTGATGTTTTCGTCTGGATTTGAACAAAGGCGATCAGCATCATAGGCGGACATGTTAAACTCTGCGTTACGGTGGCCTCTGAGCACAGCATTACTTCCAATTTTTTTGCCAAATTTCCAAACCCCTACTTATTTATGGTGCACTTTTTGTAATATTTATTTTCTTTATATAACATTCACGAGCACATTTTTATACCATAGGCAACTACTTTGACACAGGGTATAATAACTTAGAGAATTTGTTAGTAACACCCAGAAGGAAGAGAGATAGACTCATTGATAAGTATACCGATCGACAGAGAAGCACTTTCTGATTCGATTTAGTTATGTCCGTCTGTCTGTCAATGTTGTTAATGTTAATTTGGGTACAAAGTACAGGTCGCGATTTTCATCTGGTCGTCTTGAAATTTGGCATAAACATTTTCTTGGGCCTAGAGACGAAACCAATTGAAATTGGAAAAATTCGGTTCAGATTTTGATATAGCTCCCATATATATGTTCGTCCGATTTGGACTAAAATTGCAATTATATCGTCATTTGTTAACCGATTTTCACGAAATTTTGCACTAGGAATTCTCTTATAAGTCTCGACATTATTGGTGAATTTCACAATCACCGACTTTCTTAAAATTCGGAAGACTAGAATTGACAAAGATACTAAGACCTTACGAACAAGGAGCCGATGATGCAACCATCACCTACTCCCAAGAAGCCCATTAACTTAAGATTTGGAAGACTAGAATAGGCAAAGATACTAATATTGGAACATCAAGCAGAGCAGGGCCTGCATACTCAATGTAGCTTAATGAACTGAAAGCCTACGATGAGACCATTGAGGTCATCCAGATAAAACTCCATCAGAGCGAGACAAGATTCATATTGCCTTAATTCAGGAGCCATTGACGACCCGGAATAAAGATTCTAAACTGAGCCATATCAACTGCCAATTATTAAATGTTAACGCTGGTATTCGGCAGAGAACCTGTGTCATAAAAACCTAAACTTTATATTTTCCCAACAGTTGGAAAAGAGGTTCGCAGACTTTATAACAGAGCACGTCGTAAAAAAGACGAAGTTTATTGGGATGTGTAAAACACACGGCTCAAGGAATACAATAAGACTATCAGAACGACAAAATGTGCCTGCTGGAAGCTTTTCTGGTCAATAGCGTTAATGACGGAGCCAAGATGAAAAAGTTTCTCTCAAAAACCCATGTCCAAACTGAAACGTTAGTAGACGACATGGGAGTAAGGGCAGAGACAACGGAGGATGACGGGACTCACGGCGACAACGTAATCTTGGAATAATGAGCCTTGGAATCGAAGCCTTTTCATTACAAAAGTTTATGGTAAATGAAGCCTTGAGAAGCTTAAAACCATTTAACTCACTAGATTCTGATGGAATATTTCCGACTTTACTACAGAAGGAGGCTATTTCCATAGCGTGCCTACCATATATTCAGAATGTCTGGCAGATTGCGAGGGTGGTATTTACACCCAAGCCCGGCAAGGCAAGTTATGCGACACCAAAACCATCGTGGATACCATGATAAAGAGTAGGACATCCAGCGAATTGGCGAAGTTCAAACAGTACACCTTTGGCCAGGGAAGGTTGGTGGAGACTGCCCTGCGAGAGGTTGTGCATAAAATAGAAGAGTCTTTCGATGCCAAGATGTACACATTGACGGTTTGCATTGACCCGATCCAATCCTTAGACCAGTACCGAGTGGATGAAGTCCTTAGAGTCTGGATAAACCATATTCTAAGGAACTGGATAAATTGTGGTTGCCATGGCAGAAATATAAGGGAAAAAGTGGCACAGGGCACGCCACCTTACTGAAATGGGGCCTGAATACGAGGATAGTCCACTGGCTCGACAGGAGCGTCATTAGACCAAAACTTACTTATGCCTCAGTAGTTTGGAGGACTACGATGGAGAAAAAGTGCAACATAAGGACTATACAACAGGTTCGGAGAACATGTTGTCTTGTCATAGGCGGAGCGATGAAGCCCACGCCCACTAGGGCACTCGACACTATTTTAAATATTCGACCCATAGATACACAGATTAACTGCGGCGGATGGAACATAAGAGTTCCATCCGCCGCAGTCATTCTGTTTGTAACTACTCGAAATATTCGTCTGAGACCCCATAAATATATTCTTGATCGTCGCGACATTTTATGTCGATCTAGCCATGTCCGTCCGTCTGTCCGTCCGTCCGTCTGTCTGTCGAAAGCACGCTAACTTCCGAAGGAGTAAAGCTAGCCGCTTGAAATTTTGCACAAATACTTTTTATTAGTGTAGGTCGGTTGGTATTGTAAATGGGCCATATCGGTCCATGATTTGATATAGCTGCCATATAAACCGATCTTGGGTCTTGACTTCTTGAGCCTCTAGAGGGCGCAATTCTCATCAGATTTGACTGAAATTTTGCACATAGTGTTTTAGTATCACTTCTAACAACTGTTCTAAGTATGGTTTAAATCGGTCCATAACCTGGTATAGCTGTCATATAAACCGATCTTGGGTCTTGACTTCTTGAGCCTCTAGAGGGCGCAATTCGCATCCGATTTGACTGAAATTTCGCACATGGTGTTTTAGTATCACTTCTAACAACTGTGTTAAGTATGGTTCAAATCGGTCCATAACCTGGTATAGCTGCCATATAAACCG
Organism: Stomoxys calcitrans; assembly: GCF_963082655.1. NCBI lineage: Eukaryota > Metazoa > Arthropoda > Insecta > Diptera > Muscidae > Stomoxys > Stomoxys calcitrans. The sequence continues at coordinate 67,730,969 of NC_081556.1, forward strand.
ATCTTGGGTCTTGACTTCTTGTTTTATTATAATTTTGTGGCGAGAAACGTACGATCTTGTTGAAAGCACTCCTTGTCCAGATGATATAATGGCTCAGTGGCAATCCATTGCCCATCCCATGGAAATTGCCGCGTAATCCGAACTTGGGTACAGGAAGTCTGCCCCAAGAAACCAATAGTACGACCAAAAGTATCGAAATGCTACCGTAGCCAAGAATGCGGCATACAGATAGACCTTGCAATCAGTAGCAACGTGCCAGATGATGAAGAGGTGTCGGGTGAAAAGGAGAGAGGCAAAACGATCATTCTGCAGAAAGAAAAAGGAAATGGAAAGAAGTGAGTGTGAGCAAATTGAGATGTATAGGAGTCGGAATAATTTCCGGAAATTATACCAAAGAATTAGACATCAAACCGATGGCTTTGGTGCAGGCATATCCTCCTGCAGAGAGATAAAGAAGGAAGCTGATACAGATACAGATAGTGTGCTGAGGATATAGAAATAACATTTTAGCCAGCTGGTAGAGTCCGACGTTGGTGGCGAAGAGGATACCGCAGAACCAATCCCTGATAATGGTATAGAATGTTTACCTCCTAGTCAGAATGAGGTCCGAACTATTAAGACCGGAGGCGACACGCTGATAAGGCATATTCATCAGCTTGTCTGCTCGATTTGGTTAGAAGAACGCATAACCGAGGTTTGGAATTTCAGCTTACTAAATATGTCCCGTACCCAAGCAAGTGGACAGGACAGTATGTGCTGGCTACAGAGGAATAAGTATACTTCCCATCGTATACAATATACTCTCGAGCGTACTATGTGAACGATTAAAACTTAAAGTCAATGAGATAATTGGGTCTTATAAAGTTCCGAAGCATGGGTTCTTGTGAAAGCGGCCGAAGCAGTGCTTGGAGAGAAAGATTATTCGTAATATATATGGTCCAATTTGCGTTAATGGAAAATATAAGCGTCGTATGAATCACGAGCGGAGGACGATAGCACATTTACACGTATCAAAATACAACGCTAGTATTGGATGAAAATGGATGAAGAAGCTCAAGCAAAGAAGTCCTTTGAAGGCTATCTTGGCGGTACACGCAAACCGGGGCGACCAAAAGCCCGATGGAAAGACCAAGTGGTGGAAGACACCTCGAAACTTGGTGTCATAGATTATAGGAGGAGCGCAGAGGATCGAGGCGCTGGAACAAAAGTTCTGTCATACCAAATTAAAGTATAGTAAGACTATGGACCGGTTTCATCAGATAAATCTCCACCATTGTAAGGCCTTTTTCTGTGTTCTGAATCAAAAAAATTGTATTTTCAGTGCACTTCAAGCGTACTCGCATTCAAAAGTTTGCACAATATCTCAGTTTAACAAACCATTTATAACTAAGCATTAAAAGGATTAAATTATTTCTTACGGTTGTGCATGTAAATTAAATAAAAAGTATTTCTTTTTGGTTCCATTTTTGCCAAGCTGTGGAATTATTCCATTTTAATTTTTGGGGAATTATTTCATTATGAAATTACTCCTCAATTTTGGGAATTTATTTCATTTTCAGTTTTGGGGAGTTATTTCGTGACGTCTGTGGAAACAAGTTTTTTATTCATGTAAAAAATATCAATTATTTAATTTTATTAAAACAGTTTAAAAAAGTTGTTTAAAAGAATGAACAGTTTGAAAATAATTAGTTTATGGAGTTAATAACCACCTTAATTAACTCCTTTATAGGATCGATTTCAGCAAATTTTTTAATTGAATGTACAAATTTCTTAATTGAACCTAGTTTTAATTTTTTCTATGTAACCACTGAAGTTTCAGTTGAAGCCAGCCTTGAAATAAATAAATCTCATTACTGGCTGGCTTCCCCATATTTGCAAATTTTGCCCATGAACATTCCACTAAGGAACAGGGGCAAACTTCTCACATATCAATGAGTGCAGTCCGATTCAAGTTTAAGCTCAGTGATAAGGGGCCTCCTTTTTATAGCCGAGTCCGAACGGGGTGCCGCAGTGCGACACCTCTTTCGAGAGAAGTTTTACATGGCATAGCACCTCACAAATGTTGCCAGCATTAGGAGGGGAAAACCACCGCTGAAAATTTGTTCAGGTGGTCTCGCCAGGATTCGAACCCAGGCGTTCAGCGTGAAGGCGCTTCTGCAGAGAAAATAGCCTCATTGTAGGAGCGATGCCAATGCACTTCACCAGATATGGAGAAGTTCGAATATCAACGAAAGGGATGAGCTGCTTATCGAAAATATTACGAGTTGCAATCTGTCGATTTGTAATAAAGGAAGTAAACCGACCTTTATTACCAGGGACAAGCAGACGGTATTAGATATTACCTTTGTAACAGAGAATATTAGCGGAAGGAAGACTTGGATGACCACAGCTTCTTTGATCATAGTTATAATAGTTTCAGCCTTGCAGAAAACACTGCAGAAATGTTCCCTCGTCTAAACAGAAGAAAGCGGATTGGGATACATTTCGGCACATATTCTGCACGACTACCCCATCTAGACCAAAAAAGGAAGTGGAAACTGCGGAGGACATAGACACAATGGAGGACCCCAGAACTGGTTGGTCGGGGTTGAAGGGTTGAAGAAAATGGAAGCCACAAAGGCACCACTCCATTCGGACGTCTAAAAGGCTGAGCTAAGAAAATTCAAGGGCGAGCTGAAAAAGGCTCAGAACAAATCCTGGGTTGATTTCTGCATCTTCATGGAGGATACATCTTAGGCCTGTAAGCTAAGGAAAATCCTATCCTCGATCCATATTACGGTACATTCAGAAGTCAGAAAATATATGGACAAATTTTAGGGAGGAAACACTAGAACTGCTCGTTAATATAGATTTCCCGGGAAACTCTCCAACAACGTGACGCCAGAAGAGGTTGTCACTGATATGCATTCGTCGAAGGTTATTGGGGAAAATGTGTTTGAGTCAAAAATGCTTTGGGTGATAAAAAGACTTGATCCCGTCATGCCCTGATGAATTTCCACCACTGGCTTAAAGAGATTAACTCTGCTTGTATCAGCATGTCGTACATACCTATGGAATGAAAAGATACGAAGGTCACTTTCATTTCAAAAGCTGGAAAGCCTTACCACACGAAAGCGAAAGATGGTCGTCTTATTAGTCTTTATGCTGAAGACTCTACAGAGGCAATTAAAAACATCGAAATGAACATCGTCGAAATTTGGGTTGTGTGGCGCTGTTCTATGGATTCTTCCAAGGTATGTGTTCCTCGGAAATTAGTCTTCTGATTTCAGACTTGAGGCTGTTTGTCAGAAATACGAGGCTACCTAGAAGGTGGCGGCGGTTTGTAATCGATTGGTCAGCTGATCGAACCATATACTAAAGAGAGAATTCGTTTTTCGCTCGAACGGTTTGTATGTGGTCAATAACAATACTCCCTCAATAAACAATGCCGCCTCTTCTCTCACTCCGTTCCTTAACTATCTTCACCAACACAACGCACTGCATACATAGGGGAATATGAAGGGTAATTTTTTAGCTATTATCTTTTTGGCAACACTGGTTTGAATAGCTCACGCACATTTCGTGTTTTGTTTCACTGACAAACATCTATAGTTTGGTCTATAATTTAACCATGAATCGTTTTACAAACCAACAACGCTTGCAAATTATTGAATTTTATTATTAAAAAATGCGTGCTCTGTTAAGAAAGTTCATCGCGTGCTTCTTATATCGACGAAGTTAATTTTTGATTCAATGGGTACATAAATAAGCAGATGTCGATTTTGGAGTGAAGATCAGCCAGAAGCATTGCAAAGCTACCAATGCTTCCAGAAAAAGTCACGGTTTGGTGCGGTTTATGGGCTAGTGGCATCATTGGATCGTACTTCTTCAAAGACGATACGAATCGTAACGTAACTGTGAATGGTGAACGGACCAAAATGCAAAAGCTGGACTGCATGACATTTGGTTTCAACAAAACGGTGCCACATGCCACACAGCCCGCGTAACAATGAACTTATTGAGAGGCGAGTTCGGTGACGTTCACGTTTGGGACCGTTCAATTGCGACTTAAGGCCTTTAAACTACTTTTTGTAGGGCTATGTTAAAGATAATGGATGTACAGACAAGTCCGCTTCCATTGACGTGTTGGAAGACATCATTCGTGAGAAACCGGCCCAAAATGTTGGAAAAAGTATGCCAAAATTTGACTAAGCGGATGAACCATTTCAGTCGGGCGCATGAAATAATCTTCAAACATTAAATTATATGGACCGTACCATCGATTTTAATAAAGATTTCAAGCATTCCTGAAATTTTTGTGCCTTTTTCTGAAAAACTTTCCTATAACTTTTAAAAAATCACACTTAACAACGGTAGCACATCTGGACATTGTAGGTGATTTCCGTAAGGTAAAACCGACGTCAATCTTACTACCGTAAGAAAGTTTATTAACAACTTATTAATAAACAAGTAAAAGCGTGCTAAGTTCGGCCGGCCGAATCTTATATACCCTCCACCATGGGTCGCATTTGTCGAGTTCTTTTCCCGGCATCTCTTCTTAGGCAAAAATAAAAGATTTGCTCTGCTATTAGAGCGATATCAGGATAGGGTCCGGTTTGGACTACAATTAAATTATATGTTGGAGACCTGTGTACAATGTCAGCCAATTCGAATAAGAATTGCGCCCTTTGGGGGCTCAAGAAGTAAAATAGAGAGATCGATTAATATGGGAGCTGTATCGGGCTATAGACCGATTCAGATCATAATAAACACGCATGTTGAGGGTCAAGAAAAATTTCATTCCAATCGGATAAGAATTGCGCACTCTAGAGGCTAAAGAAGTCAAGATCCAAGATCGGTTTATATGGCAGCTATATTTACAATACCAACCGACCTACACTAATAAGAAGTATTTGTGCAAAATTTCAAGCGGCTAGCTTTACTCCTTCGGAAGTTAGCGCGCTTTCGACAGACAGACGGACGGACGGACATGACTAGATCGACATAAAATGTCGCAACGATCAAGAATATATATACTTTATGGGGTCTCAGACGAATATTTCGAGTAGTTACAAACAGAATGACGAAATTAGTATACCCCCCATCCTATGGTGGAGGGTATAAAAATGCAGTACGGCTTGGGATCATCAGATCTTAAAAAGATGGGTCAGCAGAGGAACACCACAAGGAGGTGTACTGTCTCGTCTGCTTTGGAATATTTGCTTTGGTGTACAAGTGGTTGCGTATGCTGATGACGTGGCTATTGCGGATAGGGGAAAGTTTCCCAGCACTCTTAGAAATATACTTCAGGAAGCTCTACGCGCAACAGCTAAGTGGGCTACCGAAAGTGATCTAGGCGTAAACCCGTGCAAGACAGAAGTAGGTCTTTTCAGCAGAAGATACAATTTGTCTACAGTGGCACCTGTCTCCTAGGGAGGAGAGAATGTTTCATTTACTGAAAGCGCAAAATACCTGGGTGTTTTACTGGATAGGAAATTGATCAAATCCAACATTTTGCAGAGGGCAAGAAAGGCAACTCTTGCCCTATACACCAGCAACAGAGCCATTGGCAAAAGTTTGGAGCTTAAACCGCGTGTCATGCACTGGGAGTATATACCCAGTACACTTGCCTGACTTATAATGCTTTATGTGTCTGGTCTGGTAGACGGTGCTTTAAAAGCCGACCTAGTGTTTTATACTCAGCCGGATCCAAAGATGGTTTGTTTGTGCACCACATTCACACTGAGGACGACACCATCTGATACACTGAATTTAATGTTAAATCTAAAGCCTCTGGACAATGTAGCCAGATAAATTGCTGCGAGCACTACCGTGAGGCTAAGGGAACTTTCTCTTTGGTCATGCGGCGGCTACGGACACTTTGTTATCCTTGATTCAATTCCCGATGTTCCAGGCAATATGGATTACACATTGCCTGAGCCGCTTTTTGATGAAAAGTACTGTAACATTATTACTGATAGAATCGATTGGAACTACAATATCCCTGGATTAGAAGTACCATAGACTTCTTCAAGGATGGTTCCGAACTTTACAACACGGTGTGTTTGGGGTGTACTCTGAAGAATTTGGACTGGTCATGTCGAGAAGGTTACAAAAACGTCTGAGTCTGAGGGCAGACTGCCACTTTAACCCAACCATACCATTCGTTTTAGGGTTTTTGGAAGTTAAATAGGATTCGTACTATTCTTCCTAAGATTTTTGACTTAAGTCGAACAAGGCGACCTTTCAATTAATACAAATTTTTTAGATCGGCCTATATGTCAGTTTGGGCATATTTTTTCGTTCTCCACACACACTTTTCCAAAATAATAACAAAATCTATTTGTACACTACTCCAAAATTATTTTATTTGAGTCCCATACAGTCTCGTTCAGCCTGTATGTTTTGGTAGTAGGCGGCCTCCAGATATCTTGTACATCATCATACTCTTCTAGATACATTTCATTTGATACACATATTACCCTAATTGATAAGCATGTCCTGTTCGGGTTTTTATTTAAAGGGTGGAATGTCCACTCAGACAACTAGAGTAGAATTTTTTAGATCAGCTTCGCACTCTACTTATAAAACCTTTCCTTTGACATCTATACTGTCCCAATTGGTAAACATGTTAATTGGTTTTATGGGTTAATGCGGACCCAGTTACTTCGTCATTGTCATTGATTTTAGATTCGTTCTCTTCTTCCAAAAACCTTTATTTAATAACCATATTGGCCCCATCCATTAAAATGTCTCGTTAAGGAATGTTTTTTTTAGAGAGGCGTCTCCAGTGACGTGAGACATTTCCAGGGATGTAAGTTGTCTCCTGAGACGTGAGACGTCACCTGGGCCAGTATTATATCATATTAGTACTTTTTTCTTAAACACCTTTCACTTGTGTACCATATTGCAATAAGCGGTCTACATGCCTACTTTACTATCGAATATCTTTCATTTGAGTCCTATATTGTCATGGTTGGTCAGCATGACTATTTAAGGGAATTTTGGGCGTGGCATGCAGGTTTTTGGAAGCAAAGAGAGATAAGAAGATTAGTAAAAACCAGAACAATTATCACTTTGTGTCCTAAAGACATTAAGTCCTCTTTTGAATTTAATCACAACCAAATTTAAGAACAATCTAATTCCAGGAGTTTATATAACTCATCTTTTCAAATTTCATCAAAGTCGGATAAAAAAATGAGCCTTGTGTGTCCTCAAGAAGTGGTATACAATTTCGTATAAAACGTCTAAAACCAACGACAATTGCATCTTCTCAAGCATACTTGTTTTTTTCTCCAGCACACTTGCCTTTTCTCAAATACTGTGTGCAGTGTGGTTGAACTATCATGGTTAATTGCTTGTGTTGTCGACAATTTGACAAGACCACACGTCTTACTTTTCTGCGCTCACATCACACTTAATATTTATGAATGAAATGTATCAAGTAAGAACCGTATTAAGTTCGATCGTGCCGATCTTTGGATATACTCATCATCTTATTTTTCTATAACTCCACTACCATATCCATAGTTATATCCAAGTATAAGCTGGTCTGCATCATATTTGATTCAGGTGTCGAGATCTCATCCACAAGTCACGGTTTCAGCGACCTATATTGGAAGAACGGGCAATATGACAGTTATATTTAAATATGGGTCGGATGGCGGGAGCAACTCACTCTTCCAAATTTCAGAGAAATCGAATAATAAATGAGCTTTTTATGAGCAGCTATATTCAAATAATATCCGATTCAAAAATTATTCTGTTCAAGACCTGCGTATTGAAGGAATACGGATCTGTGCGAAATCTTAGATCGATATCTCTATTTTTGAAGGCTGTAGCGTGATTACAACTGACGGAAGGCCAGATGGACAGACACACGGAAATATATATATATACTGTGTAGGAAATGAAATGGATATTTCGATGTGTTGTATTGTTTTTAAAACTCCGTAACAATCAATATACAAAATTGTATTTACTGAACCCAGGATGATAATTAGCGAGATCGGTCTGAGGCAAATTATACCCTAAAATGGGCTTATGTAAATTTTGCCGATCTAGCACAGATGTCGAACTTATTATTCCAAATTTCAACGAAATCGGTAAAACTAAACAGACAAATCGGGGGTTCAAACTCAACTCGCTTTTCCAAATTTTAGCGAAATCAGGCAATAAATACGGTTTGTAAAGACTTAAGAACTAAATCGAAAAGTAGCATCTATGGCAAACGAGTGGAACCCACTGTTTCAATTTTCAGCGAAATCGGAAATTAGATACGATCGGTCTTCAACTAAACCATATTCTGTTGGACATCGGGAACTCTAGTGTGACTCACTTTGTTATAGAACTTGATATTTCAAATTTCGCAAAATCAGGCTAGAACTGTCCATATGGATAAGAGAAGAACTAGACCCCGATAGTGATGGAATTACTTCCTGATTCGAAATAGGTATTTTCGTCCGTTCTTGTGGCCATTTATTCTTGTGATCAAGGTACAAGTCGCAAGGTGTTTGGTTTTTGGATTTTTATTTTTTTTGATATAGCGCCCATATATACATATATCTTTCTCCGATATGCGCTATTATTGCTAAAGTAACCCCAATTTTGCTCAAATCTTTACAAATATTTACACAGGTTGTTCTATTTTATGTCGCAATATGTATAAACATTTTCATCAATATCAGATCAGATTTAGACATAGGTCCCCACACATAACTTTCATCAGACATAAGGTTTTGCTCAACACCTCAATTTTGCACGAAAATTTCTTTATCGATCAGCTGGTTTTACAAAGCGAAATCAGATAAGATGCAGACTTAGCAGCATATACATCATGCATTTAGCATGCTCTCGCATTGGCTTAAAACTAGTTGGTTGTTGTTGTAGTCACATTCATATGTGGAGGTAGCGATCCTCGTCAAGCTCTATTAAGATCGATCGCCGAGGGAACGTTATGTTCTTTAAGTTAGGTTAGGTGCACCCATAACTCGCATTGTCATATCGAACATCATAGGCACTCAGTATTTATCCAAGCGCCGATGCCGTCCAACCTCTCTCAATTTGGTATATTGATGTTATATAAAAAGGCAAATTTGCCAATGTAATGCAAATCCAAATTTGCCCATGAACATTCCATTAAGGAACTGGGACAAACTTCTCACAAATCAATGAGTGCTGTCCGATTCAGTTTTAAGCTCAATGAAAAGGGACCTCCTTATTATAGCCTAGTCCGAACGGCGTGCTGCAGAGCGACACCTCTTTGGGGAGCAGTTTTACATGCCAAAGTACCTCACAAATGTCGCCAGCATTAGGAGGGGATAACCAACGCTGAAACTTTTTCTGATGTTTCTTTCAGGATTCGAACCCAGGCATTCAGCGTCATAGGGGGAAATGCTAACCTCTGCGCTACGGTGATCTCCAATTTGCCAATGGATCATGCAAGAACAGAGTGGATACTTTCCTATAATAATCTTACCAATATTATCCAAATTATAACCATCCAAGGGTGATGGTTATAACAAAGATCGGCAAGGCAATCTATGTGGCTCCCAGGTCCTATAGACCTATTAGCCTTATATCCTTTCTACTCAAAACCATGGAGCGTAAGGTAGATAGAATGATAATTCAATACCCAGCTAATTTTTTTTTTCTGATACAGTCAGCCTATTTTAAAGGGAGAATCATCCTGCTCGAAGTTGTGCATAGAGAATCATTCGATGCTAAGATGTTGGCGGTAGGCATTGACATCAAAGGAACTTTTAACAATGTGAGGGCCGATATACTGATCCAATTATTATACCAGTATCAGGTGGACCTGGTCCTTATGGACTGGATGAGGTATATGCTCAAAAACAGGTGTATATATATTTTGTCCCATGACATAAGAATAAGGGATAAATTGGCATGAGTGACCACCTTAAAAAGCCTTCTAAGGACGATGTTATAATATATATAATAATTAGGAGTCCAAATCAGCTATGCAAGAAGGACGAAGAGGGGTATGCCTGTTTATAAGGAATAAGAGAGTGGATCAATGCAAAGCGCCACAACAGAACGAATTCGGTATGCGACAAGGTCATATACTTGGAATATAGGTTGGGTTAGATAAAAAATAATTTTGAAAAACAAAAACTTTTGCCGAAAAAACAACGAAAATATTTGTTAATTTTTCTGCAACTATTTATTTTGAATCTCAAAGCCCGAAATAAAAATTTGTTGTTGGAAGGCACTCTTTGCAAGCCAACGATATTATTCATAAGCAAAACAAAAAAAAAAAAAAAAACACCATGCGCTTGCTTGTTCTTATTCGATAACTGCTTGCTCCCGGTTTTTCTCTCTGTTACTATCTGTACTATCTAATACCCTAAAAATCATTCTATTAATTTTGCCGCCGCGGAGATTTTAACTCATGATCTCATGGTTAGAAGGAAGGTTGGGAAGGTTGACAGATGTTGAGTTCTAGTTTCGAAATGGGCTGTCAACCGGAAGATAGTACGCTGGCAATAGTAGGAAATGATCCACTCTAGTTTGAAATATCAAGCTTTGTACATAAAGGTAACATTTACTTTATTTCAAATAATTGTTTGTATTTTGTTGATCATTTTATGTTTTTTTTTTTGCAATTTCGCTGGGCTTCGGACCTAGAATTATAAATCGGTAGCTACTATATATGTGGGAGGTAAATATATTAGTATGTTACGAAGGAATTATAAAAGTTATTGAAAGGCAGAAGTTTGCGATTCAGAAATTGGGAGCTTTAATCTATCATTGCTTCCAATAATTTTTATTTGAGGTTTTTTCGTGAGAGGAACACATTAAACAGCATCCCCTGATTACATTATTCTGACCTTGGCGATGTTTGGTGCAACATTGCGTATGATTGTCGCAAAATTGGTGGTATATTTCTTCTTATAGACCAATACGTATACGCCACCAAATCATAATCAAACATTCCTCGGCTTAGACGAAATTATGCAAAAATTTGAGGGTTTTTGACATAGAAGTCTTACAAATCATTGTCGTATACAAAATAAGTACCAACAAGGGAGTCTTTAAAAGAGATTCACCAAAAGGTTGTCATCATTACCTGGACCATTACCTAATAATGCAGAATATATGAAATAGACGTATTATCTAAACTAGTCTACAATTTCATTGTCAACACATTTTTTGTCAAGAGTGAATATTTTTTCTTTGATTTAATTTTTTTTAAATATCCAGAATTTAGCAAGAACAACAGGACTGCGGTACGTTTTTGACTGGTGAGTCATATACCTTTTTTAGTTTTATTTAAATATTCACTCATTTTTACATTATTTATTTACCCAGTAACGCCATTATTGCATCATGTTGTTTTTTCTTATTCACATTTTTTTTAATTAATTCTATAGATAATAAATACTCTTACAGACTAATAACAATATATTTACAAATGTATTAACCTAAGAAATTAAAAATAATATAATTTTCCTTTTTAAATGTTCTCGATCCTCATGTAGATTTTTCACATCTTTCAGTTGATTAAATTGATAACATAGTTGCCGAAAAGGATCATTATTGGCATGGCTATAATAAGAAATTTCAAAAGATCAAAATATCTGGTAGGTCTGATAGGTCTGAGAGGAATGTTAGAGAAAACAAGAATCTATTTGACCATGAATTAATTTAGTCAAAAACGTAATGTTTAACATGGCTCTGGGGCTATTTAATGTAGGAAGCTTTATAAGATTTAATCGGTACTCAGACGAAGGTAATGAACTTCTGCCCCACCCATTTCGACGGAGACAAAATAATAGAAATTGTTTTTGAACCGATTCTATCAAATCAGAATGAATATTGTAGTACGGATCCCATACCTCTGAACCGTATTCGAGATTACTTCTGACTAGCGACGTAGTTTTTCGTCACAGAGAAATCATTGAGTTCTTTACTCCAGCGTTTCATGAAGCCAAGAGCACCACGTGCTTTGTTTACAACCATTGAGATGTGTTGACGGAATTTTAAGCGTTGGTCTAGAAGAAATCCAAGGTCCTTAAAGCTATAGACTGCTTCAAGTTGATTGGAACCCAAAAAAGTAGCTAGTTTTAAGAGAGGTTATTCTTGAAAATGATATGTGTTTGCATTTGGAAATATTAAATTCCATAAAGTTCTGATTGCACCATTCGTAACGAGTATCAAGGTCATACTGAAGATAACACTGTTCATCAGAGTCTCTCGTCGATCTGAAAATCATTAATTCATCTGCATATATCACAATATTCGAGTGCTTCGAAGTAAAAGGGACATCGTTTATGAACAAGCAAAACAGCGCAGGGCCAAGATGACTACCCTGTGGAACACCTGAAGAGACCACGATTGATTCAGAAACTGCAGTACCAAATTTAACTCTTTGAGTACGTCCAGTCAAATAAGATCTGATCCACTTTAGTAAAGAGCGACTGAAACCAATAAGGTCTATTCTTCTTAACAGAAGGTTGTGGTTGACTTTATCAAAGTCGGTATAGATAGTATCCGTTTGATAGCGTTCCCTAAAGCCATCGCTGACCAAACAAATAAATTCTAAAATATTCGTTATCGTTGATTTCGATTTCCCGAACCCATGTTTATAAGGAGACAATATAGAAGAGACTTGATGTGAAATAGTGTCAGTCAAAATTTTTTCCAATAGCTTCGGAATAGCATTCAAAATTGAAATGCCCCTGTAATTAGAAACCTCATTGCGATTTCCGGCTTTAAATAGCAGTCTTATATAAGATTTCTTCCACAATTCTGGCAGATATCCATGCTTTAATGAACTGTTGAAAAGTGTACAAAGGGGAAAGAGCGCATTGCTTTAAAATGTCCGATGGAATTCCATCTGGACCAGGATTAAAAGTTATCTTCAGTGAACTTAAATCATCAAGTACTACGTTTCCGCCAATCCCAGAGACGTCTATAAAAGCTGAATTGTTGATTATGTATGGATATGTTGTACATAAATCATAATAATTATCTGAGTAAGTAGTGGTAAGAAAATGTCTGCAAAGATGTCGGCAATACCTGAATCGTTATCAGCTACTTTAATTTTATATCTAAGAAAGTTCGGTAAACTATTACAACGGCACTTTGAATTCACAAATTTGTAAAAAGATTTAGGTACTGCTATATCTTTCCGACTTCTTCTTCTTTTTCTTCTTTCCATATCAAATTCAAACTCCGTTATGCAAGGATAGATAGCAAATTTTTGATTTAGTTGCATGCAGGATATATTTTCTCTAGACCAAGAAATCCGCACCAAAACCCTGAGCACGGCCGGTGGATAAAGGTAGCACTACGTCTGGGAAATACACTTGATGAGTTCAGCCGTTACACGCTACAGAAGCGTAATTAAACCAATACTAACTTACTCCTCGGTAGTTTTGGTGGACGGCGAGGGAGAAGAAGTGAAACGTAAGGATATTAAAGCAGATTCAGAACTCATGTTGTCTTGCCATTGTTGGGGTGATGAGGACTGAACATACTACACTCAGAGAAATTTGTAAATAAAAACAGCAAAAATGTTTGCTGTAATAACAAAAGTCTACCGAAAACGAGACAGCAGTAACTTTTTGCTAAAACAGCAAATATTTTCTGCTATTTTCAAACAGTAAAATGTTTATAGACATATCGACTTCTCGGTGTCAGAGATTAAGAAGAAGCGCAGAGCATCAAGGCGCTTGGAACGCTATTCTAAGTTCAGCTAATGAGACAAATGTGCTGTCATAGCCGATTAAAGTAAAGTAAAAAATATTTATTGTAGGCTAAAAAATTTCAAAAATACTCTCAAAACTTGTATTAAATTGAAAGGACAGCAATTGAAAAGTATGTTGAATAACTTTTCATAAAATTTAATTAGCTAGTTATGTTAATTATGTAGATTATGTGCCAATTTTGTAAAAACAAAATTATTGTAGTTACACTGTACATTGTTTTTAATAATTTTTTTAATATTTTTTTATGTTATTTTTAGATTTGTTTGAAAATTGTTATTTCTTATAATGTTTATAAATATTAATGAAACATAAATTATAAATATTTTGAAACAGTATTCAATCGCAATAACTTGAAAACGACCGTTCTGTGATATTATTAATAAGTTTAGAAGTTATAGCATTCCCCCAAGTGTGCAATTACTTATATTATTATATTTTCTAGGGCGTGGGGGATTAAAAAAATTTGGCGACACAACCCTAAAATATTTGATTTTGTTAGATTTTAAGATTCTAAATTGAGCACAATTGAAAGTTTTAACACTTTCTGCTGTGTTATTTGGCGACTTTAGGGACTTCGGCGACCCAAATCTCTGAATCTGCTAAAGCTATTTGCCGTTGCATACATGAAATCAAAGGCCAGTTTCTTTTTAACATTTTATGTTCAATAACGAAGAACGTAAGTAGTACTGAAAGTCCTTAAAAACGTGCAAGGCAACCCTTGTGCTGATAGTCAGTCTGTCGTTTTTTGCAATTAAGGTAGAGATCGCATTTATTATCCAATCATCGCGAACATTTGCAAAAAATTGGTTCAGATTTTGATATAGCTCCCATATATATAATTCGCCTGATTTACACTTAAAAGAGCGTAGTTAAAATAACTCTGGACGGATATGCATGAAATTCGGTATGGAATGTTGTATTACCCACCTAAACGTATCTGCAACTTTTATAAAAATCTGTTCAGTTTTAGATTTAGCTTCTATATAAAGATAGTAGCCGAAGTTGAATTATTGGGCTGTAGTGACTGTAGGTTAAAAACTATAATGGGAACTTTATCCAAGTCTGAACCTATTTTCATAAAAATTTGCATAGGCTTTCAGAATGGTAATACAACATTCCATACCGAATTTCGTACAAATCCATCGAAAATTGCTGTAACTACGCCATTATATATATATATGGAATCTATATCTAAATCTGAACCGATTCCTTCCAAAATTCATAGCATTTGGTCTTAGACAGTGATATATGCAAATTTTCCTGATGATTGAATAATAAACGCAAACTCTACCTTAATTGAAAAAAACGACAGATTGACTATCAGCACAAGGGTTACCTTGCACGTTTTTAGCGACATTGGCTTCATTATCTCGAATTCGGTACTACTTACGTTATTCGTTATTGATATATGACACGGGCAAATAGCTTAAGCCGTTTCAGAAATATGGGTCGCCGAAGTCGACATCGTTTTTTCCCTTTGAGATAAACCCACCCTAGTGTTGTATAGTCGGCCCCGCCCGACTTTTGCCTTCCTTACTTTTTTATCATCTAGCTGGAGATCGCATTTTGGAAAAAAAATGTTTGGATCTTTAGTTATACCCACCTATTGAATGGGGGTATACTAATTATCAGCTTTAGCAAGCATGAGGTGTTTTTCATGTCTGCCAACATCCGTGGTATAAAAGGTCCAAATCGGTCTATAACCTGATATAGCTTCAACATAAACCGATCTCCTGATTAGTTTTCTACGATCCCCAGAAAATTAAAAGTTTTGCCCGATTTGGCGGAAATTTTATTGTAAAGTACGCATGTGCCCTTAAGTCGGGTTCCCAAGATTCGGACCGACCGAACTTAGCACATTTTACTTGTTTCGCATTAAGCGAAATTCACTACAAACAATTATATACAGACTTTCACGAAATTTGGTACGGATTGTTTAGTTTTATTTCCCTTCTGAACATCTTTGAATAAGTCCAGATAAATATGCCGCCCAATAAACTCTTAATTTAGTTGTAGGGTATAATAAAGCGGCACCACCTGATTTTCACCTTCACCTTTTAGGGATTTTTTTCATTCGTTGGTTTCATTCTTCTTCAAATTGCTTTAAACATTTTGTTCAAAATTGAAAGATTATTCTAATAGGATAGGTTCTCAATGAAAAATGTTGATGTTCACACGTTTACATACATCATAATATTGTTTAGTATATCTTTCTTCATCTAAAGACTCTTTTTCAACTTGTGCCAACACACTCACCTGTTTGTGTCAGCCGGTCAATGGCGTTCTTAAACACTTTGATGCTTGTTCTGGCGAATGATATGAGGTAATGACGTTACGAAGGTTTGGAGGTTTTTGATTGTTAGATTTGTTCTTGAGGTTTCGGTCTTAACTGCTGCAAAAGACTAGAGGATGTATCGGTTTTGTTGCATTTTGTTTTACAATTTTAGAACGCTGCTTTTTAATGATGTTTCAGTTTGCAGTGTGTACGACTAGATGACAGCAATGATGTTGTAGTTTTGATCTTCTTTGACTTTTTGTTTGTTTATTCTCTCCCACTCTCGATCATGCTCTCTTGTAAGATGTGATTTTTTATTTTGTTTTCATTAAATTAACACAATTTTCACTTTTTATTTATAAAGAAT
The DNA here is from genome assembly GCF_963082655.1 of Stomoxys calcitrans. Taxonomy (NCBI): domain Eukaryota; kingdom Metazoa; phylum Arthropoda; class Insecta; order Diptera; family Muscidae; genus Stomoxys; species Stomoxys calcitrans. The sequence continues at coordinate 67,747,323 of NC_081556.1, forward strand.
GTTGACGACAACACTAATAGCTGGTACAACCACAATAGCAAGAACATCAAACCAAATAGTAGTTATAACAACAACAACACCTTCATCACTTTTTGATTGGATTTCATTTGAGAAGACCGAGAAGACGTATACGACAAATTCGACGGACGCAACGCAAGACGACAGCAGCAATAACAAAGCACTGCTCTCACAAGTTGCACAATAAATAAGGCAAATCCAAGTATGTATACATTCATACAAACATTTGTACATTCGCCGTCGTCACACGTTTAAACCGTAATAAGTCTGTAGGTCGTCGATATCTACGTAAGTAGGTATGTACGTGAGTAAGTTTGCAGCGCCGCCAACTGTGGGGATGATACTTACATTCCGAAACAAATTCTCATACGTACGGATGGACGGTGCGCACATACATACATACACATAAGGTTACTAACTCCAAACGCCCGCCTGACCGCCGCACGTCCAATCCACAACCATCATCCGTCCGTCCACCAGAGTTAATATTCGGTTGCTCTCAGTGTGCATACTTCGTTCGCACTTAGATAAGTATGAAAATGTATGAACCTTTTGGTGTTCGTGCATCTGTGTCTGTCGAGTGTGTGTTCGAACGTTTGTAGATATACCTACGGATGGATGGATGGATAAAAGTCTGGAGTATTTATGAATTTTCTATCTATTTATTTGCTTATATTATTTTGGTGAGCGGCGGTGGGCTTTGTGTTGAGAATTTCCCGCGAACAAACAGAGAACACCGAGTGCCGTCGATGCGTATATGTATGTATGTACGTATGTATGAATGTTTGTACGCATACATACATACATATATGTATGTGGGTACCTACGCGTATCTCATATGCGAGTGAGTGTGATTGAAAAAATTGGCAAAGCTGCAAGCTGTTGCTTTATTTTGTTATTTTGCTGGTCTGCTTTTTAATTTTATTTTTCTAGATTTGGCGACGCGAGCCACCGAGCTGAGCACGTAAGTACACTAGATTTTATTATGGTTGTGAGATATCTCTTTTGCTTTATTATTATTGTTGTTGTTGCTGTTATTTTTATTTATTATTATTACGATTTGATTATTGCGGTTAGTGCGAGAGGCGCGTACGCGTGTGACAACAAGCACAGCATAAATGTGTGCTGCTTACGCTTAGAATCAACAGATTCCGAATGCGCGGACCCAACTGTTGGATACATTTCTTCTTCTTCGTGTTTGTTGGGACAAACTACATCACCTTGGTGCACAAAGTCGACGGTATTCGGTATCGGTATCTAAAAGTGGGAACGCATATCTATGTGTCATGTGTGTATGTGTACGTAAACGACAAAAATGTTATGGGGTGAACAGTTGAACACTTGTCGTTCCGTCGTCTTCTCAATAACGAGCATTCGGTTGGGAAATTCAAAAATCGGTGCTTCATTTAACTCTCGAAACCGTCCAAAGCAACAGCCCACTCTCTAGCTTGTTATATTTTTTGATATTGTTACATTATTTTTTTATTTATTTTTTTTAGTATAGAACATTTCTTGTTAAAATAAAAAAAAATAACAAAATTGCAAACATACAACTGTGGCTCATTCTCTGAGTTACGTTACGTTTTTACCGTTGTCTTTATTAACTTGTTAGTATTTTGCACTACAAATTCCCATTTGTACGGAATATTGGATGATAGAATGGAGGAATAGCCGTCCTCTAAGAAAGTGGATGGAGGAATAGAGAATGAGAGAGCGAGAGAGATGTGTAGCGTACTCTCTTACTCTGTTGTTTAGAAATTAGGTGGAATGGAAGAATAACAGGGATGATATAGAATGTTGGCATAATGGTATTAAAACTAAATTCCATGGTACTATTTGTAATCAAAAGGTACAATTTTATACTCAATCGGTCATGAAAAAAAAACTAAAAAACAATAGTGTTAAATACTTTTTTAAAACATTTATTTTAAAGAAAAAATAAAAATTTTCGAAAAATCATTTATTTAATCTACTTTATGTATATAACAACTAATATGATATTCCTATTTTTTTAATTTTTATTTATTTTGTTGTGCATTAGACTGCTCTTAAAAAAAGAAGTTACATACTTTTTATTTCTTCTAATCATGGTCCCATAGAACATCATTCCGACCACAGTACTAATATAACACAAATACTTTAGTAATAAGAAATGATTTTTGCTAATGCCGATAAGTTATGCATCTTATGCAAAATTTTTTGAGTCTTCAATATACATATGCATTTGTGTACATAAATAATGAAAAATTTTTATTCTCGAAAAGTACCAATTGACTCGCTGGAGTACCATGGTACTTTATATATTTAAAAAGTATCAAAACAAAACCAAAGTATCAACATTACCATCCCTGAGCAATAGACGTCCTCTACGAAAGTGGATGAAAGAATGAGATTAACTTCTTAGTATTTTGGCACTACAAATTCCGATTTGTGCGGAAAGCCAACAGGAATGGTGAAAGGAACGGAAAAAAGTAAAAACCAAAGTTGCCGTTTTGAGCTTCTTCTTAAGGGTTTGGTCAGATGGACGGCTCATTTCGATTTTTGTAGATTTTTAGCGAAATTGTATTTTTATACGCACTACTTCCGGATAGAGTTGCCAACAGTCCAAATGTCTATCATGATATTGTCTTCAAAGACTTTAAGATAATTTGAATTTTGTCACCGATATGGCATTTTTTTTACATGTCTTGCATATTATCTGTTTTCAAAATTTTAAAAAGTCAGTATTTTTTCATTTTCAAAGTTTTTTGCCTGTCAAGGTTGGTATTATATTCGGTTTTCGTGGTGAAACTTCATATAAAAAAATTAAGCAGAAGATATTGATGAAAAGTGTTCGTTTCGCTATAAAGCCTAGTGCTGATTTCGTTCACAGCGAAAATGCATATTAAATTATTGCGAAATGCGAAGGGCTCTTGTCTTTAGGTTGGTACTATATTCGGTTTTTGCGGTGAAAGTCCATTTAAAAAAATTAGCTGAAAATATTTATGAAAAGGGTTCATTTCGCTATAACCTGTTTTTTCATCTAGGGAAAATTCACATTTCACGACGCCCAAAAAGAGCACAGCCACTGTCGCTGCGCAACAAGTCGTTTTCTTACGTAAAATAAAAGCGATCGCCAAACATCTAATTGTAACTAAGTGTTTGTAAGTGTTAGTGGTCTTGCTCACATGTTCTTACTCGGGGTGAAAAAAATATTATTTATGGATTCATAAATAAGAAACTATTTGTATATAAATATAAAAAGGTATATAAATATACTTCTAAAATAAATAAAAAATAAATGTTTCTTTCATAAGAAGCTATTACAATAAATCTGTGCGAATAATAACGATTGTGAAAGTGTTGTGCTATTACAATAACATTATTTTTATACAAGTGGAAGATGCTGGCAAAGGCTTTTGGAAAGTAATGTTTATTTAACTTATACCAACGAAAATACTACAAAATCTAATTACTTTTACAAATAAAAAAGCTGAGTGCGTTTCTTTTTAAATAGTTTTGTGTTTCATTATTTATTGATTTCGTACCCATTGTACAGAATGTGTTCGCATTATCTTCGTCATTTCTTACGTAAAATAAACGCCATCGCCAAACTTCTAATTGTAACTAAGAGTTTGTTAGTGACAGTGATCTTGCCCAATGGATGGAAAACAATTTATTATTTGTGGATGATAAATAAGCAAGAATTTTTATATATATAAATTAACCTACTTCTAAAATAAAAAATAAAACATGTTTCTTTCATAGCAAGCTATTGCAAAAAATCTGTACGAAGTAATAAGGATTGTGAAAAATAGTGTTGTGCTTTTGGTCTTACAAGAACACTTTTTTGAAACAAGTCGAAGATGCTGGAAAAGGATTTGGAAACATGTGCTTATTTAGTCCTATGTATCTTGTTATGATATAAATAGCTATACTGACCCCCTTCTTACCTCCTTTCAGTTATAGCCTCGACTTCTTACGATCTGGATTACTCCTTAGGATTTTCGACGTCCTACCGACCGTTTTGCTGTTCCACAGGGTTGCATCCGCATTCATCGCCCACTACCTTAACTCGGACTGCGTCGATCCGAAAGGCTTCGGGTTAGCCAAGTTTATTGACGGCAGTCCTCTGGCCTTCACCGCCAAATCGTCTGCACTTCCATTCCCACTTCCCCGTTATGACCCGGCACCCAAACGATGTGGATTTCGCTATCAGACTAAGCGTTTATCTCCTTTTGACACTGCAAGACTGTTCGCGACCTACCGTCCTGGTCGTTATTGCCCTTATCTTTAGCAACTTTACTATCAATAAAGATGTTCACACTCTACGTCCGTTAGTACCACACCACCTCACGCATTCCGTGATCGCCCGGGTCTCCGCCTGTAAGACCGTAATATGGTCACGCAGTATAAAACAGATCTCTGTCCCCGGGTTCTCAGTGTAGGCCCCCAGGCCCATTCTATCCTCTAGCTTTGATCCATCCGTGTAACATGATCTTCCAGATGACAATACTAGCGTTCCGTCAATCCAAGACTGTGCCAGTGGCAGCAGTTCCTCACACTCGACTTCAAGGTTCATCTCAGATTCCATCGGAAACCTTTTCCCTTCCTTCCAGGTTTCCTATCATCGCTTCGATTATACCACGATGGTATGAGCTGCTCCCATCCTCAATCCATTCTCCCATCGCCTTAAGTCTCATAGCCGCAGTAGCTGCCTCGCACTTAATATTTATGTCAATGGGTCGGATATCTAGAATAGTCTCCAATACACTAGTGGGCGTGGTCCTCATTGCTCCGCCTATGCCGAGACAACATGTTCTCTGAAACTGTTGTATAATCCTTATGTTGCACTTTTTCTCCATAGCAGTCCACCAAACTACTGAGGCGTAAGTTAGTATTGGTCTAATCGCGCTCCAATAGAGTCAGTGGACTATCCTCGGATTCAGGCCCCATTTCGAGCATACGGCAGTACGCTCCTGAATGTGACACTTCCAATTCAGTTTCCTGTCCAAGATCACACCTAAGTATTTGACCTTGTCAGATTTCGAAATCGTTTCGTTGCGGAAACGTATTGCGTTAAATTGGTCCACCTTCGCCTACCATGTGAACAGGCATATTTCAGTCTTGTCTGGATTAATATTGAGACCTCTGGGTTATGACTGGCCATATGCGGCCCTTCTGCATAGCTGGTCCGGATCCTTACCACTTAGAAGTATTATAACATCATCTTCGTAGCAGACGGGATAAATTCCCTCCTCAGTCAGCATCCGTAACAGGTCATTTATGGTGGTCAAGCATAGGAGTGGCGATAAAATGCCCCCTGTGGCGTGCCTTGTGCCACTTTCTCCCTTATATTTATGTCATGGGACACACAATTTATCCACCTGTTCCTTAGCATATGGTTTATTCAGTCTCTAAGGAGCGGACTGGTTTAAGGATTGGATCAGTGTATCGGTCCGAACATTGTTAAAAGACCCTCGATGTCAATGCATACTGCCAGTGTGCACGTTTTGGCATCGAAGGATTCTTCTATGTTATGCACAACCTCGTGCAGGGCAGTCTCCACCGACCATCCCTTGACGTAGGCAGTCCGCTGATGTCCTACTCTTTATCATGGTGTCCACATTACGTTCCATGGTTTTGAGTAGAAAGGACTAAGGCTTTTGGGTCTACAGGCCTTTGGTGTCGCATAACTTGCCTTGCCTTGCTGGGGTGTAAATATATGCAAGTCCTAGGCACGCTCTGAAAATTTTGGCCAGACGAGGCGCCAGATAGTCTGTCTCTTTCTGTAGAAATGCTAGAAATATTCTATCAGGTCTGGGTGACTTAAATGGTTTGAAGCTCCTCAAGGATTTCTTCAACATAAATTCCGTAATTATAAACCTTCGATCAACATCATTATTCCAAGATTCCGCTGTCTCGGTGAGTCTCGTCGTTTCCTGTGGAAAATGAGTTTTCATGAAAAGTCTCAACATGACCTTAATTCAGGAGCCATGGACAACCCGAAACAAAGTTTCTGGACTGAATCATATCAACTATCAATTATTCTATGCTAACACTGGTACTTGGCCGAGGATCTGTGTTATTTGTCATAAAAATTTGAATTATATATTTTCCCCATAGTTGTCAACATCGGCTGCAACAGTGGTGAGACAGGGAGACGTTGGAGCATGCCTGGCATCACTTTATATCCCTTTCGACTCTCCGTTACCGCCGGAGCTGCAACGGCTGGTGAGGATGCGAACTCTCACCACATTTGGTGGGGTAGTACCAACACTAATAAGCGGGACCAAGCCCTGGCAGAGTTCTTGAATACTAATGACCTAATAACACTTAATATTGGTAACAGCGCTACCTTTGTTAATAGGATTAGGGAGGAGTTATTAGATGTGACGATATGTTCGGAAAATCTAATCGATGAGTTTCAGGAATGGAGGGTCTCCATGGAACACTCTTTCTCTGACCATCGCTACATTAGGTTTAGAATAGCACGGCCAGCGCCGAAACCGATAATCTTCAGGAATAAGTAAAAAATCAAGTGGAGGATTACTTGATTTTTTGGAAGACTACTCAGAAGAAGACTTAGACAAAATAACTTAGATTGTCCAAGAAGACATTGACGAGAATGTCAACAAGTTTGCGACTGCACTGGTGGGATCTTTCGAAGTTGGTTGTCCTCTTCGAGAAAGGAAATCAGCCCAAGAAAAACCCTGGATGACCGGCGAGATCCGAAATATTGGGAAAGAGATCCGCAGACTTTTTAACAGAGCTTACTTTCTTACTTTAATTGGCTATGACAGAATATTTGTTTCACTAGCCGAACGTAGAATAGTGTTCCAAGCGCCTCGATCTTCTGCGCTCATTCTAAAATCTCTGACACCAAGTTTCGAGGTGACTCCCACAACTTGATCTTTCCATCGGGCTTCTGGTCTTCCCGGTTTGCGTGTACCACCGTGATTGCCTTCAAAAAACTTCTTTGCTGGAGCTTCTTCATCCATTCTGACAACATGACCTAGCAAACGCAGCCGTTGTATTTTGATGTGTGTAACTATGCTATCGTCGTCATACAGCTCGTGGTTCTTACGTCGCCTTTATTCTCCGTTAACGCAAACTGATCCATATATTTTACGAAGAATCTTTCTCTCAAACACTCCAAGCAATTTCTCATCTGCTTTCACAAGTACCCATGCTTCAGAACCATATAACAGCAAGGGTAGTATCAATGTCTTGTAAAGTGTAGTCTTCGTCTGCCGAGAGGTGGCCTTGTTTTTAAACTGCTTACTTAGTCCAAAGTAGCATCTCTTTGCCAGTATTATTCTTCGCTTAATCTCAAAAATGGTGTCACTCGTTTCGGTTACGGCGGTGCCGAGGTAGATAAAGTTACTGACTGCCTCAAAGTTTGGTTCCCAACTTTCTCCATTTTCTTTATCTGCTCGGATGTGCAAGGCTTTTTGGTAGTTGAAACCATCCATTTCGTCTTATCTCCATTTACTGCCAGACCCATTTTCATTGACTCTCTTTCGATTCTTTCAAAGGCTGCAGTTACTACTTCCGGTGACCGACCGGTGATGATATCGATGTCGTCTGCATAGGCGAGTAGCATGTGTTCTCTTGTGATTAGTGTGCCATATCTATTCACATATGTATCTCGTATAATCTTCTCCAGCAGGATATTAAAGAGATCACACGATAGGCTGTCTTACTGCGTATCAGCAAGCGTCATCCTGCAGAGTTTTATTAATTTTGCAGGGATACCAAACTCAGACATGGCTTGAAATACCTTTGAACGTAAGGGAGTATCGAAGGCGGCTTTGTTGTCAACAAAGAGATGGTAGGTGTTGATTTGTCCTTCTCGGGTCTTTTCCAGGATTTGGCGCAGTGTGAATATCTGGTCTAGGGAGGTCTAAAGCCGCATTGATGGGACCCAATTATCTCACTGACTTTAGGTTTCAATCTTTCACACAGTACGCTCGAGAGTATCTTGTATGCGATGGGGAGGAGACTTATTCCTCTGTAGTTGGCACATTCCATCCTGTCTCCTTTCTTGTGTACGGGGGATAGTATGCTGAGGTTACAATCATCGTGTATGCGTTCTTCTAGCCAGATTGCGCAGATAAACTGATGCATACGCCTTATCAGCGTGTCGCCTCCGGTCTTAAATAGTTCACCAGGTAACCCGTCGGCTCCTGCTGCCTTGTTGTTCTTTAGTCGGGTCACTGCTACTTGCACCTCACTCTGACTAGGAGGTAGACATTCTATACTATCAACAGGGATTGGTTCTGCGGTATTCTCTTCGCCGCCATGGTCGGACACTAGCAGTTGGCTGAAATGTTCTTTCCATATCCTCAACACACTATATGTATCAGTTACCAGATTTCTTTCTTTGTCTCTGCAGGAGGATGTGCCTGTACCAAAACCATGGGTTTGATGTTTAATTCTTTGGTAAAATTTCCGGACTTCATTCTGACTCCTGTACATCTCAATTCGCTCACACTCACGTCTTTCCATTTCCTTTGTCTTTCTGCGGAATAGACGTTTCTCCTCTCTCCTTTTCTCCTGATACCTCTCCTTCATCTGGTGCGTTGCTACTGATTGCATGGTTGCTCTATATGCCGCATTCTTGGCTTCAGTAGCATCTCGACACTCTTGGTCGTACCATGGGTTTCTTGGAGGAGGCTTCCGGTACCCAAGTACAGATTTCGCGGCATTTTCCATGGATTGGGCAATAGTTTGCCACTGCACCGTTATATAACGGAACAAGGAGTGCTTTCATCAAGCAGTTGGGTCAGTCGAGTGAAGTATGCCGCTGCCATTTGTTGTGTTTGCAGCTTTTCAATGTCCAGTTTCTGTGCAGTGTCAGATCGTACTTTCCTCGCCATGTTCAAACGGGTGCGAACCTTTGCTGCAACGAGGTAATGATCCGAATCTACATTTGCTCCACGGATCGATCGTACATCTAACACGCTGCAGATCCGCGAATCATGGTCCTTTTTTCGTTTGCGTGGGTCGTCAACGTTGGGGGGTCCGTTTTTATTATTACTTTGTTTCTCATAGTCGTTGAGGCGAACTGCTTGCTCCAAGATCCGACGCTCGTCGCCAGCCGCCCCTAACCTGGGAACAGACGCTGATGTTGGCCATTGGTTATTTAAAGGCGCCAATAACTCGCCTTGTTATCTCGAGTATCATTGACACTCAGAATTTAATTAAAAGCCAGTGCCACCTGACTCCTCACTGAGACTCTCCTCTCGAAATTTTTAACAGAGCACGTCGTGAAAAAGCGGATTTTTATTGGGATGTGTATTACACACGACACGACATGGAATACAATAAGATTACCAGAGCGTCAAAAGTGCCTCCTGGAAGGTTTTCTGGGAACAGGTCAATAGCGTTAATGACGCCGCCACGATAAAAAATTTCTCTAGAAACTCATGTCCAAACTGAAACTTTAGTAGACGACATGGGAGTGAGAGCAGAGAGAACGGGGGACATGTGGAGGCTTTTGATGAAAACCCATTTCCACAGGATACGACGGGACTCACGGTGACACCGGAATCTTGGAATAATAATGTTGATCGAAGGTTTATTTTATGGTGAAGGAATCCTTGAGGAGCTTTAAACCATTTAAGTCACCCGGACCTGATGGAATATTTCCGGCGTTACTACAGAAAGAGGCAGACTATCTGGCGCCTCGTCAAGCCAAGATTTTTCCAGCGTGCATAGGACTTGCATATACTCCAAAAGCCTGGTAGGAGGCAAGGGTGGTGTTTATACTCAAAACCAAACCCTTGCCTGCACGAGGTTGTGCATGAAAAATAATCCTTCGATACCAAAACGTACACCCCGGCGGTTTTATCGCCACTCCTATGGGTGACCACCATAAATGACTTATTAAGGATGCTGAATGAGGAGGGATTTGAACCCGTCTGCTACACAGACGATGTTATAATACTTCTAAGGGGTAAGGATCCGAACGGGCTATGCAGAAGGGCCGAAAGGTTGGATCAAAGTTAGAGGCCAGAGTGGGCCTGGGGTCTACATTGAGAACCCAAGGAATAAGATCTGTTTTAGACTGCCTGACCATAATAAGATCCTCCAGGCGGAGATCCGGGTGATCACGGAATGCGTCAAGTGGTGTGGTGCTAACGCAAGTACATGGAGTGTGAACATCTTTACCGACAGTAAAATTGCCATAAGGGCAATAACAATCAGGACGGTAAGGACACGAACAGTTTTGCAGTGTAAGAAGACTAACGCCTTCTCGGAGGATGGTATCAGCATCGTTTGGGTGCCGGGCCATAACGGAGTAAGGGCAAATGAAAGTGCAGACGATTTGGCGGTGAAGGCCAGAGGACTGCCATCAATAAACTTGGTTAACCCGAAGCCTTTCGGGTCGACGCAGTCTGAGATAAGGGAGTGGGCGACGAATGCGCATGCAACATTGTGAACAGCGAAACGGTCGGTAGGATGGCGAAAATCCGATGGGGTGATCCAGATTGTGAAAAGACGAGGCTATTACTGAAAGGAAGCAAGAAGGAGGTCAGTATAGCTATTGGTATCATAACGGAACACATAGGATTACGAGCTCACTTATGTAAAATCGGTGCGGCAAGTGATAGCATGTGTAGAGCAAGCGGGGAAGATGATGAGACGTTGGAGCAGACATGAATCAACTTAGCGGAGTTGTTTTGAAAACAATTAAGGATTTTGTAAGTAGCACGGAATTCCTAACTTAAAATGTTCTTTTTAGAGGTTACTTTATAGTTTTTAGAGCGCACAACAAGCCGATTACTGGCTTAGGTGTTTGTCCATAGTGGCATGGGGCGGATTAATATCTGCACCCTCTTTTCAACCTAACCTAAGTCCACTTCTAGCCCTTTTGCGTTTTCCAAGGCTTTTAAATTTTAGTAGTCACGAATAGAGACACTTCCCATCTTCGATTGATTTTCATTTTGCTATTCAAATAAAATGGCAAAGTGTGCTTAAACTCCCGGATAATGGATGTAATTACGGATAAGCGAAGCAACGACAAAAATTCAAAAATATCTTGTCTACTCCGGATAATGGAGGTTCTCGGAGAATCGAGGTGCGATTTTATTTATTGTAATATACTCCGATTGTAAATAAAGGACATATATTTATATACATATATTGATTTCAAACCCGTATGGTAAGTCTCAAATTAAGAATTTAGAAGTTTAAGCGCCTTCTGTCATTACTCAACCACTCCCGTGTGGCCCGAACCATGGCCGAATGGCATATCATCATATCAACCATGCCCGAATCCACCAGTTTGGTGAGAGTAAGATTGTGGCTCTGGATATCTCCAAGGCATTTCATAGGGTCTGACACGGTGCACCACTATCAAAGCTTGTCGCATTTGCTGTTGGTAATGGCTTCGTTCGATTTATTTCGAGCTTTCTCAGAGATCGCACTATACGAGTTGCTATAGATGGGTTCTCATCCAATGAGCATAAATTGACCGCAGGTGTACCCCAGGGCTCTGTTCTTTCTCCTTCTCTTTTTCTTATGATCATCAACGATCTGTTGCGTCAGACATCGGATCCGATCTACTCATTTGCGGATGACATTAATCTCTGTCATTAGTACTCATTCGACCATAGGCCGAGTCTTCGACAGATTGAGGATAAGGGGCGGGTTATGGATGATATACTCAACCAAGATTTGCTGACCATTTCTGAGTGGGGCCGAATGAATCGAGTAGATTTTAATGCACGGAAGACTCAGTGGTGTTTGTTGTCACACAAACGATTCGCTGACCCATTGCGATCATCTTTGTCTTTTAACGGTATAGATGTTGAGCAATCAGTGGCCTTTGATATTCTGGGCATGAAAATACAAAGTGTTGTACAAATGTTTAGGCTTCCTTAAGCGGTGAAAGAATTACTTCACTCCGTATGATCTTCTTAACATCTATACCACTTTCATAAGGCCGAAAAAGGAGTACAACTCACGGGTATGGGCTGGAGGTTCAAAATCATCCCTGGGTCATGTACAGAGGAGATCGATGGCGTTGATTGGATATCCAGTAAGATATCCAACTCTATAGGCCCCCTTGAACATCATCGCAATGTGGGTTGTTTGGCGCTATTCTATCGGTACTTTCATGGTGTGTGTTCGTCTGATATTTGTCTTCTTATTCCCGATGTAAGGATGATTGTCAGGGATACTAGACATTCCAGGAACTCATACCCGTTTGTAAATGATTGGCCAGCGGACCGCACAATGCATAATAGAGAGAATTCTTATTTCGCCTCAACCGCTACTGTTGTTTCCCACCCACTATGACATCCAGAGATTTAAGACATATGTCAATAAACACTACATCTTTAATTTTGTTTCATGTGCAGAAATTTTGAATATGGAACAAAAATCACGGATATGGAGCAAAATAACATCTCAATATCCTAAAAACTATTGGAGATATGTCAAAATTTCTTGAAACTCTGAAGTAAATACCATAAATCCTTGAAAGCTATACTAGTTCAAAAAAGTCAAAAATGGTCTATGAAACAAGATAGCATTAGACCCACGATATGGGTGGATTGTAATCCCAAGAAAGTGAGGAGCGCCAATCAATCAATGCAACAAAGGACAAAAGTCCATCTAGTTTTGGTTTTATATATTAAATAAAGTTTATTACTGTTTTCATCTATGACTACTTTATTTTAAATAGGCTCTTTGTAACTACGACTGTATGATAATATTTACACAGAACAGTAGGAGGGCTAGTTAGGATAACTGCTTATATGAGTACACATAAAATGAGACTTAATCAACTATCCTTCATTCGTTCGTTCTATCGAACGAGCGTGTAAATTCAAGCTAAATTCATATGGGAATCAATTGATAATAGTAGGTTCGGGAGTATATTGATAATAGTAAGTAATAATGAGAGTTATCCTAAATATAATTATTGTTGTTACATTTAAATTAATTACATCTACATCAGTGTCTTTTGTTGTTGTAACTAAGCATTTCGATTTTAATTCAAAGCCAAAGGAAACAATAATGGATCAGCAAACGCATTTCAAAAGAGTTGCAGTGCAACCTTTCGGACTAAAAGAATGAATGTGAAGCAGAGGAGTAATAAAACAACTGCCACTCTTTATTGCTTCTCAATTTGCACCGCATAACAAATTTTTTTCTTTTTTTTCAAAATTATGGTGTACTTAAAAGGTTACAAATTGATATATGAAGCTTCTCAAGCTCATGTGTTTTCCGCTACATACACACACGCGCTAACCTCGTGAAGTGAAGGTAGTATGGTGGGTGGCGTTGGCGCCAGAACACTCTATATGCGAAGGATACATTTAACGGCTGTATGTATCCGTCCGTCCGTTTTACTACGAAGACATTGGCTTAGTTCAGCGGTCGGGCTGCTTAATACATACGTTTCAATGGTTATCTATAAATACACATTTAATTTAAAATTTAACATAAACTTAAAACTAATTATAGCATAGGTCGAAGCGGCAAATGCGTGTGGGAAAGGTTGAGTTTTGTTGTTCATGCTGGTAGTACTTCGGTGAGCAGGCAGGACTTGGTTCCGCAAAAGCTAACGCCCGATTTTGGAAAAGAAGAAAACATTTTATGGTCTTTGCCGGACTTAAATACAATTCTTTGAAGTAAATAGAACAAATATTTACAAAATTTCTTTGTCGAGCTTGGTGGTCAGGGGGCACTCATTCGATAGTTCACACTCTAAAATAAAACTTAACAGACTCCCTGGATTGTTGTTTCCGGGCTGGCGGGGCTATTTCACTCACACTTGTTGTTTAATTAAAATCATGTCATGTTATTGCTGTCCATATGTCCACGTCCACGCCCTCGGCATCTCCATCCGGGCAGTTAGCTGGCTGTTAGTGTAACATTTAGAGGCTGAGATTTTCATTTTAGCTGTTGCGGTTTGCGTGTTTACTCAACATAGAAAAGCTCCTTTGGCATGTGTTGTGCTAGTATTTATCGTTGCCTTATACCCCAGGACTGTTACAGTTGAGTGAGTATGGCCTGTATTTGGAGATGCCACAATAAAGGGTTGCTGTTTCCGTCAACTGTGTTGAATTTTTTTGCACTCTAGGAGTGTAATCTTGCGTCGAGTATCGGTTGTCAGCTGTCAGCAGCTACTTGGATAGGCACCTGCTTATTATTATATTTGTTCTATTTAAAGGTGGGCTTTTTCTAAGACTACGACGAAAGGACATCAATGACATTCAATGTGTGCTGTATGCCTTCAATCAAGTCGACTGTGTAGCAGCGTAGGCTGTGATGGGAGGGGGATGTGTGACCTATGATGTTATTAGCGCATCCTTGAGGGTGTTTGCATTGGGGCCGTTTGACAGAGTAGAATTTGTGTGCTTTGTCTTTTGCAGTGCTTCTGGCTCACGCACCGTCATTTCATGTGCATCGGGCAGCGTTGTGTCTGTGGGCGCCACCTCAATACATTGTGCGGTGGTGCGATGGTTGGTGGTGGAGGTGGTATTGTCAGTGTCAACATTGTTGATGCCGCAATGGTTATCCATTGTTACGGATGTGTTGGTGGCTGTGGTCTCCCGTGCTGAGTTCGCTGTATTCGCAATCAATAGCCCGGAGTATTTGACACCATTTAATTCAAGGTTAACCACCAGTTGCTGTTCTCCGTTCTCGTTGGTACCTGTTGTGAAGCAAGCATAATGTTAAAACGTTGTAAATACATGTGCATAGGTGTTGGTACATGTACATTTGAAGTGTATGAAGCATTTAAACTTACCATTACGTGTGATTCGGAATTGCATGCCCGACAACAAATTCAAGGCATCCAAAGGACCAAGTGAAGAGTTAGTTGTTACACAGTTACCTCCCTCAGCGCATCCCCCACTGGATTCGGTGGTTTGATTTTGCATATGCTGTTTGGATAAGTGGATTTTCTTAGTGGACACCGGCGAAATGTGTCCATTACCTGCGGACGCCGCCGACGTTGAAGGCGAATTTTCAATTGCAGAATCGTCCGACTTGTCATTGTGAACGCTACTGCTGCTGCCGTGGTGGCGGGGAGGTCGAGCCGTTATGCCGTTCAACTGTTGCCGTTCAAGAGTATCGTCATGAGAAGTGTCTGCAGTGGTGTTGTGGTCACCATCGTCATCGTGCTCTTCGTCCGCCTCTGCATCGGAGTCGTGTGGCTCATTGTTGCTGTTTTTATAGTGGAAGTTTACAGCAGCCGCCGCAGCGGCCATGCCAGGTGGTAGGTAGAAGCTGGCCGGAAAACCGGCACGTTTTGGTGGCGGTGGTTGGTGTTGAAACTCATCGTCACGCTCATTCGCATCAGGACTGGGAGCGCGCTCTCGTTCGCGTTTTATTGAGGTGACCCCTGGCGGTGAATCCGACAAGTTGAGAGCTTCGCTACTAGAAAAAAGAGTTTAGTTAATAACGGCATTTAAAGGTGGGTGTCTCGGCTAAATGAGGAAGTGTGCATTCTACCATATGACAATCTTTATGCCCTTTCACAAGTAATTGTATGTAACGACCTTAAATTGACGAAGCAATAGTAGCTAAATTTCCCCTTCAAATAAAATTCAAAGTCTACAATACGTTAAAGGGATGCGAACAGGGATGTATTTTTGATACTTTTGCCATAACTTCCCTTTGTACGATATGATTTTTGCACTTAACCTCTACAGCGAACTGTATTTCGTACTTTACACAAAAAAGTCTCATTGCAAATGTTTGAAGTTTTTAAAAAAATTCTGCCCCTTTTAACTAATATGATGTGGAACGCCTAGTGAACATCCCCTTTTTAATGCTAGGGAAATTATGTTGGGCCTTCAGCCATATAAAACTTCTCAGTCAGCCGATTTCTGTTCCGTCTCGACTACAAAGGGAAGTCTAAGTTCATTATTTTAAAATTTTAATCAGACAGCACTTATTGGTGGGATGAGTTTGCGCACTACACTGGTAGGAATCGCCCCACACTCTCTTTGGCTTAATATGGGTTGCCCAAAAAGTAATTGCGGAATTTTTATAAGAAAGTAAATGCATTTTTAAAAAAACTTAGAATGAACTTTAGTCAAATATACTTTTTTTACACTTTTTTTCTAAAGCAAGCTAAAAGTAACAGCTGATAACTGACACAAGAAAGAATGCAATTACAGAGTCACAAGCTGTGAAAAAATTTGTCAACGCCGACTATATGAAAAATCAGCAATTACTTTTTGGGCAACCCAATATTTCAACCAAGATAAGATTTTTGAAAATCCTGACTTTCAATTTAGAACACTTCATGTTAGCTACCATTTTCATAATGGTATATCGGTTAACTAGAAATATTAGCTACACGATATTTGTTTAATTGATAGCTCATTACAGTGTATACAAACCACCAAATGGAATTTAAACGTAATCGGATGATTGCGTTAAATTTTGCGAAATATCATAAACGGCTATTCTTGGCGAACTTGATCACCTCAAAGTGAACAAAGTGTATTATCGCCACTTTAAAAGCCTTTGTTAAAGTATTTTTTTACTATTGTTACTATATGTGCCAATTTTGGATGAAATCGGTTCAGATTTATATATGGTTAGGTTAGGTTAGGTTGAAAACAGGGTGCGGATATAAATCTGCCCATGCCACTATGGACATACACCTAAGCCAGTAATCAGCTTGTTGTGCGCTCTATAAACTAAAAAAGTGACGTCGAAAAAGAAAATCTAAGTTAGGAATTTCCATAGGAAATGCTCCAACGTTTCATCATCTTCCCCACATGCCCTACACATACTATCACTTGCCGCACCGATTTTGCATAAGTGAGCTCGTCCCGTTATAATACAAATAGCTATACTGACCTCCTACTAACTTCCTTTCAGTAATAGTCTCGTCCTCGCACAATCTGGATGCCCCCAAAGGATTTTCGCCATCCTACCGACTGTTCCACAGTGTTACATGCACATTCGCCGCCCACGCCCTTAACTCGGACTGCGTCGACCCGAACGGCTTCAGGTTAACCAAGTTGATTGAGGTAGTCCTCTGGCCTTACCCGCCAAATCGTCTGCCCTTTCATTCCAATTTACTCCGTTATGGCCCGGCACCCAAACGATGAGGATTGTGCCATTATCAGAGAAGGCGTTAAGATTGTTCGTGATTTTACTCCCTTATGGCCATTTTACTGTTCGTAAAGATGTTCACACTCGACGTCCTCGTGTTAGCACCACATCACCTCACGCATTCCGTGATCGCCCGGATCTCCGCCTGCAGAACGTATTATGGTCAGGCAGTCTAAAACAGATTTCAGTCCTTGTGTTCTCAATATAGACCCCCAGGGCCACTCTGTCCTCTAGCTTTGATCCATCCGTGTAAAATGATCTTTCACATGGCAATGCTAGGGTTCCGTCAGTCCAAGACTGTACCGCTGGCGGCATTGCCTCGCACTCGACCTCAAGTGTCGTCTCAGGTATCTGATCAGAAACCTCTTCCCTTCCTTCCTCTTCGTCACCTCGAATTTAGCGCGATGGTATGAGCTGCACCCATCCTCAATCCATTCTCTCATCGCCGCAGTGGCTGTCTCACACTTAATCTGTATGTCAATGGGTTGGATATCTAGAATAGTCTCCAGTGCTCTAGTGAGGGCCACCGTAGCTTGTAGCATGTCCGCCTATGACGCCGAATGCCTGGGTTCGAATCTTGGCGAGACCATCAGAAAAAAAAATTGTCAGCGGTGGTTTTCCCCTCCTAATGCCGGCAACATTTGTGAGGTATTATGCCATGTAAAACTTCTCTCCAAAGAGGTGTCGCACTGCGGCTGCTCGGACTCGGTTAAACTTGAATCGGACTGCACTCATTGATATGTGAGAAGTTTGCCCCTGTTCCTTAGTGGAATGTTCATGGGCAAAATTTGCATTTTTGCCCTAGTGGGCGTGGTCCTGATCGCTCCGCCTATGCCAAGACAACATGTACTGTTGCCAAGACAGCATGTAATGTTGCACTTTTTCTCCATAGCTGTCCACTAGATTTAGATATAGCTCGCATATATATTTTCATCCGACTTTCACTAAGCCGATTTTCTCGCCTATTTCCTATGAATTTTCTCACTTACTAAGCGGCTTGGCTTATCTCCGTCTATTATTATTATTGGTAAGCATGAAAAATTGAAAACCTATGGTGTTATTTACTCAATCGGAATGACAATACTAAAAGAGAAAGAACGCAAAATATTAACCGTTCTTGAGTGCAAAAAATTGCAATGAATTTTAAAAAATAACAAATATGAATTCCTATTACTGATTTTTTTTGTATTGTTGATACGTATTTGATTTCTTCGTATGAGTGCTCGTGTTGATCATCGTTAAAATACAAAGCATTGGGTGGGAAGAGCGTTTTATTTGTCCATAAAAGTGGAGTTACATACCACGCACAGCACTTATGAGTACTTAAGCATGTGGTAGAAATGCGACCACATGCGTCCTTTGGGTTGAGTTACATCTGGAACGCGTTCAAAGTTAAGAATTGGTTAGCTTATTCCGTTAGAGGCGTGCGTGCGTTTGTTGTGTAACTCACACAATACAAACTTAACTAATCTAACTTTAGTTTACAACCATGCAAGCGCGCAGCACGCACCAGCTCCACCTTAAGCTAGCGAATCCGCTAAATTGGTAAATAAAACCACCCAAATATCGTCTTTTATTAACCGATACTCACAAAATTTGGCACGATGATGAGTTTTTCAAATGATTAGTGCATTTCCTAGAAATTGACTCAAAAATAGATAAAGCTCTCATATATGTGTACGTATCGCCCGAGAATCGTCCGATTTACTTCTGCAGCCCTGGTAAGCGCAATAATCAACCGATTTTCTCACAACAACGCGCAACGACTCGTTTACAACAAAAACGAGTCAAAAAACTAAAAAATAATTTTTTCCAAAAAAAAAAAAAAAAACAATTATAAAATCGACAAAATTTTACAGATAAAGCAAGAAAAAGTAAATCCTAAGAATAGTGTATCTACACATTTATGTTGTAGTGTGAAAAAGCACAATTTCCAAAAGATCTCAACTAGTGTGAACGCCTGAGATGTTTTTCAAAAGGACATAAACAACACGAGTTAATGTAGACATAGCCTTAGATATAGTTATCAAATATATTAGGAATGTTGGAGTATAGAAATGGTGAAGAGAACCCTCCTTTCGGGATCAATAAAGGAGTGACGTAGAGGTGCATCAAATCGCCGACGATCTTTTTTTAATTTCACTACATTCCGTCTTAGAAGCAACAAATGCTGAGGCACACTTGGAATTCGCTGGGGTATAAACGACTTCCCTGGAGACATCGACTACGCGGATGATATATGTATGCCTCTTTGTGCATTGCTTGGAGCACATAAAGGCAAAAATTTAATGCTTGAATAAAAACGAGGCCAAAGTAGGCTTGAAAATAAAAATAACTAAGACCAAATTCATGAGGATAGGAACAAAAAATCTGACACCGCTCGCCATAAACGGCCATGTCATTCAAGATGTTGACAACTTTTACTATCTTTTCAGCAAAATTACTAAGGACGGAGGATCAGGAGCAGCCACCCGCGACAGTATCAAGAAGCCTAGAAATGCCTTTCAACAAAGTTTGGAGATGCAGTGACAACCTCGTAGCTTTGGCAAAAGTCGTTACTGGCAACCTTCAGTCTGTCAGCATGTTTTCTGATCAGACAGTGACATGTCAAGGCGGTATATCCACATCCAAATTAAGAGATATTCTAAGAGTATTTAGAAAGGTTTGTAAGAAGTAAAATTACAAATATAAGCTAATTATAAATGTTATATATTTGATGCCGTTCTCTCGTTTGGTGTTTGAATCGCCTTGCTCACAAATAGGAGTAGGAGTATGAATGATTTGTTATAAAATTAAATTAAATAAATGAAAAATGAATATAGAAAACTGGTAATAAAACTGTTGCATTAGTTTAAAATAAATTTTAAACAATAATTTCTGCAATAGTGGGACACTGTTGCAAAGAAAGGCGATAATTAGCCCAAAACTATGAAAAGTCATCAGAATACTATGAAAAACATACAAATAAATTTCAGAAATAGTAGGATGCTTTCAACAAACAATTGCCAAGGCCTCTCTATGACTATCATCAGCGTTGCCACTAAAAAAAAAAATTCCGACCAAAATTTTTCAAATAAACCTACCAAATTACTTCCAATTACTACCAATTGTAATCTGACCATATACGATCCGAATATCTGGGGTCCTATTACAACTCATTACATTATAAAAAATTTTACCATAAGTAATGAGGGAATGTCCTACTGAATGAAATTAGCGAGTTTTTTTTTTCTTAAAATCTATTATCTAAAAGAAGTAATCAACGAAAAATATTGCGAAAAGCGAACGTAGTACCAGCCTTTACAGTGAAATCGGATGATAAATGCGGTTGTTATGAACTTAAGACCCTTAATCGGCAGATTGGCCTTTATGGCAGCTATATCCAAATATAGTCCGATTTGGCCCAATCTCGAACCTAATCTGCGTATGGAAAAAAATAATGTTTCTGTACCAGATTCCAGCCCAATATCTCAATTCTTGACGGACGAACAGACAAACAGACATTGTTAAATCGTTTTAGAATTTTACGACGATCAAGAATATCGGTCTTAATGGCAGCCATATTCAAATATAGACCGATTTGGCCCAAACTCGAGGAATATTGGTATATATCTTGTACGGTTGGAAATGGATATTTCCATGTGTAGCAAAAAAAATTACTCAATGAGTATGCCCCCTATCCTATGGTATTTACAATTTCGACAAAAATCTTAAAATTTAAAGTGAATCCTACCAAATTTGGTAGAAAAAGCCCAAAACGGCAACACTGCTCATTGCTCACTCCTACGCAAAACATCAACTATTGATGACCGTAGATTTTGTGATATATTAAAGGGAACCCTACTGCGTCTTCAAAAAAGATTCAAGGGGTATTTAATCCAAGTGAAATTGACCCACTATTCGCAAAATAACTTATTCGCAAAAAGTCCAAGAATGGTTCCATTGCTGACCAAGAAGTATACAGTTGCAGGCTTTAAGTTCGCTAAAGGACACATCGATATGCCGATTGAAAACTGGTGGACCGACAAATGCATAGTTGTATTATTGTATTTGGTGGAACAGGGTCTAGACTGATGTCTGCCGACCATCCAAATACCTAATATAAATCACAATTAACAAGGAAAAGACAGTCAAACACGGTGTGGCAAGCGTATTGATTCGTTGGAGCCTTTTGCACAATGGTATAGATTCGATAATGAAATATAAGACATCATAGATATGTTACAATTTTGAAGCAAGTAAGCAGACTGGATTATGCTTCAGAAATTTGTAGTCTAACAAGCTAATGACCGGAAACATACTAGTAAATTGGCAAGGTGTGGTTTCGGGTTAATGGGGTTCAGGTTAAGCTGTGATCTGCACAGTCTCCTGTGTCAATCCCACTGAAGATTCATGGTGGGACATTGAAATTATGTTACAGAGAACTGAATGCCAAATGCGAGGACGAGGCCACCGTTGTGCAGAGGTTAGCATGTCCGCCTATGACGCTGAACGTCTGGGTTCGAATCCTGGCGAGACCATCAGAAAAAAATGTTCAGCGGTGGTTTTCCCCTCCTAATTCTGGCAACATTTGTGAGGTACTATGCCATGTAAAACTTGTCTCCAAAGAGGTGTCGCACTGCGGCACGCCGTTCGGACTCGTCTATAAAAAGGAGGCCCCTTATCATTGAGCTTAAACTTGAATCGGACTTATATGTGAGAAGTATGCCCCTGTTCTTTAATGGAATGTTCATGGGCAAAATTTGCAATTTGCAATTTGAATGCCAAATGCGGAAGAGCTATGGAAGGCATTGTGTAATACCAGGCACAAAATCCTTTTCAAGCTATTCCGGGACCTTGTAAATAGATGTCAGGATCTTATTGAGACTCCATGCATGATAACTTCGCCGAAGACATCAAAAACAGGTTACAGAAATAATTTAAGTTTTTATAAATTAATTTTAAACTTTTGTGCCATTTGCTTCAAATTATTGGGTTATGTATCAATACTTCTATTATTTTGAACAGCTAGTTTTAGAAAAAAAATATTATTGAAGCTTTAATTCAATAATTTATTGTTATTACATTTAAAGAATTGATTAATAATTTTTAATACAAAATAATTGTTTTTTTTAAAGGTGCACGCTCCGATTATTTTGAACACAACTGTACATGTACAGATATTACACTTACCGTTGAGCTTCTGCGCCAGGTAATACATTTGCCGAAGCAGGAGGTGGACTGGTATTGTTGTGATACATTTGCCACAAGGCTACGCGGGACATTTCCAATGCATTTAGAGCCTCTCTTGGACTTATTTCAGGACTTTGAGGAGATCGTTGTCTCTGTTGTTGTTGCTGCTGCTGTTGTTGTTGTTGCTGCTGCTGCTGGTGGTGCTGTTGCTGGTGATGCTGCTGATGATGTGGCGACAATCCCATAGCGCCTGAACCTCCATTGCCTATCACATTCTGTTCCTTTTTCACCTGTATCAGCTTTAAATACTCGATCATGCGCTGTTCGATCTCTTGGGTCACCAGATTTGGCACTTGGCCAAATGTGGGAGCCATCAGTCTGTGGTGAGCCTGCTGAAGTGCAGCTTGAGCTTGTTGATTATTGGCAGCAGCTGCATGTGTGACCAATGCTAATGGGGACATCTGTTGCATTCCTCCGGGCAAATTTGGCCGGGCCATTGGAGGCTACAAATACAAAATACATTCATATGAATTAATAATTGTCGCACATGGCCTGGGCTGTACGCCAGCATTGGCAATGCTTACCATTTGCATTTGACTGTGCATAGCCTCGTATTGGCCATAGCTGGAACGACGCCCCTCCCTACGATTGCCGTCAATTGCAGCCTGAAGTTCCGCCGGTGTACTTAAATTCTTTTTTTCGCATTCATAGGGATACAAGTACTTCATGTATCTGCAACAACAAGAGAATATTGTATAGAAAGTTAGGTAATGTTTGTAAACGGTCAGTGCAAAATGAATATGCCACATAGTCGATATCTCAAAATCAGCGAATGAATGTTATCCAAATTAAATCAATGAAATTTATCAGCGCCAAAAAACGACTTAAGACACACCACCTGTAGCGCCAATGCCTAGCATCTTGTTGTGGCCACCTGGGCGGCAAAATGGTCAGCGTCGCTACGACTGACCACGAACGAGACCTGAACAACAGTGAAACTTCCCTTGGTAACAATTGAAGACACCTAACTAGCGATTCACCAAGGAAAAGCAACGAGCAAGGCATGCGCAAGCATCACATTCTGTGACTGTGCGCACATCTGAGTGTTTGCTGTGAGGTTATTTGTTTTTTCGGCATTTCGTCGGGCTTGTGCTGTATACGATTCACCAATATACTCGCAATATGATGCATTTTATTTACAAATCACTCAAGGCTTCAATCAAAAAATGGGATTTATGCAAAAGAGTGCCTGCCACGATAGTTTTTATACATACAGTATCGAGCAAAACTGAGTTATTGTATGTTTCGCTGCTTAAAAATAAAAAATTGAGCTAAACCTATTTCTGTTGTTTTGTTTTCTGAGCACGCACTAATTTTACAATAAATACGGCCAAGAGTCTTCTTTCGAGCGTTGGCAATTCAATAGGTATCAAGCGGTTCTCGTATGTAGGAAGAACTTCAGCCGCATTCCATGGCGCAAAAAGAAAAAATGTGCCTGGACTGATTCCAATCCTATCTGAAAAAATAATGTTGGGCCCATCACACAACCGTATTCCGATGTAGGCTAACGAACTAAACCTGTAAATAACCTGCAGTCCAAACGTGTATCATGACATTGTCTTCAAAGACTTGTTTAAGATATTTAAGTTTTGTCACCGATATGGCATTTGTGCTGACGCTAGCGTATTATCTGTTATAAAAAATTTTATAGCCCACAAATTCACTAACAGTGTCCTCAAAAAAGGAAGCAAAGCATTTTCATTCATTCTCTCTCTCTCTCTCTCCCTCATAAAAAATTAAAACAATTTACTATGTGGAGGGCATCTTAGCAGACCATGTCGCATAAACCATCATCTGACAAAAAATCTTGTTTTGTACATTAATAAAAAATTAATCTAACTGTACCTACAGCATGTGATGGAACGGGAACAAGTCATTTGAGTGCCAACGACTGACGAGACCAAAACTTTTATTTTATTAAAAAAAATTAAAACGAATAATAAAACAACAAATATTTGAACTTATTTATATTATTGGCATGTATACTTTTTATATTACGTGTAGGTAAGTTTTCATAAATGTCTATATTTTTTTTATTACAAGCCGTAATAGTCGAGGCGTTGGAGTATGAGCGAAAACGGTATGTATTAATTTGGAAAATTAACGTCTGCCTTAAACAAAACTCCCGGAATCAAAAGGAGAATAATCTTATAAAAATGTTATTATTGTTTGTGCATAAATATAATTTAAATAATAAATGTATTCATCAATAACAATTTTGTGATCCTTTCCTCTCTTTGATATCGAAGACAAACTTTGATGACATGTTCGTTCACAATGTCGCTTAAAATGGCATGCATGATTTTTGCAACAACTAAAGGGTGATTTTTTTGAGGTTAGGATTTTCATGCATTAGTATTTGACAGATCACGTGGGATTTCAGACATGGTGTCAAAGAGAAAGATGCTCAGTATGCTTTGACATTTCATCATGAATAGACTTACTAACGAGCAACGCTTGCAAATCATTGAATTTTATTACCAAAATCAGTGTTCGGTTCGAAATGTGTTCATTCACCGTAACGTTGCGTCCAACAGCATCTTTGAAAAAATACGGTCCAATGATTCCACCAGCGTACAAACCACACCAAACAGTGCATTTTTCGGGATGCATGGGCAGTTCTTGAACGGCTTCTGGTTGCTCTTCACTCCAAATGCGGCAATTTTGCTTATTTACGTAGCCATTCAACCAGAAATGAGCCTCATCGCTGAACGGTGAATGAACACATTTCGAACCGAACACTGATTTTGGTAATAAAATTCAATGATTTGCAAGCGTTGCTCGTTAGTAAGTATATTCATGATGAAATGTCAAAGCATACTGAGCATCTTTCTCTTTGACACCATGTCTGAAATCCCACGTGATCTGTCAAATACTAATGCATGAAAATCCTAACCTCAAAAAAATCACCCTTTATATACAAATGTCATCAACGATTTGTATAGGTTGTCGACTATGTCTTCAACGATTAAACACGGTCATGTACCCTTCTTTAAAGACTTCTTCACGACACCAGCTGCTGGGAAACGTATGGTTACATAAGGATCGCCAAAGTCCTTGACCATAGTTTCATAAACTATAAAGTCTATATATATAAAGTCTGGCACGGGATAGTTGTGAGCACCATACAGGCTGGAACATTGGGGTCCGTTCTGTGTGATGTTCATTGCTGTCAGGAGAAGCTTAGCTGCGAGCTACCGCAGGTTGCGGATAGTGGAATGCTCCATGCGGAGCAGCTGCAACGGCAATCGCAGACAATCAGCGATACCGAGCGGAGAGTCTCAGTGAGAGGCCGGGTGGCACTGGCTCTTGCACAACTACTGAGTGCCTAAGATACTCGATATGACAAGGCGATCGGTCTTTTATCTTTATCTACCTTAAACACTGCACCATTCCATCATAAAGATCAGATCGCTCTGCAAATACAGTGATCAATGCGGAGAATCCAAATTACAGAACAATGTCACATCATCAACAAGCATTAAAATCTTTAAAGACTGAATAACTGATGGAAGATCATTTAGGTAGGTTAGGTTAGTTTGAAAAGAGTGTGCGGATATTAATCCGCCCCATGCCACTATGGACGTACACCTAAGCCGGCAGTCGGCGCTCTAAATACTAAAAAGTAACCTCGAAATAATCAGAATTTTCGACGACCTATCGACCGTTTCGCTGTTCCACAGGGTTGAATGCGTATTCGTCGCCCACTCCCTTAACTCGGTCTGCGTCGACCCGAGCAAGGTTAAGCAAGTTTATTGACGGCAGTCCTCTGGCCTTCACTGCCAAATCGTCTGCTTTTTCATTCCCCCTTATTGCACTATGGCCCGCGACCCAAACGATGCGGATTGTATCATTCTCAGAGATGGCGTTAATCTCCTTCTTACACTGCAAGACTGTTCGTGACCCTGCCGCGCTGGTTGTTACTGCCCTTATGGCCTGTTTACTGTCCGTAAAGATGTTCACACTCGACGTCCTCGCGTGAACACCACACCACCTCACGCATTCCGTTATCGACCGGATCTCCGCCTGCAGAACCGTATTATGGTCAGGCAGTCTAAAACAGATCTCAGTCCCCGGGTGCTCAATGTAGACCCCCAGGCCCACTCTGTTCTCTAGCTTTGATCCATTCGTATTGAATGATGGTATGACCTGCTCCAATCCTGTATACATCATTTAGGCAAAGAACGAGCAGCAATCCCTGTCCTGTTGAACAGCAGAATAACCAACTAAACAAAATATCATTAAAGTAAATTCTCTGTGTACGGCCTTGTAAATAAGAAGCATCCAATTCAAAAGAACTGATGGAAACCCATCATGTAAAGTTTATACAGCATAAATAGTAAACAACAGTGTCAAAAGCCTTAGCAAAATGAGTGTAAATTACACCTGATTGCAAAACCATCATATACCATGGCACATATAAGTCTACATAACCTTTCGTTATAATACATACCCTGACACGTAATAAAGATATGAGTTTACACCCTACTTATAAAACTAGCAATCATAGAGAAAAATTTCAGCAACATTCCATTTTTTGGTAGACCACAACTTTTTCGTACAAACATTTGTTATGTAGACTTTATTGTGTCACTGTATATGACATGTCAGTTTTATTTGATTGGTCAGCATTTAGTATATTTTTTAGTACTTTTTGTGTTTTTATAGTACGAATTTCCCAAATTCCAGGTCTATCTCGTATATAAACACCACGTGTAACCCTAATACAAGATCCAAATTTTTAACTTCAGCAGTTTTGTCTGAGAATGGATGATCAGTCAGGTATTCATAACTGAACTGTTTTCAGACGATAAGGAAATGTTGTTGTTAAAACCGGAAGCCCGGTTTTTATTTTACACCCATGGTTTCCGGGACGAAAAACCTTAAATTCGTCGTAAATTACGATTTTGCTAAGCGCTATGTCGACAAAATAATTTATCCCCCCGCCATTAACTTCTAAATCTGCCTTGCTTAATTCCTGGAAATTCACCACATATTTGCTGTGTTTTATTTTAGTACTATAAAGTGCAAATCAAGATTAATCGTTTTTATTACCTAATTTTGTTGTTGGATGCTTTTTAAATAGAAAAGCAAGACACCAATAACCCTTTAAAGAGTCTCCGCAAGTGTTCTGTGTTAAATGCATTGAGGCGGGCTGCAAGAATCGCGATTTCGGCCTTTGTCAAGGGCCTCATCAGCTTGCGATGCCACCAAAAGGTAACATGCTTTCGAATGAAACGTTGGGTCTTGTTATTCAATATTTTATTAAAGTGCAGTTAAAATTAAAATCAATGTTATATGTTGGTGCCATACCACTTTGAGTAACCACCTTTATCCTAAATTTCGTCACAGTCTGCTTTCAAACGCTGGTGTCAGATCGATGGCAACACTATATTCGTTCGAAATGTATATACGGATATACGGCAAGAATATAGAAATTTAAACCGATTAACATTCGTTAATTTAAATGTTTTAATTAAGCAAATATCTCTAATTTACATTTACCGAAAGAAAAATGTATACTCTTATTGCCAGCATATGGAACTAAGAGTTAAGCATCCTCGCTCTAAGTGAATGATACAAAATGATTAGTACCGTTTGGCATGGTATGAAACAATACAGAGAGAAAAGAACCAGGTTTAAAATGTAAGCTATCAATCAATGAATATAATAATCGTTTTTTAAAAAATTTTATGAAATTCCTAAAATGCATAGATGGTATTTTACGCCGATGTTTTTGCCATACAACCATGTTTTACTAACACATGTACACTGCTATGGTGGTTTGTGTCACACTTGTTCGTTTCGCCGAGATTTTTATTTGCTGGTTAAATATAACCGAGGTTCATTTGAATCTCAAGATGTCCAAGATGTGGTTGCTTTATCCTTTGTGCTGTGTCCGTTGGTGTGCCTAGCTTTGGGTCCATCGTATCCGTCTGAGTCTGAGTGTGGATCCGTGTGTGCGAGCACATTCTGTGAATTATCGAGCAAACATTAACCTAGCAGCAACAGCAACAAAGGAAGAAAGACGTTGTTGCTCCGTAACGCTTAAGTCAACACGAAATGCAATAACTGCGATAAGAGTCTGGCTGCTAATTATTATAGGCATGATTATGGTACGGTTGAACTGCAACGTTGACGATGATGCTGTCGACTGCCTTCCAACATCCAGCAGACAATTTCTCACTACTTGCCCCACCGTCAAAAGCCAACACAACCAACCATGGGAGTAGACAAGCGATGATGAATGCATCGATTTCTGCTGGTTTGTATGCTCAGGGAAACGAAAGGATCTAAGCGAACTCACACCTGAAATAGCAAAAACCTACCATTGCATCCACCTATAAGTCATCTCCCGCCATAAAGATGGGCCAAACTACTTCCTCTCCTCCTCGCCGCGAGCTCCGCAGAGCGAAGGCTTCACTCACTCTATGTGCAACACGCATAGATTTCAATATGCTGTGCCATTAGCATTTTTTAATTTAATTAACACAATTTGGAGTCAACAATTGTTCTACCTTCTTCCCCTGGCATTGTTCAGAACGAGGCAATGGAAGCAGCGATAAGGTGAAGAATCAGTCAGGCAACATCGTTTCTTCGTTTAATGTGCGCAAGTGTACCCACAATATAAATTTGAATACATTTGATGAGAAGGGCAGTGTCATTCGCCCGCCCGCCAGAAGTTTTCATCCTCCGCGGCGCGATTCGATTTCGTCACCAGCACTATCGTCGCATTCGATGGCCTAAAGTGTTATTAGCATTTTGTTGTGTCACTTTATTGTAGAGTTTCATTTGAATTCTCAAGTATTCATCGTAGAAATGTTGTTGATTTAGGCTTGTCGACTGGCACACACAGTCAGATTGGATCGACTTGCTTAGATGTGGACGGACTTGTATGCAGATGGTGAAACACTTGTCCTCAGATATGTGCATATAAAAATTCCAATGAAATTGTATTGTCATATTTGATTTAAAATATTCTTGATTTTAATGGGCCCACATTTGAATGCGCTTTATATCAAAGAGAAAAGACACGTCGCCTGTATGCTTAAGACGATAAAAGGGTTGCAAATACGTCTTTGATGTATTTCTACAAAACGGTCATATACGCAAGCGTCATGTACGAATGTAAGTTTATTATCTGTAAACTAATTAGGGTTTCTCAATTTCCATCGTTAGAAATTTAATGATTTAGAGTTTGAGATGTTATATAACATTACAGATGTATTGATTTTTTAAAACTACGCTGAAGAATGAAGGGATCAAAAAATTATGGACCTTAACACTAGTTAAAATGAACTAAATTTGAGCAGTATTGAGCTTCATATAGAGCTCAAGAATTATATGGTCGTTATGAGTTCAAAAATTTCTTAACAGCTATGGAATCGGTTATACACAGTACTCGTTCACTTTAAACTTCCCACAAGTTAAATATGAACTTGCAAACATTAAAACTGAAATGAAAGCTATTGAAAAAAATCGCTATTTCCGAACTCTTTAAAGGGTCCAACTGGAGATTGGCGGACACATCTCTATTAGACAACACTTTTAGTTCTAGCACCCCCATGCTCTCAAGCGTTCAGCTATACTGAAGAAGAAAAACCTTTTATGAAACATTGGAATTATAAATTAAATAAAACATTACCTCTTGCCGCAGTTGAGAGTTGAGCCATGACCCTTCTGTTTACAAAGGAGCCGCTCAACGCTTTCATTCACATCACTGTTGTTTGAAGTTGACACTATTTTCCACTTTCAATATTTGCTTACAACATAAAAGAAAAACATTTTCTAACTCTTTCTCATCAAAGATGTTCATGCTTTTTTGTTAACGTTTGGCATGTTCTATTTTTAGACAAAGTGTCTCATCACTAAGCTTCGACTCACAAAAAACTCACCAGAAAATTCACGATTCATTATCGTTTTTTTTTTTTAAAACGACAATTTTTTTGAAATACTCGCATGTCAGTAGTTTACCAAATTCGAAAGCTTCACTCATAGAAATTGGTAGCAAAATGTTTGCTGTAAAAACAAAAACCTACTGATGGAAAATGGCAAAGCAACAGCCAACATTTTCAGCTGTTTTAAGATGGATAAAAGTTAAAAATAGCCTAAAAATTCAATAAATACTTTAAAATATTTTAAATTGCATTTAAAATTTCATTTTTAAGTTTTCATTTGTTTTTGGTTTCCTACAATTTGATAAAAAAATGATACGAAAATTTTTGAAAATATTGTACATAATAACTGTCTTTAAGAAGTTCTACAATTCGAAACGGCTCAACTAACAAGTTAAAAGATTATGAATTTGTAATCAATAGACAATGTTTGCTGTTATTAGCGCACCTATTTCCCTGGGCATTTTAGTTCTCCAAAGTAATTAGCACAGTTCGTTTGTGGAATATTTGTCCCATGTAGTTTTTCTACATGGAGAACATTTCCTTACGAAAACTAAAAGTTGTTGTTGTTGTTGTAGCAGTGTGTTGTACACTGAGGCGGCAGCCCTTGCCGATGAAGGACTTCATCGGGTCAATCCGGTACGTACAACCGGCTGCCTTGGGATTGAAAAACTAAAAGTCGCACGCTCCGGTGATTCCCATTAAAATGATCGCATTTCAGACTGTTGATTACTGTACTATCATCTGCAAAAGTAAAGACTCTCATATGATTCGGTGGGAAACGAATCCACAGCCACTGTACTGTATACTGTAGAAAAAGTCTGCTGATAATACCAGGCACTGTCTGCTTACTGTAAGCAGTTTATTTTACTGCTATTACAGCAATAGTTCTGTTGTCATAGCAAAATGTTTGCAATTTCAGACTAGCAGGCTGATAAAAAATCTGTTGTTTGTTCTGAAAATGTCTGCTGCTCCATTTATGAAGATGTTGTTAGGGGAAGAATAAAAAACAATAGAATACATTAAAATAAATAAAGTCGACATGCTAACCTCCAAAATACTAAAACACAAAAAAAAACAAGTAAAAGCGTGCTAAGTTCGGCCGAGACGAATCTTATATACCCTCCACCATGGATCGCATTTGTCGAGTTCTTTTCCCGGCATCTCTTTTTACGCAAACAAATGATATAAGAAAAGATTTGCTCTGCTATTAGAGCGAGCCGGTCCGGTTTGGACCACAATTAAATTTATAGGTTTGAGACCTGTGTAAAATGTCAGCCAATTCGAATCAGAATTGTGGCCTCAAGAAGTAATATAGAGAGATTGATTTATATAGGAGCTGTATCGGGCTATAGACCGATTCAGACCATAATAAAAACGTATGCTAATGGTTATGAGAGAATCCGTCGTACAAAATTTCAGGCAAATCGGATAATAATTGCGACCTCTAGAGGCTCAAGAAGTCAAGATCCCAGATCGGTTTATATGACAGCTATATCAGGTTATGAACCGACTTGTACCTTATTTGACATAGTTGTTGAAAGTAACAATAAAAAAACGTCTTGCAAAATTTCAGCCAAATCGGATAGGAATTGCGCCCTCTAGAAGCTCAAGAAGTCAAGTTTATATGACAGCTATATCAGGTTATGAACCGATTTGAACCATACTTGGCATGGTTGTTGGATATCATAACAAAATACTACGTGCCAAAATTCATTCAAATTGGATAAGAATTGCGCCCTCTAGAGGCTCAAGAAGTCAAGACCCAAGATCGGTTTATATGCCAGCTATATCAGCTTATGAACCGATTTGAACCATACTTGGCACAGTTGTTGGATATCATAAGAAAACACGTCGTGCAAAATTTCATTCCAATCGGATAAGAATTGCGCACTCTAGAGGCTCAAGAAGTCAAGACCCAAGATCGGTTTATATGGCAGCTATATCAGGTTATAAACCGATTTAAACCATACTTGGCACAGTTGTTGGATATCATAACAAAACATGTCGTGCAAAATTGCATTCAAATCGGATAAGAATTGCGCACTCTAGAGGCTCAAGAAGTCAAGACTCAAGATCGATTTATATGGCAGCTATATCAAAACATGGACCGATATGGCCCATTTACAATACCAACCGACCTACACTAATAAGAAGTATTTGTGCAAAATTTCAAGCGGCTAGCTTTACTCCTTCTGAAGTTAGCGTGCTTTCGACAGACAGACGGACGGACGGACAGACATGGCTAGATCGACATAAAATTTCACGACGATCAAGAATATATATACTTTATGGGGTCTCCGACGAATATTTCGAGTAGTTACAATCAGAATGACGAAATTAGTATACCCCCCATCTAATGGTGGAGGGTATAATAAAATAACATGAAATAAAGTACAAAACTAAATAAAATAATAGGAAAAATAAAATAATGTATTCGAAATTCCAATCTCCTTTGGTGAGATGCTAAAATGTTCAGCATCACTGAACAAAAAAGTTTACATTTTCTGTGCCAAACGGTAACTCTCTCACTATGCACATTTTTGACATTTCTGCTGGAGCAAAAACAAGCCAAGCTACTTTAGATAATCAACATTTACTGCAACTCTCCCATGACTTGCTGAAAAACATTTGTTTAGTAAACTTGCTTGATAAAAGACTTTGGATTAATGCTTTAATTGTACCAAGATATTAACATACGACACTGCGCTGACCCAATTACTTGAAGAAAGCACAGACCATGGCAAACCATTGCCCACTCCATGGGAAGAGCCGCAACATCCGTACTTGGGTACCAATATCTTCCCCCAAGGAACCTATTGTACGACCAGGAGTGCCAAAAAGCTACTGAAGCCAAGAATGGGGCATATCGGGTAACCTTATAGTCAGTAGCAACGCGCCAGATGAAAGAAGTATCGGGAGAAAAAGAAAGAGCCAGAATGAAGTCCGAAAATTCTATTAAGGAATTAAACATCAAGGGAGCAGCTCATATCATGGGAGCAGCTTATACCATCGCGGTATAATCGAGGCGACGATAGAAAACCTGGAAGGAAGGGAAAAGGATTCCGATCGGATCTCAGATGAACCTTGAAGTCGAGTGTGAGATACTGCTGCCACCGGCACAGTCTTGAATTGACGGAACCCTAGTATTGACATCTGGAAGATCATGTTACACGGATGGATCAAAGCTAGAGGAACCCAGGGACTGACATCTGTTTTAGACTGCCTGGCCGTAATACGGTCCTCCAGGCGGAGATCCGGGCGATCACGAAATGCGTGAAGTCGTGTGGTGCTAACACGAGGACGTCGAGTATGAACATCTTTACGGACAGTAAAATTGCCATGAGGGCAATAACAACCAGGATGGTAAGGTCACGAACAGTCTTACAGTGTAAGAAGGAGATTTACGCCTTTTCTGAGGATGGGACAATCCACATCGTTTGGGTGCCGGGCCATAACGGAGTAAGGGGAAATGAAAGGGCAGACGATTTGGCGGTGAAGGCCAGAGGATTGCCGTCAATAAACTTGGCTAACCCAAAGCCTTTCGTGTCGACGCAGTCCGAGTTTAGGGAGTGGGCGACGAATGCGCATGCAACATTGCGAAAATTCTATGGGTGGATCCAGATCGTGAGAAGACGAGGCTATTACTAAAAGCAAGTAAGAAGAAGGTCAGTATAGCTATAGGTATCATAACGGGACATATAGGACTACGAGCTCACTTATGCAAAATCGGTGCGGCAAGCTATTGTGTAGGGCATGCGGGGAAGATGCTGAGACGTTGGAGCATTTCCTTGGTCATTGTCCGGCTTTCGCGTCTAGCAGGTGGTGGAGACACAATACCAGACGTGAACCAACTTAGGGGAGGGGTATTGAAAACAATTAAGGATTTTGTAAGAAGCACGGAACTACTAACTTGAAATTTTCGTTTTAGAGGTTACTTTAGAGTTTTTAGAGCGCACAACAAGCCGATTAGTGGCTTAGGTGTATGTCCACAGTGGCATGGGGCGGATTAATATCTGCACCCTCTTTTCAACCTAACCTAACCTAAACATCAAGCCGATGGCATTGGAACAGGCACATACTCCTGAGACTGATACAGACAGTGTGCTAAGGATATTGAAAGAACACTTTTCCCAGCTGCTGGTATCCGATGATGGTGGTCATGGATATATAGTCAGAACGAGGTCTATGTATCATTAACCCGGCTGAAAAACAATAAGAACCGATGGGTTGCCAGCTGAACTATTTAAAACCGGAGGCAACACGCTGATAAGGCGTCTGGCTAGAAGAACGCATACCCGATGATTGGAACTTCAGCATACTATGTCCTGTACACAAGAAAAGATGCCAACTACAGAGCAATAAGTCTCCTCCCCATCGTATACAAGATACTATCGAGCGTACTGTGTAAAAGATTAAAGTCTAAGGTCAACGAAATAATTGGGTCCCATCAGTGTGGCTTAAGACCTGGCAAATCCAAAATACACCAAATATGCACACTGCGCCAAATCTAGGAAAAGACCCGAAGGATTAAGCAAGCAGATAAGGAGCAAAGCCACCTCTCGACATACGAAAATTACACTGTACAAGACACTGATACTACCCGTGCTGTTGTATGGCTCCGAAGCATGGGTACTTTGAGAGAAAAATCCTTCGATAAATATATGGATCCGTCTGCGTTAATGGAGAATAAAGGCGTCGTGTGAACCACGCGCTGTATGGGCAGTATGACGACGATAGCCTAGTTAAACGCATCCAAATACTACGGTTGCGTTGACTAGGTCATGTTAGGGATCCCAAAGTCGACTTTTGACTGATTAGTCGACTTTTTGTATAAAAAAGTAAAAAAAATCTAAGCCGATTTTCAATGATCGGTTTTGAAGTCGAAAAGAAAGCTACACAGAAAAAAATGGTCTACTCTTGTTGCATATATAACTCGTGCCAAAGTTTATGCATATCCAAGCCAAATTGTGGGATTACGTCATTATAAGTGTAAGATTCATCTTAATAGTTTTATGTTTATGGAAGCAACATTTTGGCACAAATGTATGTATGTATAGGAATATATCTTTCACTTCCCCCGAGTAGACTCCAGATTTGAAACCCGCATCTCCTAAAAAGCGTATTTATTGTCCGATTTTGCTTAAGTTTAGAAAACTTTGTTATAATATACTAGGCGTCGTAAGAACCACAAGCTTTATGACGACGATAGAATAGTTAAACCCATCAAAATACAACGTTTGCATTGGCTAGGTCATGTTATCAGAATGGATGAAGAAGCTCTAGTAAAGAAGTCTTTTGAAGGCGATTAAAGATCGATGCGCTTGGGCATCTATTCTATTGTACTATCGGCTAGAGGAATAAATTTTCTCTAATGGCCAATTAAAGTAAAGTACAGTAATATACTCATCCCAGTCCATATTTTGAGGTATCTATCATATAGATCGACCTACAGATTAAACAACTTAAGCCTATTAAATGCGAATATATCGAATATGTTCCATATCGGTCCAACTTTAGGCCACTTTTCTCGGCTTAGCGAAAGTATAATCCATGGACGAGTCGACCAACTTTTGCACCGAATTTAGCGATGGGATTTAGAATAGATAGACTCCGATTTGGGGTAGGCGGTCTTTTTTCATGTTTAATGGTGATAACAATGACACAATTTGGAAAATTCTAGATTTTTGAAAAATGGTCTTTGATAATGCAGGGAAAGTGGAAACTTTTGAAATTTAGTAAAAAATATTAGCCACATTGACTTTAAGACTTTAAGGCGGGGTGGTTAATGCGCCAACTTTAATTGAAAAATTTTCTTAACACCTTCCCTTTATGAAAATACAAAGAAATGATAATACCTTGATGGCAAAAGTTTACAAAAACTTGTAGAAGTATCTTATTTAGAAAATTTTTCGACTTTTTGCAAAGAAAAGCTTGAAAGTCGACATTTGCCACTTTGATGGAAGTCGAAAGGCGACCATAAAGAATACGCAAAAGGGGAAGACCAAAACTCCGATGGAGTGTCCAAGTGGAGAGCGACATCTCGAAACTGGGTGTCAGAGATTGGAGAAGAAGCGCAGAAAATCGAGGCGCTTGGACATCTATTCTAGGTTCGGCCCATTAAAGTAAAGTAAATCGGTAAAACGTGATCAATATTTTAACAGATTTTATAGTTGAAATAGCAGGTTTTGTAAGTTGAAATAACAGGCGGAAATATTTGCTAAAACAGCACCAGAATACTATTTATGAGTGCTGTCTGATAAAAGTTTCACACATGATTAGGGACCTCCTTCTTAATGCTAAGCCCGAATTATATGGACTCTAATTAAAAGTAAAGTACAAGTGTATGAGAGTGAGTCCTATCCTCCATAGAAATGAAAACGTATTCCCAACCAACAATATGGGACTCAAAAAAATAAAATCAAATTAAGTAACAGGAATCACAAACAAAAGTGGAAACAAGAAAGGAAGGCAAACGAAATTGGGAGCTATATCAAATCAAATTATATAAATACAAATGCTCTAAAGTATAATACTCTGTACCACTGTAAGGATGTAGATACTCGCAAAATTCACAATCGCTATTCATTCCATGACGCTGAGTTGGTCCAAATCTTCACGAATTTGTTACCCGCGAAAGCCGGACATTAGCATCGGAAATGCTGCTGTATAGTCGTATTCTATACACACACACACGCTCTCTACTACCGCACCTTAATGTATTCCATAAATGTGCCCGCAGTCCGATGTGTCTCGTAATGACAGCAAAAGCCATACTGATCTTCCTACTCACCGTCCACTATGTCAGACATTAATGGTCAGGCAGCCGGAGACAGAACTCGGTTTCTGGGTCTACAATGTGAGATTTACAGTCCAGTTTTCTCATATAGTTTCGATCCATACATTTGTATGCATATGCACATGCATACATTTGTACCCTCCAAACATTTGGAAGTGAATTTCTCATTCCCTCTCAGAATTTTCACTTTTTAGGTCCTTTTGATAATCGAATTTTAAAATTTTTTTTAGTCCAAGGCCAAGTGGCACGTTTTCTCCCGTACCGAGACACTAATTAGAGTAAAAAATTTATATCGCCTGAGATTGTTTTCAACTTCCTTGAGTGAAGATTTAGTGACTCGCACGATAGAAAATGTTTGCAGGGTGGATATATAAGGGTGTATGCACACATTTACAATTGTACATATTTGCAAATGAGCTACATTTAACACCTTTGATTGCAGGTATTTTAATGCAAAATGTAATATTTTCGTTTAGATGCGAATACCAATTACATACGGGAAATTCAAATTGTCGCGCACGTTTGTTATTGTGTTTGCTGTGACAACACTGCGTTGTACGTGTGTTGATATAAGCCCCAACAAAACAAAAGCAAGCAGCGGTGAGCAACTACAGCTGTACTTGGTCGTACACTACTCTCAATATTCACATTGGGATTCCTAAGATGCGAATGCACAACAGACCTTTCTCCATAATCATAGGGATGATAATTTTGAAACATTGGTTTTTTAATCCCTTTTTCTGCCATTTTTTTTTTAATAAATGCCTACGAACAATCAAAAAAGTAAAAAGTTACTTTTCCATAATCAGTATTAGTTGGTTATATTCATAAAATCATTTTATTATTCCTTAAATACTCCTGTCCTTTATATCTGGATATGTGTATTAGGGCGGGTCAATTTTTGGCTGTTGTTAAAATCATAATCGGCAACAAATTTCAAGTTGTTTTGTTTCTTGGGCAAAACTCGACATTTTTTAAGGCCCAGTATGCACCTCAAGCGAAATTTTCGGTAGCAACCACATGGTGATAAAAAACTATGGATTTGTTAGGCCATTTATCACAATTAAATGTTCTTTAATAGAAACAAATTCATTACGTGACGCAAAAAATTATCAAATCAAGTTTTCTCACATAATATCCAATGCCCTCAATGTCACCCTGCAACTCAAGGTAACCCGAAAATTTAGCTCAGCATATGTCAATGCATTTCTTATGACCACGAAAATTTCATTTGAGATCCATTTCTTACAGATATCCGCAGTGCGAACGTTTTTTCCGTTCAGCTCCCGCTCCGGCAAAATCTTTTTCTCTACGCTCCGCCAATTATCTTATACACACCGTCATAGAACAAGTGGTATATTAATTTGTTCATTACGTTTGTAATATCAATTCGTATTATTTGTATTCTTGATGGCCGTCTACATAGTCATACATATATACCGATCTTCTGATTTACACTCTCAAGCTCATAAAAGGTGCCTTTTTATACACTCCACAATGGAATGAAGGTTTACTTATCTAGTTATTTCGTTTGTAACACTCCGAAATGGTGGTCTGATGAAGGTCGTTGGGGCTGAAAATGGACCATATCGGCTCAGATTTAGATATAAGCTGCATGTGAACCGATCCATCGATATGATTTCCTAGATATGTGCCCTTAGATGGCGCAATTCTTAGCAGATTTGGCTCAATTTTTAAACAAAGATACCGGCCCGACCGAACATAGCATGCTCTTCCTTCTTTTAACTGGCTACAATCGGATGGGCTTATACTACGACGCCTATATAAACCGATCTCACTATTTGACTTCTTGAGTCATTAGAGGGTAGAAATTTTATCCGATTTGGCTGAAATATTGTATAACGGTTTCTTTTATGACCTCCAACATTCTTGTCAAGTATAGTCTGAATTAATCTTTAACCGGATAAAGCTTCCATATAATCCGTTCTCCCTAGTTTACCTCCTTAGGCTCTAGTGGGCGCTATTCTGGCCCGATTTGGTTGAAATTTTGCATTATAATTTCTCCCAGGACCTCTAACATCCATCCCAAATATGGTCTGCGAAACCTAATATTGCTCCCAAATAAACTGATCATCCGACTTTACTTCCTAAGCATATACCGGAGGGAATTCCCAATCAAATTTATAAACAAGTAGTAATAGTAAGGAATCACGCAAAGTCGACCTTTTGATACCCTGCACCGCAGAGGGTACACAGGATAAGTCGTCGAAACTAAAAATTGCTTACATTTCAAATGATGACTTTCGGTTGATAAATGAGCTTACAAAGTCCCTGAAAGTAAAAATCGGGAGATACACATATATGTGAGAGCTATATATCTAAATTTGAACCGATTTCTATGGGATGCAATAGCAATGTCAAAATTCATGAGAGAATTCGTGCCAAATTTTTGTGAAAATCGGTTTACAAACGACAAAATTATTGCAATATTAGTCAAAATAGAAAATTTGAAAACGATCGGATGAAAATTGCGACCTTTACTTTTTGCACAAAAAAGAGACAAACGGACAGCAAGACGGATATAGCTAAATCGTAATTGGAATGCGGTTCAGAGTCGATCCGTATGCTAATAAACAAATGCTCTAGGTTTTCACTTGTTTTGATTTAAAGACGATACCTTTTCAAATTGGTAGAAATCAGGTCTCTATCATGTTTTTGATGACTATTTAAGGAAAGCTAATTTTAAAGTTATCTCACGTTAACTTAATAATCTTAAATTTTGGTTTCAATTTGCCAAAATAACAAGTTCGTAAAGCAGAATCCTTTTGAAGAATTTATCATTATTTGTCTCTTGTTCTTACATTCCATCTTCATCCGACAATGAGACTTACTCGAAACACACTGATGCTATTACATCCGCGTTTCAAAATTCCTATCCAACTGATACTTTGATTATCTTAGGCGATTTTACTATGCCGTCTATTTCTTGCATACGCTCGTCGTATTCTTATAGCTTAATACCAGTTATTACTAGTGGTATTTCTAACGATTTCCTTATTATTTTATTCCCAGAACAAATTCCTCCTAAATGTCCCTCCCCTAGAGAAGAATATTTCTTCGCAAAAACTAATTATACTAAGCTCACATCCCTGCTTTCTGCCACTAATTGGAATAACGTTTTAAGATCTGGTAATGTTGATGAAAATATATCATAATTTTAATGAATTCTACAGGAATGCTTTGATAAGTCAGTCCCTCGAACTATTGTAGATGTTAATTCTGAGCCACCCTGAAATACAAGAAATTTATCGAAACTGAAAAATAAACTGTATAAGAAATTGACTTCTCAAACTATTCATTAGCAAGATCAAAGTACAATAGGGAAAACAAGTTGGATTATCGCAATTACTTGAATGAAATGAAATCGGATTTACAATCCAATCCTAAGTCTTTCTACAAATTTGTCAATTCTAAGCGCCAAACTTTCTT
Organism: Stomoxys calcitrans; assembly: GCF_963082655.1. NCBI lineage: Eukaryota > Metazoa > Arthropoda > Insecta > Diptera > Muscidae > Stomoxys > Stomoxys calcitrans. The sequence continues at coordinate 67,787,793 of NC_081556.1, forward strand.
AAATATCGTTCAGTGTCAGCGGACAGGGTTTTAGACATCATAGTCGGGTGAGCAATGTTTATTCCCATAAACAATGCTCACCCGACTATGACTATCCTTATATAATTAGAAATTCTATTAATATAGACGTTCCTTTAATAGATCAAGACACTATAGAGCAAAATTGAAGATCAATAACATTTACATTTCTTGCTGGTCCGAAAGGCGTCCCGGGTAGCATTTTGAAAAAGTGTGCCGAACAACTTTCCTATCCTTTATTGATACTGTTTAATAATTCACTTAAATCTGGATATCTACCGCAGATATTGAAAAAATCTTTTATTATGCCATTGCTTAAATCTAGCAGTCGTAATGATGCCTGTAATTACAGGCGTATCTCCATACTTAGTGCTATTCCCAAGCTAATGGAGAAGATATTGACTGAATCAGATTCTCATCAGGTTTCCTCATTGCTCTCTTCATGTCAACACGGATTCAGGAAATCACGCTCAACCATAACATGGAATTTACATGCCTAGTCAACGATGCTTTCAGGAGCTGTAGACAGAATGATACCGAATACAAGGATTTTAGTAAAGTGTTCGATAAGTATGATTACACTTTTGATGAAACTAGGTTTATAGAGTTTCAGTTATTCAAGTTAAAATGACTTGCAGCACGTTTACATTGAAATTTTTATGATCTGGATTTAACAAAATCTAAAAAAATCCTGCCCGTTTACACTACGTTTTTAGGGATTTAAGTAACATACACAAGTGTGCATGCGTATACATGAATGTGCATTTTTGTATGGTAAAACCTGCAAAAAAACACAGGATTTAGCACTTAAATCTCGAAAAGGCCATAAATCCAGATTTAGTGGCCAATGTAAACGGACTTATAGTTCATATCGGCGGTAAACAAAATGTGAAATTTGGTAATGCGATCTCTAAAACCATCAATGCTTCCTCCGTTGTTTCCCAAGGTAGCCATTTCGGCCCGATCTAGTTTTGTCTTTTTATTAATGATTTACCGAACACAATAACGTTTACTAATATTTTGATTTTTGCCGATGTTGTAAAAATTTTTAGGTCTTTTAATGACCCAGATGATCAGTAGTATCTCCAGTCCGATCTTGATCTCTTTTAAGAACGGTGCAAAATTAACGTTATGGAACTGAATATTTCCAAATGCAAAATAATCAGTTTTTCAAGACGAAATGATTTTATTAGATATTTTATCGAATTCGATGAGCTTGAATCAGTCGATTCATTTAAAGACCTTGGGCTACTTATGGATCCACGTTCGTAATCATATCTCTATGGTTGGTGGTAAAGCTTACGTCGCCCTTAGATTTATGAAACGTTGGAGCAGAGAATTTAATGATACTTCTGTGACAAAAAATTTAAACACCTCTTTAGTACGTTGCAACCTTGAATACGCATCTATAGTATGGGATCCTTACTATACTCATCACTCTAATCCAATCGAATCTGTTCAAAAGCAATTTCCTTTGTTTTGCCTCCGAGGACGTGGGTGGGATTGGCAGTCTCTACCTTCATATGAGTTTAGACTGGACTTCATCATGACTATTATGACTATCATCCAAGTCAGAATTTCTTTTAAGTAGAATATTTTTCAATGGCCCGATCAGACTTCCAGTAATTTTGAATTATTACGTATAACATATTATTCAAAAAAATTTGCCAACAATGATTCCTTCGTCGTATATGCTATCAATTTAATTAAGTTCTATAACATCATAAATCTATCTGAGAATCGCGACACATTGAAAAGAAATATTATATTATATTGCTATCTAACTGTTTAGATTTTATATCTGTGGACATTTGACAAAACAACTTATGTCGAGATAAGACAATTTTCCAGGATTTTTATTATAAATGCATCTTTTGAAGCCGGTTCTTTCTGTCTTACCAGGGTCTTTCTAACATTTCTGGTGCCAGAGTAATCCATTTGGTCAAATCAACATATCTCCGCTTTTTTTATGAAATTGCATATGACAAAAAAACATAAATCAATTTAGTTTCCCGTTTTTCAAAGATTCGAAATTTTTTTTATGAGTGATTTTGACAAAGCAACATATTTTGATATATTTCCACTTTTTTATTGAACGTCAGTTTCCCGAAAAGCATAATTCGACATAGGATGCACTAATTTCATTTTTGTTGCATAACATAAATTTGACAAAACAACATATTTTATTATTTATAAATTTTTTTCAGAAACGGTTAGGGCTGGAATTTTGAAACCTGGTGAAAAAAAGCTGTTAAATGTCCACAGGTATTATGTTAGATAATTTTGTTATGTTATATAATAAGATTTGTATGTGTAAATGGTAGTCTGTAAGGATAATTGTTACCTATAGACTTAATAAATAAGTTTTGTTTTGAGGATGAAAACCGCTTCCCCCCGACTTCTAAAAATTCCACTCCCGCTCCGGCAAAATAGGCCCGCTCCGCTCCGAAACCCTGGCTTCTGTGTAATACCTCATAGAATTTGTCGTAGATAGTTATTACGGCAACCGCTTGGTGGACGTTTTATGGCCCTTACAAATTGACACACCATCATTTAAAACATTAGTGTGGGTCAATTTATATCGACCGAAATAACGCACTAAACATTTGGCAAAATCTTGATCACGACTAATTGAAAAAAGTTTATCCAAGAATGCATGGGTCCAGCAATCAAAACCAAGCATTCGGTTTTCAAAATAGTCCCAGCTCGAACGAATAGATATAGAATTCTGAAGTTTGGCTTAAATGATAGTCAATGCGCGATAAGAGTAGGATAAATCAACGTTTAGCACCATTTGGAACTTTCCTTATAGACTGCGTTAAAGCCTCAATTTTTGCATACAACAACAGTGCGTCATTGTAAAATTGGTAAACTAAATGAATTGTGAAGATTTTATAGCATTTAGGTCCTAAAAGATTTACTATTTCCTACGTTTCTCATGCAAGACCGAGTCCAAATACAATTTTAGATTGCCAGGAACTAACCCATCTGCAACGACAGCCTCCAGCCTGAATCGCAATTCTGTAGGTACTTTTGATTGCCGAAAGTTAGCTTTTGACTTATATTTTATACCATTTTCAAATCTCATTTATCATCCCTGGTTTCTGATATCCTCTCTCCGGGTTTGTTAATTCATTGAGTGAAATAACACACCACAAATAAGTTCGTATGAACAAATCGTCTTATGCAAGCATACTCGCACATAGGTATGCACAAACGTATGAATGCACATATGTACATTCATATTGTTTATTAGATTAACAAATAAAATTGTTATTTTGCAAATCAAGCGAACCTATTGGTTGGCCCTGTGACGAGCCCCAGTGTGCCATTGTTTGCGCGCGTTATGTTGTATGGGTGTATCTTTGCACGCGTACATATGTCGGTGTGCTGGTGTGTGGGATTATCAACGGACCGTAGCAAATAGACGCCATTTTTATGGGAATGCAGAAACTAATGGATAAACCTTTGCAATGAAATGGAATAAAATATTATAGGTACACAGTTACAACTTATGAACGTTTTCGCAAACTTTGTTGTAGTTTTTGAACATTTTGAATATCACCAACTTGAGCGAGCTATTGCTGAGAGTGGTGGCACATACGCGAGAGTGATGTGTCGAAAGCGTCTGTATCAACTTTGAGGAAAGGAACTCACATCTACGCGAGTCGGAAATCATAAAATTATTGCTTTGTCGCTCGTAAAGATACGTCGCAGTCGTCGCTAGCACACATTCACCTAACACACCAGTTGATTGTACGAACCCGGCCGAACATTAATTTCATTTGCGGGCGGGAGCCTTGGCACTTGCCAATGTCTTGCCGTAGTAGTGGATGTAGAATTAGTATTCATTTGTTTCCTTGTAGTGTTGGTTGCGATATTCCACCAGAGAGACGCATAAAACACCAGACATTGCAAGCATGATTGACTGTCTGACAAAGACTGACTGCCCAATCCAAAATCGAACAAATATCCGAGCTTTTGTATTACAAAGTCCGTTCATTTGTCGTGTTAAAAAAAAAAACAGCACCTTAGTAGTTTTCTCGTGCACTCAACGAAATTTGTTACTCAAAAGGGCAAAATAAAATTTGGTGAAACAACAGTTTAGGAATATGCTACACTCGTAGAAAACAAAGTCTGCTGAATATTAGTAGTTAATTTTACTGCTATTTTAGCAGTACTTCGGCTATTACAACAGTAGTTCTTAAATTTCAGAGCAGCAGGTTGACTGCTGGAAATTCTGTTGATTGCTGAAAATGACTGCTGCTTAATTATGAAGGGTATATTAGAAGAAAGAATAAAGTACATATGTAAACGTGTGCCTCAGTGAATGTTTATAATCACCACTGAATGTATACTTTCCATAATCGTTTTACTTTAAAATTAGAAACAAAAGGCCATGACTGTCATGTAGACATTAGTAGACCAATAGCACAAAATGCCATCGAGCTCAGCCACATTTCGAAATGTATACCGATGGATGTATCAGGTAGCTTTCTTACAGTAATGTTCCTCCAAATAAAATCATCTCTTGAGAACCTGTCTGATTTAGCGGATGTGGACTTTCGCAAGTTCAAGTGCTTTTTAAAGCGATCCAACAAAATTTAAAAAAAAAAAATGACAAACGTAATCAACACAAGTAACAGGCAAACATTAAATATAGCATACAATTTTTTTCAGCAGTTATTTGTACTTAGAAAAACAGATTTTGGTTGCTGATTTAGCTGACCGAAGTGTTTGCTAATTTAGCAGCCCTGTGTTTGCTGAAACAGCAGTAATGTCTGCTTTCCCATTTTCAGCAGAAAAAACTGCTGGTTTAGCAAAGATTTTTGCTGTTATGAATAACAAATTTGGTTGAGTGTAAAGTAGCGAAAACAATTTTATGCAAAACCGGAAAATAATATTATTCTGCTAATGAATCTCTACCCGTCTCAACCTTATGCTGCCCAACTGTTTTAGGGTATCCTAGAAAATTTCAAACATATCGCTGATGTACTTGAAGGCTGACGTAACTCAAAAATGCATTTTTCGAGGTTAGTTTTTTTTATATAATATCCCTATCATGTCAGTTAAAATATAAACATTTTAACATAGATTTGTTTTATTTACCCATTAAACGGATTTTCCCTCTTATTTTGTATGGAGAAAAATGCTTACAAACATCATGGTTCTCGTTTTAGCAAAATTATGCTGCATTCCCCTTTTTTCTTTTACTTTTTTACTAACAACATTCTCTAAATAACCATTTCAGAGCTGGTGAAGCAACTGACTAGTCTGTTGTTACAAAAAGTTACAAAAATTTTGATATAACAGCAAAAATACTGTCACAAGGGGCAGTGAAATCTGCAAACAGTGTGAGCAGGATTTTTCTGCGTCCGATCCAGTGTAGCGCTTGTACACAAAGAGAAATAAGTTTGCTGCCATAAGCAAACACGGTCTGCTGATTTGATTTTTTTTTTGCTTTTGAAGCAAACATTACCAATTTTTTGAACTTCTAAACGAGAGTCCTTTAGCCGTGAATTTTTAGTTTAAAGGCATAAATATGAGTTGAACAGCTATTTTGGCTGCTGTTATTTGAAATCTAAAAAAAAACTATCAGACGATTGAAAATTGGACAAAATTGTACCCATAATACAGTTGAACTTCGATTATCCGGTTCGCTCAGGAACGAGCTTTAGCACGGAAAATCAAAAACACAGTTAATACATTTTTATTGATTTCTGTTAAGACCATACAGAGTTTCGTTGATTTAAATGTAAAAACTCGTGGTGTTATATTGTTCCAATATATAGCAGCTGTCCACAAAGCTATCTTGATATTCAAAGACTTGCCGAAGTATGATGTCTGAAGCCAAACGTTGTTGGACGATTAATTTATGGTATTTGAAGCTTTGGAATGCCCCTTGAACCGAAGGCTGAATAAAGCATGTGCAATTCGGTGGAAGAAATGTTACTGTAACTCTTTCAGATATCAGAACGTTTACATCTGGGTATGCTATCACCTATCTAGAAGTAAAAGCATTTTACACTTCCCATAGAAGTCGCGTTCAGTTTGTTTGCCTACATCATATTTTACCGATAACAAACCAGCGGACTGTGACTTTTTATTAGTTCTAATTTTTCCTGAATTGAAAGTATCATACTTGCTATCTTCCCCTTTTGTTGTTGGAGCCATTAACTCAACTTTAACTCGAAATAAAAAGGGGAATGTGGTGCACAAACCAAAAGCACAGCTAGCCGGTTAACAGAGGATAATCGAGGTAAAAGTGTATTTAAAGACCAATTGCTGTCAAAATTATTAGACTAAGATTAGGTTTTTGTTGTATAACTCATGACCAGGTCGTTTACAATTTAGATAAATATTGTCCGTTCTGTAGGTCTTGTACTTTTAATGTGTCCACAAATCAAAATATTTGTCAAACAAAAATTTAATAGAGGTTCTTAATGATATCAATGTCTCTTGAAGACAAATTAGACTTCATTAATTTTCTTAAATCATGCTACCTCTATAACCAAATTTAATTTTTTTAAATACTCATTAAATTTGCATTTACATTTCCTATTATATAACGCAATTCAACTTAAAAATGTTTAAATTGTTTATGAAATTTTTAGGGTACTCTAAATTTATTTCATCTGAGAACAGCAGAAAATGTTTGCTGTCTTAGCAAACAATTACTGCTGTCTTATTTTCACCAGATTTTCTGCTGTTACAGAAAAAAATGCTGCTTTTACTAAAAAATTTCGCTGAGTGTTAATATTTTGCAAACACATTTACAGTTAACAGTGTTTTAATAGCAAACAGAAGAATAAATTTTGCCGTTACAAGTCTCTGTCATTTCTCCCTCCCTTTTACTTATTTTCATTGACCATCCTTTGAGTCTGAATTCGAATTCGATCTGCTCATTTGCGAATGATAGTTTCCTCTATCATTCATTTGCTTTAGACCATAGGCGGAGTCTTCAAGAAATTAAGGACAAGAGGCGGATTATGAATGATACACCCGGTCTGGACTTGCTGGCCATTTCGTAGTGAGGTCGATTGAATGGAGTAGATTTTAATACGTAAGACCCAATGCAATATGTTGTAACACAAACGATTTACTGAACCTTTAGATCGCTCTTATCTTTCGATGGCATAGATGGTCTAGGAATGAGGATACAACAGGTATTACGTTGGTCAAAGCATATACTCGTATTCGAAGTTTCGAATGAAGCATTCCAGTGGTTGGGCTTTCTTAAGCGATGCAAAAATTTTACTTCCTCTGAACTCGTCTAACATGGAATATAACTCCTTTTTATGGGCGGGGGCTATAAAGTCATCCTTGCAGCTACTTGACCAAGTTCAGAGGAGAGCGATGGTGTTAATAGACGGCGGTGGGATATCCGACTCTTTAGTTGCCCTTGAGCACCCACGGAATGTGGCCAGCCTTTTGCTGTTCTATCGCTACTTTTATAAGGTGTTTGTTTCGCAAAGATATTTATACTTATCCCTGGGGGCTCGCCAGAGACACTTTATTTTCTTGGAACGCTCATCAGTTTCTGATCGATTGGCCAGTTTAACAAAACATGTATTACCACGGAATAGTACGAATGGGAATTCAACTTCCGGCAAATGTCTTTCCCATTACTACCACCTTCAGAAGTTTAAAACAAATTTGAATGGAATAAACCCCATGCCGTCGCACCCACCGTTCCAACTCCCGAAAAAAATTTTGTAAAGAGTATCAATTTAAGTTTATAAGAAGCTAAATCGAAAACATGCTTTTAATCTTTACTGTTACCGATCATAACAATACATGGGGAGTTGTATTTCAATGACATCGCTTAAGAATCGCACCCTCTACACAAGCTAGGTTTTAAGCCCTTATATCGGTATGGGCGATGTTCAACAATTCCAGTCGACGTTCAATTGGCAGAAGGATATCACTTAATCAATTTCAGATGTCATGACGGTTAAGGCGAAATGCGATCTCAGATCAATATTTCTTTGTGCTCGAAAAGGCACAACGATGTTGGTATAACTTTCATGCTAGGCTGAAGGATATAAAACTACATTTTCAGCATAAATAAGTTTCTTTTCAACACATAGTTGCCTGACTGCTGCACAGCTTATCCAACAACGGCGATGTTGATGGGAAAATAACCAATAAATTATGAATTAACTAAAGATGCTCAAGACAGTTTTCAATTTGCATTCATGCACTGTGGCAAATTCGAAGCGAATTCGATTGACTGTTAGATACAACCAACTTACAAACAACCAGTCGGCTTACGGTCTGCAAACAAATGACGAATATTAAGTTGCGGTTGTCGTTTAGACTCAAACTCTTCACCACACCCGAAACATTTCATTGGTCCCATACGAAAGGCAACAACGCCCAGCTCATTGTGGTGGGCAAATGTTCTCTCTTCCCGCTTCACGTTGCCCCGACCCGGAATCGCAAAGACAATCTGTTTCTAAACGTTGTGGGATTGGCGCTCTTTGTTGGGGTTGGCATTCGTCGTCATGGATTTGGTTCAATGGTTCGCGGTTCGTTCCATCTTCAAATGTTCAATGTTGCTATTCTATTGTCCTCACTTTTCTTATTCTTGTTGTAGTCGTCATAGTTGTTGCTGTTAGACGATAAAGGTCTGTTTAAAAACCAATTTCACTGTGGTTTCGTAGAAACCCCAATGACAATGGCAACGACTACGGCTCCACACAATGGATTCCATAATTTCCTCCATTATCATTATGGCCCCCAAAAGAAATGAACTGTTGCAATAAAATTGAAAAGCCATAACGAAGAGCATTTAAACATATGCAAATGCGCATTCACACACACACACATATAAGGTGTACGTCGCAACACAGAAGAGGGAAAACGTGGAAATGAATGTGCAAATGTCATCAACCTAAACCGTGTTTCATACTTACTGTGTTCTTAGGGTAAAGGCAGCACTTGTTATGCTCGACGGCAAATGCAGGCCCTTAATAATTTCTTGCCATAACTTCTTGTTGATGACATCGACCAGACCTCCGCGCGCAATCACCAGGTTGTACAGCTCGTACAGATCCAATACGGATTTGGCCATAATTGGCAGTCGATTGATGGGTGTGCCTGAAAATAAATTAAAAAAAAAAAACATTCTGCCATTAGGAAAATGTCGAGAAGAAAAAAAAACAAGTAACGCGCAACGTTAGACATCATTTACAAAAATTCACCAATGCATTGATCTGAACTCTCTTTAGACAATGAGATTCCCAACTGTACAGGTTTATTGTCAATATGTCGGACGCCAAATCAGAAATATGCTGTCAATTAATTGCACAAAATGGAGATTAATTCGAACTCTTGCATTCAGATATTTGTAAACCACAACCTTAAGGCTGGTAGTATGTTTGCTTTACGCGGCACTTTTGTGTGATTATTTTTTTATACAATCTTGCGGATTTTATTCAGTAAGACATTCTCTTATTACTTATTAAGAAAATGTTTGTACTTATGACGCCTTCTTTGTCATTTAATAAATGTACCAAATATGGTTCGAATCGGTATTAAACTCGATATTGCTCCCATAGAAACCAACCCCTGATTTTACTTCTTGAACCTCTAGAGGACGTAATTCGTATACGATTTTTACTGTGATTTTAAAAACCCTCACTGCTATACATACGACCTTTGAGAGTCCCGGCTATCTAATGGGATTTATTCAACCGGAAACCGGATATTGATCATAACTAGAAACGTCAAGTGATCCCATATTTTAAAAAGGTGGAACTTAAAAAATGTAGGGACAACAGTTTTATTTGGGGTACAGATGGCCCACCAAAAAATGTCAGACTCCTGAACAGATCCAGAGACGAGATAGGGAGAGGAAGAAATGAAAGAAGATTGTGTGGAGCCAGTTATCCAGACCGGAGATAAACTGCCAACTCAAGATGGAAAGTAAGTCTCCTTATCATCGTCGTCGAAGCAGCTTTTGGAGTATTCATCATGCTGAATGCCCATGTGCCCTTGCAATAGCGCTCTCTTATCAAAAACCAGCAGTTTCTTCTTCCCTGGCAGTTCCGCAACCATGGGCAGGACTAGGCACTTGCCATCCCCTCAATTATGTTCAATAGTTCGACAAATGAGAGGCACGGTTGCCAGATTTTTTTTGAGAGATATTTCCAAAATTCCAAATGAATTTCCCCCAAAAAATCTGCAATTAAAATATTTTCCCCTAAAGAAAATACTCACTGATTAAAGTGTTGGTTTATAACATTTACATTTTAACTTTTAATTTTGTCATTGTTATTAGTAAACAAGCAAAAAGGCATTAAGTTCGGCGGGCCGAACTTTGTATACCCACCACCTAGGATATATATTTTTAAGACCTTTCGTCATAATAGAGTGAAAAATGCATCATTTATACACCCAAAGCAGCTTAATCTAAATATAGTCCGATCTCTACCATTTTCTAGATGGCTATGTAAGGGTCTAATACAACTCATTGTACATTAATTGGTTAAAAATGCTTCTCTTATGGGTCTAATAACTTAAATCGATAGATCGGTATATGTATCTGATCTGAACCATATTGAACACGAATGTCGAGACCCCTTACACAGCCCACTATATCAAATTTCAGCAAACTCGAGTAAGAAACGTGCTTTTATTGTCCCTAGAACATAAATCGGGAGATCGGTACATATGGTAGCTATATCCAAATATAGGCAGATCTTGAATATACTGTGTACGAATGTTGAGGGGCCTAACACAACTCATCATGCCTAATATCAGCAAAATCGGTTAATAAATTCACTTTTTATGGGTTTAAAACCTTAAATCGGGAGATCGGTGTATATGGCAACTATATCCAAATCTGGACCGACCTGGGTCTTATTGAACAGTTATGCTGAGAAGCCTAATACAACTTGCTATACCGAATTTCTGCGACATTGGACAAAAAATGCGCCCTTTTATGGACCCAAGATCTTAAATCGAGAGATCGGTCTATATGATAGCTACATCCAAATCTGGACTGATCTGGGTCGTATTGAACAAGAATGTTGAGAGATATAACACAACACACTGTCTCAAATTTCAGCTAAATTGGATAATAAATGTAGCTTAATAGGGCCTAAGTCCTTAAATCGGTAGATTGGTCTAAATGACGGCTACATCAAGATATAGTCCAATTAAACTAATCTTCGAACTTAACCTGCCTATGGAAAAAAACAAGAATCTGTGCAAAGTTTCAGCTCAATATCTCTTTTTTTAAAGACTGTACCGTGATTTCAACAGACAGAGGAACGATATATATATACTTTATAGGGTCGGAAACGGATATTTCGATGTGTTGCAAACGGAATGACAAAATTAATATAACCCTATCCTTCGATGGTGGGTATAAAAGCACTGCGTCAATCCGTCAAATCAAGAAATAATTTTATGCGGTTTATATGAGAGCTATATTAATTTATAAACCGATTTGGACCATACTTGGCACGATGGTTAGAAGTCTTAACAGAACGTTAAGTGCATTCCAGCTCAATCGGGTCAAGTCGAGAGACCACTTTATATGGAAGCTATATCCAGATCTGTACACAAATGGCCGATTTGCAAGTTGTCCAAAACTTCAAGGAGATAGCTTCATTCCTTCGAACGCCATCGTGGTTTCTATAAACGGGACGGACATGGCTAGAATTTCCAGCTTTAGTACGGTAGTCTAAGGCTTATGTCTATCATATTCATACACACAATTACAATACAATTTCTCATCTCGGGATATGCGTTTCTACAGTAAACACCATTGTAAGTGAACATGCTTTCTTTTAAATAACAAATAATCCAAAGGTATTAGCCAGCACTAAACATAAGGAAAATTCGTATACGCAAGAAAATAAATTTGAAAGCTATGCTGATGGAATTTCTCCTAAAAAAATCCAAAATGTTTACTTTTTTCCCCATCACAATCCCCCTACCCCAAATAAGAAAAAATTTTCCCCGATCACGAAAAAAAATCTCCTGTTTGGGAAATTTCCCCTAGTCTGGCAACACTGATGAGGGGTTAGTAAAGAGATTTTATGTTGGTTTTGTGTCTATCACCCAAAGCAATTTTGCCAATTGAAAATTGCATTATAATTCTATTCATTGAAGACCTTGCTTGGACGCAACACAAACTAATTGAAATTGAACTGATATGAGTTTTCTTCCGCAATAGATTAATACCGGTATTCACGAAACTTAATGAAGCTTTAAAGTAGATTTATTTGACAGTTCTATAAAGGAAATCTCTCAAACAAACCTAAAATATTTTTCTTTGACATTATCTGAAGACGAAATTTTATTCAAGAGCAAACAATGGGGCCAAAAAGTTAAGTTTTCTTTTTTTTTGCAAACATTTATTTATTTTACAATTGTTGGTAAGAGCTGTTTCATAATAGAATGTTATTTCGTTAATGGCACTATGCAAAAAAACATTAGAAATTTGATATTTTTCGGGTAAATTTTGGGCAAAATGAAATTGATCCAAATGCAACCATATGACTATGCCTAAAGTTGTCAATGTTTACAGAAAGGTCATATGCGATATCGATTAATAGTTTATTGAATTCTTTTATAAATCTAATCGTTGACCGACTATCTTACATCCGAAGGACATCGTGGTTCTCGGATTAGCTGTTCTGTCTATAATGTTCAGTAATCCCCCCACCTCACTTGAAATTCACACCACTCATTGATGTGAAAGAAATTTCCTTGCAGTGTTTTAAAGCCTTATTATTGAGAAAATTATCATTTGCAATCGTTGAACGATGCTTAGGTAAGGTTAGGTTTTGTGGCAGTCTCACTAAGACGTTTTCGTCCATTGTGATACCACAGGAAAAAGTTTCTACCGTTGGACCATCTAGATCGCTTCAAAAAGCCCAACAACTTGCGAATGCTCGCATCCGCTAAATCAGAGAAGTTCTCAAAGTGATGAGAACCTAGAGTAGAACTACTTCTGACTGCCAGTGCGGGACACATACTCAGCAGATGTTTTATAGTCTATTTTTACTCGACGTCCTCACAGCTTCTGCAAAAGTCGTTACTTGCACCCTTAGTCTGGCAGAATGTTTTCCGCTCAATCAGTCACCTGTCATGATGAATACAATGACTGAGATGTATGTTCTACACAGCAACAGCAATGCAGTGGATCTCTTCAAGTCTAGACCTCTGCAAGCCTTTCTTTTGTTTAGCCGAGAAACCACTTCTACAGTATTTCCTCCAAGGCTGAAACTAATATAACGATGATCAGAAAAGCTGTAGTGATTCAACACTTTCCGATGATATTTTCCGATACAAAGGTTACGTCCAGTACCTACTGTTTGTTCCTAGTAAAAGCTCGGTTTATTCTTTTTCAAGCAGCACCATAAAGCTTGATCGCGGTATCTCTGTGCATCGTCTGCCATATGTAGGGAAGCCAGCCAGTAATGAGAATTGTTTATTTCAAGGGTGGCTACAATTGAATAAACAGTTCTTAGCGACGGAAGAAGAAAAACCTTTAGACTCTCTAGGGAAGAATACGGGCTCTGTGTCTCCCATTCCCCGTATCCTTGTGTAGTTTAAATCCAGCAATTCTTAGTCCACGAACCATTCCACCACTCACCCATGATTCCTGGAAAGGAACAACGTCAAATCCAACTGCCATCAGAAGGACTTTTAGTGCCGCCGAAGCGTTGAATGATGATACTTATTATTTTTTAAAGCGGATCTTCATTTGCAACGTATTAGAATAAAAGTTGTATATGACTTTAAACAGCAATCTGGCAAAGCGATTCAATTTCGATGGCTCCGTATAGTTACGCGGACAATTGTTTTCACAGATTTTTTTTTATGAATATTTGCTTTTAAAAGTTACAAGCAAGATTTTGAATTTACCGCCAACTGATTTAACAAATGATTCAAAAATTTATTTGTAGCATCGTTTGTGAACAGAAAGTTTTACGTTTTTATTTTAGAGAAATTCTTAGCTCCATAGGTAATTTTTAACGTCCTTAGTTTGTGCAATTAGAAAAAAATGTGGGTCTCATGCGAAGTATTACAAAAGAGTATCACATTGAAATAAGAAAAACCACATTTTGTAAATTAATTTCTTTCTGCCTAATCGGAGATATTCTTTTTTTCACACGATGCACAGATAATATTTCAAGAACCTATAAGAAGAAAAAAACTAACTTCAACCACAATTTTTGTTTTGTTTTTTTAGCTCAATGGCATAATGGTAAACGCAAGGCGTGTGGCGTGCGGTGTACGGAGTACGGCTTTCGAGACAAAATCGCCCTGAAGTGAACATTTATAAGCATCTGAAAAAGATTTATTAGATTTTAGACAAAAACCAAGGAAGAGATAATCGAATGGGAGTTTTATTTCAATCGTTTATCACTTCTACGTGTACGTCGGATAGCAGTTATCGACCAAAAGCCAATGTTAATTGTTAGTGTTTATAGACGAAACCCTTGCTGTAATTTATCAATTTATCCATCTACCCATTTAATAGAAATGATTTTTTAATGATCCGTAAGTAGTGATCTTTAAACACCCCCACCCAAAACGATTTGTAATAAAAATCTAATTTGTAGTTCCATAATGATCTTTGGCTGGTGGTGCCTTTGTTTGGTCTACTATGCTGTTAGCCGGTGTGCTCGAGTTTTTATTGATTTCCATCGTCATCTCCTATTCCTTTTATAATTTTAGTGTTGCACATTCATGAGTCTGGTGTTTTGTTGGCTGTGTGTGTGTGTTTTTTTTTTGCCATCATTTGTATGATCTCCTCAGTTGGACGGTTGGAACAGCATTGCCCCCTTAAGGTATCAATCAAAATATGCGCCCGACAATTCTGGCACAGGCCAAAACAAAACGTATGCAAGTGAAGACGAGCAGTAGATTGAGGGCGCAACGAACGAAAACGGCCCTGGTGATGGACACAATGATTATGGAGTGTGACTGCGGACAGAAAAAGCAAAAACATTCACTAAAAGCAGGCCAAAGAACTTAATCGAAATATACACTTTTTATGAGACCAAAGAATGTTCATTGCACCCTCGCAACAGATACAGTGAGAAGTCTGGCCAAATGTAATTAGGGAAGAGTTTCAGGGGATCCGTCGCCGTGTGGATATCAAACGGGCAAGGAAAAAGTTTGTTGCCAACTCACTTCAATGGCCTCGCTAGTGCTCAAAATTATATGAATTTATATTTTGTTAAGCCACTAATGAAGTTGAGTTGAATATTCTACCACCCCACAGTGTCGTTAGTTCATAGTAAAATTGGTCAAAAATAGAAGGAGTTAACGTAAGTGGATGAAACTTGGCACAGATATTTACCTTCACCACTGATATGGTACAGGGTATTATAACTGAGTGCAATTGTTTGTAACAACCAGAAGGAAGATAAGTATAGCGATCCGTCTGTAATTTGTTTACAAAGAACAGGTAGCAATTTTCTTCCGATAGTCTTCAAATTTGGAACGGACATCATTTCTGGCCTAGATTTCGAACATTATGAAGTTTTTTTTTTTTACTTTTTTTTGTTACTATGTAATGTTTCGCCTCAACATATCAAACTGTAGCCAAATGTAATGTTTAATGTGTAATGTTTATGTTAACCCTTTAGCAACTTCGCCTAAGGTAAAAGTTCCTTTCTTTAGTTGTAAAACCATTAACTCTTTAATGGCAAAAGTGTTTCGATAGCCGCAAACGATTATTGGTTTAGCGGACCAATATTTATTCTCGTGCGCCTAGAGATAGGGAGAAGGCGAGTTTTTAAACGTATAGTTTAGTGATGGATAAAAAGTGGTAGGCGGTTGGTAAACTTGGAAATTGACAATTTTTAAAGTTTCGCCATAGTTACGTCCAATGACAAAAACCATTAAAGCAACATGGAAGTCTTTTAATATAATTGCGTATTATAACATCGAAATGTGATCTGAAAGATTTTGATGGAAAAAATTGAGTTAGCATTATGTTACAATATAAAAATGAACTTGGCATCCTTTTCAATATGCACAATATATTTTAAAATTAGAAAGATTGTACATATACATAAGCATGACGGTAAATTAATTTAACAGTACAGAAAATCCAGTTGAAACCCCAAATAACAATTTATATATCAAGAATGAAAGGTCTTGTCAGTGTAAAAAAACTGTATTTGCCACGTATTCTTGCAAGAATTTATCGCAAAAAACATGTACTTTTAATTAAAAGTTTTTCAGTCAAGAAGTTTACTTGGTGAAAATTTCTTTTATGTGAAACGACTTATTTTTTTGCGTGTATATGTGCCGATTTTGATAAAATTTTGTTAAGATAAAAAATTTAGCTCCATACATATTTTCGTCCGATTAAGACTAATATTGCAATAATTTGGTCAGTTCTCACTAAGGCTTCTCTTACGACTCTTCCGATCACTGGTAAATTTCATAGAAATCTGTTTAGATTTAGATACAGCTCCAATATATATGTTTCTCCCGATTTTCAATTTTAATGCCTTTGCTAACGCATTTATCAACCGATCTTTTCATAATATGCCACCACGATTTCTTCTATGACTTCTACAACATGTTAGAGTTTTGGTCGTAATTATACATTTCAAGTTTAAGCAAATTTTTGTATCCAAATCGGATAGGTTTTCTATGTAACTGCTAAAAGCCGATCTCCCGATCAATGGTTTTGGCCTTCAAAAGACCAATTTTTCAGCTGACTATGCTGAAACTTGGATCTGTACATTAAACCTTTCAAAGCTTGTGCCGAATCGAACCATGCTTAGATGTAGCTGCCGTATAGACCGACCTTTCGATTTGGGGTCTTAGGACCATAAAATACATATTTGTCATCCGATTTCGCTGATCTTTGGAACGGAAACTTATTGAAGTCCTCTCTCCAAGCAATCTATGAATCCAATCTGGTCCTATTTTCGTGTAGCCTTTAGAGCTCTCTAGACCATTTTTACTTTATATCTGGTTCGTAAATTGTTCTTCTAAAAAATAAAAAAAAATTAGGGCAAACGTTTTTGAGCATTGTTTTAATGATCCACTTAAGTTGGGATTCACTTCCAGGAGTTCGTCTTACTAAGTATTTCAGTTTAAAGTAACTGTAAATTCCAAATGATCAAATTTTACATTAAAAAAAAACATACTGTCACATTATTTACATCCCAAACTTATCAACTGCAGACTTTCATACAGACGGTTACTCTACATATTAAAAATTTTGAGATCAGTTGCAGCTTTTATTGATCGTCATTAAACAATGAAAAAGGCATTGGCAAAAAAAACATTGGATTTGAACCCACATACACAAGGCCGAAAGTAGAACAGATGTTCAAGCTCCTCGATTTTGTGCGCTTCTTTTCCAATCTCTGACACCCAGATTCTACTTCATATATTCAAACCAAAATTCACCTTTCCACGAAATGGAATGTCCTCAATCAAATTGCA
Organism: Stomoxys calcitrans; assembly: GCF_963082655.1. Lineage (NCBI taxonomy): Eukaryota > Metazoa > Arthropoda > Insecta > Diptera > Muscidae > Stomoxys > Stomoxys calcitrans. Next base: position 67,805,253 of record NC_081556.1, read on the forward strand.
TCCAAAAACTTACATGGCGAATATGTTGACTTTCGCCATTTTTGGCGACGGTCGTGACACTGTGCACACCCTCCTCCGGTAGACGGTGGACATGACCATGTTATTTAATCACCTCGTTTTGACCCCAAAACATACGTATCTATGAACCAACCATCCCCAACGAGCTGATGAAAATCATTGAAATTCGATCTACTGCATTCGTCCACGGATAGGGGGCTAGCATTTCTGGGTATACACTTAGGTTTGCACTCCTCCTCTTACATCTTACATACAGAACGAGTGTAGGAAGTTTGAGGTGTTGGTTCAACAGTCGGTGGTGGTATATTCGAATTGTGTGTTTTGCTCCTTTGGGTGGATGGACGGATGTACATGTGTATGGATGGATATATGAGTGTGCACACATTAATGTGTCATTTCAATCAACATTTGACTAAACGGCCGTCGTCATCATTATCACCCAGCAGCTCCCGCACAGGCACTCTGCAGTCAACAAGATGTGAAACATATGTTTTATAGCAGCATTCCCAAATATGATAGATGTATATTCCTGCGTGCAGATACTTTCTCAGTTTTCGTTGATATTTGATTCATTCGAAATTGGTCGGGAATTGGAAGCAGCACCTCCAAAGCATACTGTAGCTATGGTTTGCTAGCTTTTGATGGTTCGCCATAGATGTGGATGTGACCGTCAAGCCGTAATGACATGTTTGGTGTCATTGGAATGCATTTGATCGAAATGTCAAGATGACATTTTGATAGGTGTAAATAATTGTTTAGGAGCATCATATCCATGGGGTATATTTCAGGGCGACTATCGCATCGGCACCCCAGAAAATTGTGACTGCAATTCGGAGACTTAATTTTCAGCCAAAACAACAGCATCAACCATAAATGCAGTTCTTGGCATTGAGTTCATTTATGTAATGGCCATTCCTATTAGGAAAATCTTCGCCGAATGCATCAAATGTCATAAAGCATTAACAAATTTTAATTTGAAAACATTTCGAAATAAACTTTTATGATGTGACACATTGTGACACATCAACTGATGGATACAGTATTGAACGTCACTCGCTTGCCTGCAATTCTTAAAATCATGGGGAAAACATGAATGAAACTGCAGCCACAGCTAAGGACAATAAGAGAGCAGGAGCGTCTCGTGTGTGTGTATGAAATGTCATTTTAATTATTCCGTTTTTTTTTCTGTGAATCACATCACATGAAATTCTCCGCACCGTGGAAAGAAAAGTTTGTACATGTTTAATGAATCAAATCTTGGTGTTACAAAGTTTTTAGACTTCTTAGCTTTCGGAGTAAGGATTTTGTTTTGCTTACTTTACTTTAATTTACTATGACAGAATATTTGTCCAAACAGCCGAACTTGGAATAGATTTCTAAGCACCTCGATCTTCTGCGACCCTCCTCCAATCTCTGAAACCAAGTTTCGAGATGTCTTTTACCACTTGATCCTTCCATCGGAGTTATGGTCGTCCCGGTTAACGTGTGCCACAGGGAGCTTCTTCAATCATTCTAACAACATGACACAGCCAACGGAACAGTTGTATTTTGTTACGTTTAACTGTGGTAACGTCGTCATACAGCTCATACAGTTCGCGTTTCATACAACGCCGATATCATCAATATAAACTTGCCAATACATCTTAAGGAAAATCTTTCTCTCAAACACTCCAAGTACTGCCTCGATTGACTCGCGAGAAATTCACGAATCACAAGAAAATCACAACTACCGGTTTATAGTTATACGGAATTTAATTCAGTATAAAAATAGAACCAAAAATAAAACTTTTGGAAAATTTTTGGGAATTTTTTTTCTTTTTTTTCTTTTATTAACATATTAAACGTTAGCCATAAACGAAGCGTTATTGAACGTAACTAACTTTGTTTATTTTAAGCCCTTTAAAAACTTCGCCTACGATAAATGGACGAATCTTTTGTTGTACAGCAAAAAACTGTTTTACGGCAAAAGTGTTTCAAGAGCCGCAATGATTTTACGTTTGCCGGACCAATAACTGGCTACCTGTCATAAAGCCCAAGGGTCGTAAGGCCTAAAATCAATTTTGGGCGTTAATACCGCCCATTGGTCGTTGTGACCGCCCATATAGTAGTCATAAGGAGGACACACAAATCGGAACACAACGTCCATTTTTTAAGCAGTCTTAACCTCCAAAGCAAGGCAAAAAAAATTATATAATAATAAATAATAGTAAGTTGGGAAAATTTAGTTTTATTTGGGATTTACTACGTCGATATAGTTCGGAGATTGTTTAATTATGAAATAATTCCCGAATAAAGAAATGAAACAACTCCAAAAACGAATTTTTAGGGAGCTATTTCGTTTGTAAAAAACTGAATTTTTTTATCGAATTTTAGTGCAAAAAAATAAAGAAATATTTTGATTCAACTAAAAAGCGATGACCGGTCTGCACTAAAGTTCTGGCGGACGCATTAGCTTACCATGCACAATTCCTTGTCCGTTTTGTCAAGTATTTGTTCAGGTTGAAAAGAGGGTGCATATATTAATCCGCCCCAGAGTGCAGATATTATTCACTATGGACATACACCTTAGCCAGTAATCGGCTTGTTGTGCGCTCTAAAAAGTAAAAAAGTAACCTCGCGCATGTCTAGTATCGTGTCCCCACCTAAGTGCTGGTGTCTGTTAGCCGCAAAAGCCGGGCAATTACATAGGAAATGCTCCAACGTCTCATCATCTTCCCCACATTCCCTACACATGCTATCACTTGCCGCACCGATTTTGCATAAGTGAGCTCGTAGTCCTAGGTGTCCCGTTATGACACCAAAAGCTATACTGAGCTCATTCGTACTTCCTTTCAGTAATAGCCTCGTCCTCTCACGATCCGGATCAACCCATAGGATTTTCGTCGTCCTACCGACTTTTTCGCTGTTCCACAGTGTTACATGCGCATTCGTCGCCCACTTCCTTAACTCGGACTGCGTCGACCCGAAAGGCTTCCGGTTAACCAAGTTTGTCGACAACAGTTCTCTGGCCTTCATTGCCAAGTCGTCTGCGCTTTCATCTCCCCTTACTCCGTAATGGCCCGGTACCCAAACGATGCGGATTGTGCCATCCTCAGAGAATACGTTAATCTTCTTCTTACACTGCAATACTGTTCGTGACCTTACCGTTTTGTTTGTTATTGCCCTTATGGCCATTTTATTATTCATAAAGATGTTTACACTCGACTTCCTCGCATTAGTATCACATCACCTAACGCATTCCGTGATCGCCCGGCTCTGCGTCTGCAGGACCGTATTATGGTTAGGCAGTCTAAAGCAGATCTCAGTCTCTGGGTTCTCAATGTAGACCCCAAAGGCCCACTCTATCTTCAAGCTTTGATCCATTGGTTTAACATAATCTTCCAGACGGCAATACTAGTATTCCGTTAGTCCAAGACTTTGCCGCTGGCTTAGGCGGTTTGCATTTTAGCTTTGAAATAATGAAATAAAATAATTGGGGGTTATTTCATAGCGCCGAAATCTTTTATTATTAGAAAATGGTAATAACACCCAATGTGCTTTATGACCGCTATATTGACAGTTTTTAAGCCCAATTTAATTTAAGGCTTTATAACCGCGGGGCGTTATTCTCCTGCTACGCCAGAGACGAGCACACAATTGCAATTGTGTGCTCGTCTCTGGCGTAGGCTAGGGTTAGGACTACTTATTAAAGTGATGACATTTATACAACTTTGGTTTCCCTGTATCATATTTTTATGTGTTTTTATTTAAGATTAGACAAAGTTAAACAATGGTCTAAAGTCGGACAATATCCTGCAATGGAATCTCAATTAGACAAAATCCTAAATATAAGGCGATTCAACAAAAAAAAAAACGTCAAGCACATAATGATTTAAAATTTTTTACAAAAATTCATTTCAAAGAGGTTTCTGTGTGACATTTTTCAATACTTAAATTTAATCATTAACAGGCAAAAGTTCATTCATTCCTGCAATTTTTGCGAATAAAAAATCTAAAAGTCATTACATTCTCGCACACAACATTTTTTCTTTTTTGTTTTTGGTTGAGCAATGCCAGTCAATATGTTGAGCAGCTCGGTTGAGTGCGGATGATAAACTCGGGAAGTAGTATTTAAAGTTTCAACTTAGGTACGAAAAGGCCAATGACAAAAATCATTAGAGCAACGGACAAAAGGCTGCCAGGTACAATAATTTCTAAGGCACATACATTGTTGGGTAATATTTGCTATTGCCATAAGTAATTCTTTGTTTTATAGCATAACAAATACAGTAGATCATAATACAAAACCATTGTGGAGTTGAGCGAAAATGGAAGGCTTTTAGTATAAATTGAAAAAAAATACTGAGTTTTCATTGCCGACTGAGATCTGCTTAACAAATTTGAGCTTGAATTGCATTACAATATTTAATTGAAGTTGACATCCTTCTCAATATGCACAATCTATTTTAAAATTAAAAACAATATATACAGACATGACGTTAAATTAATTTATAAATAAAGAAACACTAATTAGCACTTCGAATAGCATATTGTATACACCAAGAATGAAAGGTATTGTCGGGGCAAAAGACTTTATATTTGTCACAAATTCTTGCAAAAATTTATCGAAAAAACATGTGGTTTCATCGTAAAGAAAGTCCAACATTTTTTACCAAAAATGTTTACTTCTGGATAATTTCTTTAAGTGAAACGAATAATTTTTTTGGGTGTTTCGAAGAAATATAAATAACTTGGGTATACGATTAGTAAGCAACTAGCATAAATCGTTATGCAGGGGTGATACATTTTGTACCGTATGACTATTACTCGCTTCAAGGAGAAATATTTTTGTAAACATATGTCTTGTGATTTACGTTAGTCGTAATTTTCTTGTGAGCCGTGATTTTCGCGTTAGTCGTGATCTTCTCGTGAGTAATGTGATTTTAAGATTTTTTTTCCGCTATTAGTTGAAATCATAAAAAATTATTCAATTGTCGATAATTTGGCAAAATTGTATTCTGAAAAACTAAGATTAAAAGACATGATGTAATATACAAGAATTTTAGGTATTTTTGAAATTTTGAAGCTACACAGAAAAAAATATAAATCGGTTTTAATCTCGAAGTAAATGGATTTAACTAATTTGTAAATTGAAACTGTTTCAATCACAAAAATGATAATATAAATCAAAAGTAATTGAAAAAACTGTCAATTAAAAAATTTGGACATTCAATTAAATGAATCATTGAAGTTTTTGAAACTTTCAATTAATTTTTTAATTGACCCATAAAAAAAGACAAAATAGCCTTTTATTGAATTTACTTAAGAACCAAAATTGAAAATTTTTTAAGGTTCGATTAAAAAAATTATTAAATCAATTCCTTTTTATTGAAAATTACAACATTTTTAATTGAAACAAGTAAAAGCGTGTTAAGTTCGGCCGGGCCGAATCTTACATACCCTCCACCATGGATCGC